>NC_050451.1:5464822-5776150 GCF_903995425.1 Onychomys torridus | reverse complement strand
ACTATCTGGATCTGACATGGGTCTAGCCAGGCATACCTTGCCATGCTCTAAAGGCATTGCCTATACTAGGAGTCTAAAGAGACCCCAGCACAGCACACCATATAAGGATTAGCTCCAGGGCCATCTTCAGGCATGCATGCTGGAGAAAAGAGGGGCAGAGTGTGGAGAACCCTATAGTGGAAGGGAACCTATCCTGTTCCCAGAACACCCTTACTCTTGCCTTTCCACTAGGCTTATGCCAGATGGGTATGGATGCTGGTCCTTAGTGGGGCTCTGAGCTATCCTATAAGGCTGCTGAGCTATTATCATCTCTTGTCTGGCCCAGGATCAGTAAAGTGCCCTGAAATCTGTTACTAACCATGGATACATCTCTTTGCCCACATTAAATGGAGGTCTCACCTTCAATGAGTCCACAGACATGAAAAAGTACCCAGAGCCCCTGGAAGGGTGCATGACAGCCAGAGCCTTGGGGACCTAGGAAGGCAGACAGGGAAGGGTGGCATAGCCCGGTGCTCAGGAGTTGCATAGTGTGGAGGAAGGTGGAAAGAGTGCAGAGTACCTGCTGCTTCTCTATAATGTGGCTTCCTGGGAGTGAAGGGAAGGATCTGACCCAGCATACCCTCTCTGTGCTCTGAAGGTGCTGGCTAGCCTGGGAACCCAAAGCCCACCCTGACCCCCAGCTGCCATAGAGCATGCAGTCCAAAACTAAGCACCATGGCCATCTTCCTGCCAGAGAGACAAGGGGCACAGTGAGGAGAACAGGCACTTGGCTTTCTTGCCTCTAGATTTTATTGGAAGAACTTAGACCTTTGCTTGCTTCTAGCTGAGAGGAGACTGGAAATTGTCACTTTAACCATCAGTCCATGTGCCAGGCTAAACACAGGGTCCTCTGAGTAAAGAGCAAGGAAGCTGTAGGATGCAGGCAGCAACAACTGCCAATAGTTCACGGAGGTTCCTAATGCCACATCCCAAATCTTCTGTGCGTAGAGCACTCTCACCCCTGCCCAGAGGCTACAGGTACCTGCCTCCATTCTGTCACTGCATCCAGCTCCAAGTTCAGAGTCCCCAGGCCATGCTCAGCCAGCCCTCTCCTTCGGGTCTTGAAGTAGCTCCTTGGAATTTTAGATCAAAGCTATGAAGTTTTGGCTTATGATAGACTTAAATTTTTTATTAACTTCAAAGCAAAAGATGGGTTATTATGCCCATATCCAGCACGGGGTGGAGAAAGTCACCTCCTCAAGAGGGCCCCGTGTTTGGAAGAAGGAAAAACATGGCAGTGGCAACAGCAGGTGCCCATGATTGGTGCCACCTGCCAGGTTGGGCTCCCAGGTGACATCTGTCCTGCACATCTAGAGGCTTCTAGCCTATTTGACCTGATAAGTGAGTTCTTAACTAGCCCCAGCCAGTGCATTAAGGTTCAGCATCTGCTGTAGCCTTGTCCATCCCCCTGCAACTCAGACTCTGAATCAACAGCCTGGCGGGGACAGAAGGCAAGCAGCACCTTTCCTTCAGTTTTTCATGTGAAATTGCCTAATGTAAAAACTTCATGGGGTTGAGGATTTAGCTCAGTGGTAGAGTGCTTGCCTAGCAAATGCAAGGCCCTGGGTTCAATCCTCAGCTCCACAAAAACAAAAAACAAAAAACAAAAAACAAAAAACAAAAAACAAAAAACAAAAACAAACAAACAAACAAAAAAAAAACCCTTCAGGAACAAATACTCGGAAAAAATCAGAGTCAATGACCAATATGCACAGATATAGTGATATCAGTGCCAGAGTGAGGGTGCTGTTGGGCAGGGGAGTGGGATCCTGGACAGGGCTGAGGACTGGAGCACCCACTTCATTTGGGCATGCAGAACCAGCCACCTCACACTGGGTGGAGCATTGGGCACTGCTAGGTTTCAACAGTCTTCCAGAGACCACTGGGCTCGAGCAGAGGCTTGGGACTGTACATCTGGCTGCAGGGTCCTGTCAAGGTAGGCAGGCTGCATGCAGCACGTGGGACTCTGCAGGTGCCCCAGACCTGAGGCCACACTCACCTGTCCTGCAGACTCCACCAACCGGGACTCCCTGGACATGATTGAGCGCTGCATCTGCCTGGTATGCCTGGATGTTCCGGGCACTGGAGAGCTCAGTGACACTCACCGGGCGCTCCAGCTCCTCCATGGCGGAGGCTGCAGCTTCAATGGCGCAAATCGCTGGTACGACAAGTCCCTGCAGGTAAGTGGCTTGTCTGTGGCCTTGCAACTGTATAATCTCTTCTGGAGCTGGCTGCCAGTACATGGTCTTGCTGTCTCTGTCACTCAGCCTGTACTAGTGACATCACCTCTAGACTAGCCAGAGTTCTTCTCAGAAGCCAAGTAGTAGAACCCAACTGAGACTCCCTGACTGTCCTGCTATTGTGTTGGAAGAGCTTGGTCACACCTGGGCTTGTTCCCCACCTCCATCACACTTTGGGGTGGGAGAGTACCATGAACTCACCCAGTAAGTCCTCAACAGTTAGTTAAACAGGTCAGACTGGGGATGCCAGCTTCTCTGAATGTCCACCCCCTGGCTTGACTATTTCAACCCACTCTGAGAAGCAGGGCAACTCGGCACTCCCTAACTACATTCTAAGGTACAACCAAATAATCCATAGCTTTTCACCTACATGCGTCGGGACAATATCTTACATTGATTTAGAGGCAAACAACCACACAAATGGGTTATACTCTAGGTTGGCCATTCATTTCAGACATCTACCCTCCAAACCCCATCATGCCCGGCATACCCCACAACATGCCAAAATCTAATGCAATCTTGTTTATTTACAATACCTCCACACTCTCACAGTGACCATATAAAAGCAAGTTAACCATCTCTCTGGGTTGGGACAGCCCACCTCCATAAGCATTTCCCGGAAGTATCTAGTTTTCTCCTCTCCCCATCCCTGCATTTGGTGGTTATTTTCGTTACTGGTTTGCATAGTGTTTCTGTTATTTCTGATGAGTTCTATCCCCACTGTGCTGGCTGTTTAGCATCCACAGTGGTGTTAGTGGTTTACAATCATTCACAGAGCAATGGTGGGAACAAAATGATGTAATGGATGTACAGGACATAGAGTAGAGTAAGCATTGGGTACAGTTTTTTTTTTAAAGATTTATTTATTTATTTATTATGTATACAGAAGAGGGTGCCAGATCTCATTACAAATGGTTGTGAGCCACCATGTGGGTGCTGGGAATTGAACTCAGGACCTCTGGAAGAGCAGTCAGTGTTCTTAACCGCTAAGCCATCTCTCCAGCCCCTGGATACAGTTTTTTCAAGATCTATTTTCATCCTTTTAAGTGACAGGGACAGAAATATGTTCATAGGGAGAGGGCACATGGTCCCCATTGTGTAGACAGGACAGAAAATAGGTGAGCTTGGAGTGCTACTGAGGTGTCGTGGACCTGAATAGAGAATGAGTCTCCACATGGAAAGAAAGAGATTGCTAGCGAAGGAAAAGAGAGAAAGATGCATACAAAAGATGCTCTGTGGGTGTGTGATTGTTGGTTAGATTATTAGAATACATTGAGAATCCAGTGTCTGGCAAAGATAACCAAGACTGGGGGAAGGTATGAGAAGAGGAAGCTCAAACTATGTGTGCCGTGGTCCTGGAAGGTGCCTTCAGGAAACACCATAAGAGCTCGTTCCTTTGCTTCCTTGTTTGTTCATTACCCAGGTCAGTCTGAGTGTGAGGAACTCCAGACAGGCCCACTTCACATGGGGTACACCCCAAGAGTCAAGCCTTGTCTTTCTCATAATACTTTTGAGCTCTGAGAATGTTCATTTCCAAAGTCAACTCAATATAGTCTTTGTAAAACAGGCCCACGGAATCTTTCTGGTGTCTGTGGATCCCCCAGAGCCTGTCTCTCTAATTTCCATCTCAGTCTTGTGAACTGCTCCACTGGGCTGGTTTAAACGAGCCAAGTCCAGGGGTTTGAAGAGTCCGGCAGATGTTTCCTCCATAACCAGACATGACAGCAGACTTAGATCTGGTGACTATTTAACAGAACATTCTCCCCACACCTTTCCTGCCAAGGAACCTGCTATTTCTCCCTACAAATCCTCTTACACCAAATCACAGTGTTATTTTTTTATTCATTCATGCAACTCAATTACCCGGCAGCTGCTCTGGGATGGACACTGGTCTAGATCCTGGGAATAAAATCAACGGTTGCCAAGAGAAGCAGAGTCAGTCCATTAGGCAATTGGTTACAAAAAGCAGTGGAGAATGGTGTCTGCTGTGCATGCAATTAAGGACAAAAAGGACTGAGCACCCACTCAGCCCTATAGACCATGCACCAGACATTATGAGCTCACCCTGGACTGCTTCCGTGGGGAACTTGGGCTGCCCCTTCACTGCCTGGAGTCCGGTGGGAGCTTCCTTGAGATTTCCACACCCTCTGTGCCTGCAGCCACCTGCAGCATCCTTTTCAGGAATCAGTGATCCTTGGTATCCTTGGAGGGGAAATGCTCCACTAGGTCAGGTGGTCCTAAGCCAGGCCCAGAGCCTAGTTTGAAATGCTGACTCCAGGGTCAGCTCACCTGCCTCTTTTTTGTTGCAGTTTGTGGTGGGCCAAGATGGCACCTGTGGTGTGGTGTGTGAGCACTCCCCATTTGATGGCATCGTCCTGGTACAGTGCACGGAGCACCTGCTGAAACATATGTGAGTCTGAGGCAGAGCAGAGGAAGACCTCAGAGGGCTGCCATGAAAAGCCGGCAGAAACTGGGGTATCGGGCCAGAAAATGGCTGAGCCAAAGATGAATTTGGAAAGGAGCTCGAGAACTGCAAAATGAGCTCTGTGAGCCGCAGATGGGAGGACAGAGCAGGCAGGAAACTCAGGGCAGACAGAGAGAAGCGGGATCCACGCTTTGATCCAGGGAAGCGCAGATCAATCTTTGTTGGTCCTGAGACCTGCAACAGGCACAGAGGGAGGTCTCTTCCATCCCAGGCCAGGTCCCCAGCCTTCATGCAGGCTAGGGTGAAGCCCTGCTTTCCTGTTCCTTAACCAGGCTGAGTTCCTTCTAGCTTTCACGGTTTTGCTCACTCTCTTGTAGTATCTCCTGGCATGTAGGTTCTCAGTCTCTTCCACAAAAGTCTTTGGAGTGACTGAGTCACACACTCAGCTTGCTACCTCATTTCCAAGTCTCCCATAAGTACAGCCCGAACACGGTTTTAAACTAGGAGATATAGAAGGAAATGATGCACTTTGGCGTCAGGTGCAAGTGGGTGGGATCCTGGCTCTGTCACTGAATTTGCTTTATCTGCTCCATGCTTCCAGCAGCTCAGACCCCCTAAAGTTCAGGAGCTGTGCACACCAGCAGCTAAGATGGGTGCGCAGGAAAGCAACGTTGCCCACAGCCCCAGGTTGCAGGGCCTCAGGAGGTTGTCTCTCTGTGTCTGCAGGATGAAGAGTAACAGGAAGCTGGTGCGAGCTGACTCAGTGAGTGAGCTCCCTGCCCCTAGGAGGCTGAGGTGGAAATGTTCCCCAGAAACTCAAGGCCACCTTGCCTCCTCCGCAGAGAAACTTCAAAGGTGAGGGGAACCCCAAGGCCCACTCTGCCCCCCTCAACAGCTGCTGAAGCACCCTGGGTGATTCCAAAGGCCCTTGAGACTCTGTTCCCCTCCAGGCTCCACCCACTCTCAGCCCTCATGGAAAATCAGTCAAGCTAAGGAGGTGTCATGGCTCTCAGGAAATAACCTTGCTCGAATATCTACCATTTTCATAAAATGCAAACCTGAAGCTATTTTTTTCCTGCAGGTTTCACCTGACTAAGCAGAGTCAAGGCTGGGAAATGATTCCCTGCTTTGAGGGAGTAATAAACAACTGCTTTGAATAGGTCATTTGAATCCGAGCTATTTCAATTTGACTTTACACTGCAACCAGATAAGGGACCCTTTTTCCCTGGGGAGGGGCCGCTTTGGGCCTTAAGGGACACAGAAGGGCTGGATCTGAACTGTCCTTATCAGTCCCTGTGTAAATGAGTGTGAGAACACCCATTCATTCACACATCAAACTTGTGGAGTTCTAGTGTGTGTCAGCTCTGTGGTCAAGTACTGGGAACTCAGAAAGGAGTGTGTCCTGGGCTTATCCTCCACACTCTAGTAGAAGAAGCAGACCCCCAGATCAAATAATACATGAGGCATGAAGTGCCCAAAACAGAGAGAGGCCTGCAGACCTGAACCTGAAGATAGACACAGGGTTGAACTCTGCCTGGACAGTGAGGATGAGTAGCAGTTTGAGGGGCTAGCAGGCAGGGAAGAGGCAAGACAGTGGCTTGTATAAGCCACTGTAGGTTCGTAAAGATCCAGGCTGGTATGGAGACGGTAAACAAGAAGATGGCTGGAATTGGGACATAAAAGAGAAGCTGGGTCATGCTATGAAGAGCCTGCCTTGCCTGTGATGAGGAGCTGCTCCTCAGTAGAAGTTGTGGGGGAGTCTGTGGGAGTGGCACAGGTGAGCAGGGCACAGTGTGGCCAAGCTGGGAAACCTGGGATGGAAACATTCCTCACTTGGAGCTGCTGTGGAGGCTGCCTAGCTTTACTGAATGTGGAAGGAAGGGGGCTCCAGGTTTCCATGGAATGATGTTGACATCTCAACTTTTATTTTGGGGGTCCAAGGTGGGTGGGTTGCCAGAAGAGGGAGATAGAAAAATAGCTGAAGGATCTGATCATTCTAAGGGACCTGAGCTGGCCCTGTGTCTTAGGGAGAACTCCCTCAGCTTCCTCCTAACAGGGCATGAGGAGTCACCTGGATCCGAACAGTCTGTGGGAAGTGGTGGACCTAGGTGAGCAGCGTGTGGGATGGGGGTTTCTGAGTGGCTGTGGTGAAAGAGAATTTGCCCAAGCAATGTTTCAAAAGGTAGGGTCTCTCCTGTCCCAAGCAGCTGCACGACTCCCGGGAGCTCAGCTCATGTGAGGCAGGAGGACTGATTTAAGGTGGGCCAGGGGCCAGTAGATGTAGCATCCAATCCCAGGGACGGTATGAGTCAGGGCAGGTTACTCCTGTAGGACCTGAGACAATGGCATACACCTTGCTGGCAATGCCCCCATGACAGTCAGACTAGACCCCTAACTCATTATAAAGGATGATGCTGGTCAATATGGGGGTGGCCCAGGCATTTCTGTGTAGACAAAGGGAAGCTTCCTGACACTCTGAGAATGATAAGCATGTCCTGGGAGACCTATCAGCAGTCACTGGTAACATGGGACTTCTGTTACAAGTAAAGCAACAGACGAATAAAGTCCCAGCGAGGCCTACCATGACAATCAGTCAGATCCCAAGTCCTTCTGCCCATGGCAAGCAGGCGTGAGTATGGGTGACCACCAGCTGAGAAATTAACTGTTAGGACAGCTGAGAATCCACAGTGACATTGGACCCCTGCTCCTCCACAGACATATAAATGGTCTCTTTCAGGCTTGCTTTGTAGGCAGCCAGCAGGTAGGAGTCTGCGGGTGAGGCTCACCCTGCCCATGCAAATGTCTCATTTCCATGCTCCTCCCACCTCTCCCTAGAAGGGCCCCTCTGGGCTGAGCTCTTCTAGAAAGGCACAAGTGTGCCTTCTGCCACTTGACATGAGTGAAGGTAGGTCTCTGATATCCTAGGGTATTTCTGGAGAAGGGCTGTGCACTCACCTTCTGGACCACTAGGACATGGACCAGGATCAGAAAGCTTGGGTGGGCTCTGTGGTAGAGGTAGCCTATCTTGCATGCAGAATATCTTCTTCCTCTTCCACAGAATAGTAAAGAATCTGGATTTCATTGTTTATAAGTTCGACAACTACGGAAAAACATTTATTAAGAAGCAGAAATGCAGCCCTGATGCCTTCATCCAGGTAGCCCTCCAGCTGGCCTTCTACAGGTGGGTGAAGGCAAGATGAGCCATTGCCCAGGCCAATTGTCGGCGAAACAGATGCTTTAGAGTCTAGAAGCATCCCAAAGCGAAGTGTGGCTTTCAGGGTCAGGGCGGAGCCCTGGGGGATAGACAGCCAAAGCTGCACAGAGACATTGCCCTCTGAACTAGGTTTCAGGTCAGAATCAAACTCCAAGAGAAGAAGAAAAGTATCATAACTGAGGGACTGCCTGAGCTGGGGCTAAAAGGGGCTACCAGGTGGGGCTAAAGAGAATCACGTGGGTTAGGAAGACCAAGAAATTGCCGAGACTGTTCCTCATCTAATTTCCTCCACCCATCTGAGTCCTGGTGGTGTGACCCCTCCCTCCCTGCTCTTCCAAGGGGGCATGGAAGCGATGACACCCTCCCCACCTTCCAAGTTAGTCTAATCAAAGACTTGGGGATCCTTATTTATTTGTCCCTTTATTGCATCCGTGGACCCCCATGTCAGTTCTCCAGATGTCTCTCAAGCCTCCTGTCTGCCCTCCCCTATCACCACCATCAGCCCCTTCAAAACTACCAACAGCCTTTGCTTGGCCAGCTGGAGCACAGGCTCCACAGATCACTGCTTCCATTTGTGTCCCCTACAGTCCTGTATTCACGAAGAGTGGCCTTGGACACACCCAAATAAGACCAACACTTGCTGTCTGGTACTCCAGGGCCCCCTTGTGCTTTGGGACCCTCCTGTAAACTCTTTGGCCTCCAGATCTTTGCCTTGGCCATGAATCCTCTCTCTCACCTGTCACCTTTCAGAGGACTGTCTGCAGACCTTCTCTTACCAGAAGCCACCACCTTGGGCTCTGTTGTCACCCAGCTTTCTATTCTATCACATTGTCCCTCCAGGAGCTCGCCCCTATAAAGGTAGTAAGACAAGGCTACAGCTCGTTATGTAACACTGGGCTTCCATTGGTCTGAACTCTGCTGTTTTTTCTTCTTCCTTTTCCTCGACTCCATGGATGTCATGGGCTGATGGGAAGTGGGTGTCTGCTGGTCAGGGAGGCAAGCCTAGGGTGTCCACCTGGTTTCCATGCACAGGAGGAAAGGCTTTCAAGCCAGCAGCATGAGCTCTGCTAGAATGGCCAGGAGACTGAAACAATGTGTGGGGACATCAGCCACAGTTTCCCCCGTGAGATACACCTTGACACGCTTGTGGGCCTGGGCATCTGTTTACACTCACCATGCTCGCCTGCTTTGATTAGAGGTCATGGTGAACCATTTAAAATAAAACAGGCTTCCCTTAAAGGTGTGCATGATGCACTGCACTTTCATCTGATGCTGTGATAATATTAATCAACACTCATTAGGTTTCACAGAAAATTCCAGGTTTCCCTACAGACTGGTGGTGGTGTTTTGTTTTTCAAAAGCAACCAGTCGCCTCTTCGTTTTATATCAAGGGAGTCCCCAGTGGATAAAAGTGTACATGGTTCTTCACATCAAAAACTTGCCAGCATTCATCTTTGGAATTCTCCTCTAGAATTCTATTAACATTAAAATGAAATACTATGCCATGTCATGTCAGAGCTATGAAAATAAAGCCTGCCGGGGCTATATTTCTTTCAGTATTTATGACTCCCTGAGAACAAATTACTGTTTGCCATCCATCTTTTATCTTGTTCAGGCTTTATCAGAGACTGGTGCCCACCTATGAGAGTGCATCCATTCGCCGGTTCCAGGAAGGTCGGGTGGACAACATCAGGTCGGCCACTCCAGAGGCTCTGGCTTTCGTGCAAGCCATGACTGACCACAAAGCTACCATGCTGGTAAACCCCGCTCTGCCTTAAGGAACCACAAGGAGGCCCGTGAGGCTGCTGTGGCTGCCCATGCACTTTGTTCCAGGACAGGATTCTCTGGCTCCAGCATTCTGACACCTTCTCCTTTGTCCACAGGCTTTTGAGAAACTGCAGCTGCTGAAGTCAGCCATCCAGGCCCAGACTGAGTACACAGTCATGGTGAGTGGTGGTGCTTCCCTAACACCAACTGCTTGGTGACTCAGCCAGGCTACCGACCCTCATTCTCATTCTATTTTTGTGACACTGGGGATTGAATTTGAGGTCTTACACATACAAGACAAGTGCTATAGCACTAAGCTGTATATGCTACGTTCTTTTTTTTTTTTTTTTTTTTTACTTTTCATTTTTAAACAAGAGTCTCATTATGTTGCCCAGGTTGGCCTTGAATTCACTATTAGCCCAGGTTGGCCTTTAATGTGAGATCCTCTCACTTCAGTCATTCAAGTGGCTGGGATTGATTACAGGCTTCTGCCACTGGATGGGTCTTTTTCTTCTTTCTACATCATGGGCAGCCTACCCTTCCTGCCTTCCCCAGGTTCCACCAGACAACAGTAAGTGGTGTTTGAAATCTGTTGACATAGCCATAATGCTAATAATAGTCCACAATATGTGTGGTGCTTTCCAGTTTACAAGAGCCACCAAATTGAGGTGGGGGCAGGCAGCGTGATGAATACTGGTAGCTTGGTCCCTGGCACACTGGAAAGGAGTTAGAATTCACTAATACCCAGGCTGCTTTTCCCTCTTGATTGCTCTATGTTCATGTATGCTGCCTGTGAACTCAAAGTCTTTGCTCAAAATTAATAGTGACATCAAAATTGTATGGGGACTATTTCTCTAGTTTGAGGGAATAATTTATTTTTTAATATTGCAAAGCCATAATTTGCATACAAACAATGGTGAATTTGAGCTAGTGATCAATATGTTAATTACAGATCACTCAAAATCAACCAGGAGGATGACAAAAATCTGTGAGAAGGATTGATGAAATTTTTCTCTATGTACTTGAAAGCAAATACAACATATTTCTGGGTTTTAGAACTCACCAGTGTAGACTTTCCTCTAACTCAGTCCCTAATTCATCTTAATATCTATATTTGTTCTGTTTAAGCCCTATATTAGCCTGTGCTCCAAGTACTCAGGAGCCCAAAGCAGAGGATCACAAGTTCAAGGCGAGCCTGGTATACGAGTGAGATTCTTGTCTGAAAAGGTCACTTTCTATTACTCAAGCAAAATAGTCAAGACAATCAATCATCCAGAGAAGGGACAGGGTATCGGCTCACAGCTTCAGAGGTGTCAGTCCAGGGATTTCAGGTCTGTGGAAAGGCAGTACATCATGGTAGGGAGCCCACGATGAAACAAAACCATCAAGTAAAGAAGAAAGGGAGGAGCTAGGGTCCCACAATCCCCCTCAAGGGCATACCCAAAATTACAGGAAGACCTTCCACTGGGCTCCATCTCTTAGAGTTTCCACTGCTTCCCAATGGTGCTCAGTCTTCAATGCATGAGCCTTTGGAAACATGTCAGATCCAAGCTCCTGCAACTGTCCTCTCTATATTTCATGAATTACTCTTTTTCCTGCTTCCTGCTTGGCAAAGTGCTACATACAGGAAACAAATCCTAAGCACTGTCAGTAGGGAGATTAACATGGAGCTGGGGGAGAGGTGTTTCAAAGTTATGTCAAAGCCACATGAAGAGAGTCTGAGAAGTTTCAGAGAACATGGAGGAGCAGGCTCTCTCCTCTCCTTTGAAAAGCTGAGATGAATTCCCTGAGGAAGCAATCCGTAACGTGAAGTGGGAAGGATTAAGACAGAGAAGGAAACCTGAGTTGGTGGTGCATGCCTTTAATGCCAGCACTCAGGAGGCTGAGGCAGGCCAATCTCTGTGAGTTCAAGGCCAGGCTGATCTACAGAGTGAGTTCCAGGACAGCCAGGACTAAGACTACACAGAGAAACCCTGTCTCGAAAAACCAGGAAAAAAAATAAAATGAAGAAGAAAGGGAAAGAAGGCCAAGAAGAGAGCAGCGTGTTGTAAAGGCAGGCATCTTGTGAATACATCTGATGAGAAGAACAGCTCAGTGTGTGCAGCTTGCAAAGGACTGAGGGGCAGAAGAGCTGATTGTCTGTTACAAAAAGAAGGGCAAGTGCAGGGCATTACCCACCAACCCCACAGCTCCACAGAGTTTTCTTGAGTGTGGGCAGCAGGAAATATTGATAGAAGGATTTAGAGTGTGGAGATAAACAGAAAATACAGGATAGCCTCAAGAGGGTCTGAAACCTATTCCAACGAACCCTGACTGTCTCTGCCTCAGAGTATTTATAGAGACGCCAAGGGGTGGAGCAAAAGACCCCCCAGCACAGACAAGTGCAGACCATTTCAGACACCTGCACTCATGCCCGTGGTCCTAATCATCCTCTCTATGCGGACCTACTGGGTAAAGCCTAGAGGACCCTGAAAGCAGGGGGTGGGGGGGAGCCACAGGCAAGTTGCATTGTGGGAGTGGCTGGCTAAGCAGAAGCTGTATGATACTGGGGAGAGCTGGTGTACAGACTGTGGCTGGGCAGGGTCAAAGGGATGAAGAGGAATGTGTGGATTTCTGATTCAACGGGGCATGTTGAACATAAGAGTTGAATATCCCCCACTCTGGAATTCTCCAGGACAACATGCAGGTATTTTAAGCTATACACATAGGAAAGAGAATTGGAGAAGAGGTGACAGCAAAGATTTAGAGAAAGCAGAGCAGATGACGGCCAGCTTAGGGCACAGGCAAAGAGGCTGGAAAACCCACCAAACTGCATCATAGCACCTTTGGGTAGCTCAGGCACCAGGGATGCACCGGAAGTGGAGTGTGTGAAAAGAAGGGGTTGGTTGATGGGTTTTTCTGTTTGGCCTGCTAAAACAGAATCCCTTGAACTGGATAGTTTATCAAGAACAGATTTCCCACACCTTTGGAATCAGGGTCTGAGATCAAAGGGTCAGCAGGGGAGGCTGTTGGCCCCTGCTTCCAAGATGATGCCTGCTGCTGCATCCTCCAGAGTGGAAGGATGTGTTATGTTCATGTGGTGGAAGACAAGAAGGCTGAAAGCTGTGTGAAGTCTCTCTTATAGGAACCTTAACAGGGAAAGAACCCTAATGACCTAATCACCTATTAAAAGCATGGCCTCTTAATGTAGTTCATTGATTAGTAACTTTCAAGATGTGAAATTTCAAATTTTCTTATTCTATAAATAAGAATGGGGGCTGGGCAGTGATGGCACATGCCTTTAATCCCAGCACTTGGGAGGCAGAGGCAGGTTGGTCTCTGTGAGTTCGAGGCCAGCCTGGGCTACAGAGTGAGTTCCAGGAACAGGCACAAAGCTACACAGAGAAACCCTGTCTCGAAAAACCAAAATAAATAAATAAGAATGGGAAACTCTAAAAAATATTATCAAGAAATAAAGATAGTTCTAAAGTAGAATGTAGTAGAAATTTTCAATGGAAATATTGGGAGACAGTCCAAGGCAACCTACTTTAAACACAAACAAAAAATGGCTGAAATATAAGAAAAATGGGGTAGCTTAGTTTGGGTGAGCAGTATGCCAAATAAAAGTTGTTCAGAAAAAGAAAGTAGAGAATAGAGGGATCACCAACAAAGTAATTCAAAGAAATGTCAAAGGAAAATTCAGTGGCAGAGAGCTTGCCTAGGAGGCATAAAGCCCTGGATACTATCCCCAGCACTAACAAAGTAAAATTTCTTTAGAACTGCAAAAAATGTTTCTATACTGAGGAAATTCACCAAGTATCTTACACAATAGAAAATTCCTATATTAAAGAACTTTCATTACACTACAGACAAAGAGAAGATCCTAAGTTTCTCAGAGGAAAAGAGAAAAAAGGTCATAAATAAAAATTTAACTGGGCCAAGCAATGGTGGCGCACACCTTTAATCCCAGCACTTGGGAGGCAGAGCCAGTGGATCTCTGTGAGTTGGAGGTTAACCTGGGCTACCAAGTGAGTTCCAGGAAAGGCGCAAAGCTACACAGAGAAACCCTGTCTCAAAAGAAAAAAAAAATTTAATTGGTTTCTCAACAGCACATCAGAAGGTAGATGACAGTGGAGCAAAGCCTTCAGACTCTAAGGGAAAACTATCTTCAACACACTTTTCATACCTAGCTAAACTGTCATCAGCTGTGAAGATAGAATACAGACATTTCGGACAGAAGAAATTTATGTTTTTTACTTACTAAATACTTTTTCTCATAAAACAGCTAAAGGCCGCATGTCTCCAAAGTGAGAAAATGAGACATAAAACCAGAAGATTCAACACACACAAACGGAAATGAAGCAGAAGGACTCCCCAGGATGATGGCCAAAGGAAACAAAAAGTCAGCAGCTACTCAGTAGATCTGGAGAGCTATTGGTGCATAAAGGAGGGATCAGTGAGAGGAGGGATGAAATGATGGCTGCATTTGAGAACTAATTAGAAGTAGATACGTTAAAAATATCCAATTTAATCTACTCAATTTAAAGGAAGAACAAAATGTTTAATAAGATAGGAAATCTATGTCTGGGAGCACAGCTAAGTTGGTAGAGCACTTGCCTTAGGTGATAGGTGCTGGGTTCTAATCTAATCATAATATACTACAAGACCCAGCTGTGAATGTTTACACAGTGGCATCATCTAAGCATTGGCTGTTGCTCAAACGGCCAGGAGTTGAAATATGACTCTACTGGAAAGACTGAGAAGTAAGTAGAGGAAGCAGGAAGTAATTTTTATTTATTTTATTTTTATTTATTTTTATTTATTTATTTGTTTTTGGTTTTTTGAGACAGGGTTTCTCTGTGTAGCCCTGGCTTTCCTGGAACTCACTCTATAGACCAGGCTGGCATCGAACCCACAGAGATCCGCCTACTTCTGCCTCCCAAGAGCTGGGATTAAAGGTGTGTGTGCCACCACTGCCCGGCTGTTTTCTTTCTTATAACATGAAGTTTTAAGTAAGTCTGTAAAGGTACAGTCACCATACTCTCAAGCATGGATTCCGAACAATGAACATATTATCAGAAAGAGCGGCTAGAAGACCTTGCCCCTGTGGAGTGGGATCAGACAAAAGCAACTGACTCAGGAGTGGGCAGCAGAGAGAGGAGAGAGAGGTAGGGGGCAGCTGGTAGGTGGCACTGGTACCCAGTTGGCCCTGAAAACAGGGGAAAGACACAGGAAAAGGCAGCCTCCCACAGCACAAGGGTATTTGAGATAGAAAGGAAAGGAAACTGGGTGGGGAGGCATGGTCCAGCCCCTCACTCCCCTCCTATCTCTCCACATTCCTCCTTCCCAGCCTTCATTGCAGTTGACAGTTACGTGCAGGTCACATGATGGTGACGCCCTACCCCACTACAGCGTGAACACAGGCCGCCTCTGCCCCTCTGCTTTCCACGACAGCAGCATTAGACGTATGGTAGCTCCTCAAAGGCCTAGATGGAGGACCTTCCTAGGAGTCCTTGCCCTCACTGCTGCTCAGCACTCTAAATAACAACTGTTCACTTCACTCCTCTGGACGCATTTAACTGACATGAGCAGAATGGGCAGGCTGCTTTACAGAACGTCTCCCTGTGCGGACCTTCTCAAAGGGAATAAAGAGAGGTCCCCCGAGAAACAAGAGTGCCCACTATTGGGGAGTACTTTGTCCCAACAGAGCCCCAAGGTAGAGCACTTGTTAGCATGCATGAGGCCTCTGATTCCATCTACAGCACCGCCTGACATAAGTAAATTAATCAGGAATAAAGTTAGCAGAAGTTTTATAACATCTTTTCAGACTGTAATTAGATGCCTGCAGAGAGACCAGAGCCTCTGCATCATCCTTATGCATTTGTTCTTAATGGAAGGAGAGCAGCTGTCACATGCGAATACGTGCCTTGTAAGCCCAAGCCAAGTTCACTGGCAAAGGGCAGTTTCCTCCCACGAGGGCCTCAAACAGCTAAATGGCCACCATACATAAGGGCGACCCCAAAAGTTTAATTACTCTGGTGCTAACCGGGTTATTGCTACTGTTAGGAGCAGGTCCTCCAAGTCTCCCCACTTCCTCAATTGCCCTAAATAAACAAATGATCACAAACCAAAGCAAACAGAGTGTAGATGGTACCATGCTGCCTGAAGGTGGGGAGACCTAAACAGTGTCTGGCCCCCGAGTCCTCCCCTCCACCTCATCTATGAGGAGAGTTTAACGATCTCGGGGGGGGGGGGGGGGGGGGGGGAGAGAGCCAGGCAGTGGTGACGCACACCTTTAATCCCAGCACTTGGAGGCAGGGGCAGGGGGATCTCTGAGTTTGAAGCCAGCCTGGTCTATAGAGTGAGTTCTAGGACAGCCAGGGCTACACAGAGAAACCCTGTCTCAAAAGTGAGAGAGAGAGAGACAGAGACAGAGACAGAGACAGAGACAGAGAGACAGAGACAGAAAGAGAGAGCCACATCATTCGACAAGTCTTTCACCTTAGCATCAGCAGAGCTCTGCTCAGCACTCTAGTTCCTGACTTAATTTCTGAGATGATGAGTCAAATTTAAGTGAGTCCACACATTGCCCTGACTAGGTGACAAACCCTGTCCCAGCTTTGTGCTGGAGGGTGAAAAATTATTTATGGTGTGATTCTAGGCCTGACAGTTTTGACACCCCTCCCCTATGACTGGACCCAACATATGAGCCAGCCTTCTCCTGAATATTCTTTGCCTGTCCAGAGCAGGTTGATGTTGGGATAGGCAGGCTCACCCATTCTTCTGTTAGAATAGCATGCTGGTGCAACTGTGTAGTGGGTGATGGGCTCACCTACCTTTTATCCAGACATTGGTAAGGTAGGGCCCATCCTTCTCTGGGCACAGCCTGTGTGTATAGCAGTATGCAAGACTCCAGGAGCAGAGGCTGCATAGTAAAGCAGTCATCCTGGGTTTACACAGGCTGTCCATCCAGAGTGGTTTAAGCAAGAGCCGTGACTGCTGGAGTTATCACTGGTCTTAAGGAGACAAGATAGGAGAGAAGGTACAGATGAGTGAAAGTCTCATTGATTTCTTGTTCCTGACTCCCAGGCCATAACTGGCATGGCCATTGACAACCACCTGCTGGCACTGAGAGAGCTGGCCCGGGACCTGTGCAGGGAGCCACCTGAGATGTTCATGGATGAAACATACCTGATGAGCAACCGGTTTGTCCTCTCCACCAGCCAGGTACTGCCTCTGTGTGTGTGGCCAGGGCCTCATAGTACAATCAGGGAGTTTCTGAAGACATTAATGACTTGGAATCTGTCTTTGTCTTTTAAAAATTTTTTTTAATTTTCTCTCTCATATGAATGTATTTGCATATATTTAATATATGTTAATTATGCAAAAATAATCATACATACTCACAGTGTACAGTATATGCTGAACTATCTGCATGTAATGGGTAGCAGTCAGATCAGCCTAATTGGTATATCTACCAACTTAGTCATTGAGAGAACATTCAAAATCCTTTCTACTAGTGACTTTGAAATATTTAAGTTATTGTTGTCAACCGTATCCTTCCTATGGTGCCATCAAACAATATCCTCTTCACTCTCAACCCCACCACCTGGCTCTTCTTTTTCTCTTTTAACAAGTTTTATCTTTACTTCTGTGTGTTTCTATGTGTGTATATGTGTATGTGCCTATGTGAGTGTATGCTCTGTGTCTGCTGGTGCCCTCTGAGGCCACAAGAGGGTGTTGGATGCCTTGGAGCTAGAGTTACAAGCATTTGTGAGCTAGATGCCTGATATGGGTGCTGGGACTTCAACTTGAGACCTCTGGAAGAGCTACAAGCTCTTTGAACCACTGAGCCATCTCTCCAACCCCAGGCTCTGTTCTTAAGGAATTGATTGTCCCCTGTCTTCTAAGTAGGAATGACCACAGGCTCCCTTAGCCAAGGTAGACAGGCTGTGAACACATCCATCTGGGGGTTCTAAGTATCATGCGGTGCTGCCTTGCCATCTGCTGCACGGGACTTGTATTCCACTGTAGAGGACCCTAGGATCCAAAGCCAGACAAGCCTGGCTGGAGGTTCCCCAAATTAGGTCACGGGGATTATGTTAATAAATGGCCAGGCCACCGATGGCAGAAGATCAATTGTCAGCCCCACACTTCCGACCTGGTGCCATACATACGCCGACTGTGTTAAAAGACCACAACCGCAGAGAAATGGCATTCATTAGTGGGAAGCTGCAGGGGAGGGGAGAACACACCTAAACACACCAGCCTCCTGGAAGTTACCTTCTCTGCAAACCGCTGGACATGGGCCGCGAAGGGGGCTGACAAAGCTATGTTTGAGGATAAAAGCCCACTCAGTAATTTAATTTTGTCATTACGGCAGTGAGCTCGCAGACATGAATAAATGAGACCAGAATACTACAACATAAATTCTTCAGGAAACCATCCGTGGGCACAGAGTGCTCTGGAATGGCTTTATGGCCTCCAGCCATTGCACGGCAAATTTCTCTGACAATGCAGTGAGTCTATTAGCAAGACTAATGGCTTGTTCTGCCCCATTAAAATGGCCAGTGTCATTTCAGAAGGCCCAAGAACACAGCACCAGAAACCTATGGACTAAAAACAGACCCTGTCCCACATTACACTGGCCCAACAATCCTTTCTACTTATCCCTAAAACCAGCTGATAAAATGAGTTTGCGGTGTGAGCTGTTAAGTTCTTTCCCGCTGGAAAGTGGCATTTGCTGCGTGAGCTTTCAGTGACACACTGTCTCGGTTTGTGATCTGGACTGCAAAGCCGCAGCCCTCTAAATTCAAAACATCTTGGACGATTGACGAAGATTCCAGGTGACAGCGGGCTTGGAGGGGCCCGGTGCTGAGTAATGGTGCATGGGTGGGCCTTGGGGAGGAAATCAGCCCAGCCAGGCAGTACTGACAGTAATTAAGGATCTGGGGGAAATCAACAGAGAAGATGGGCCAGATTTCCTCCAGTTCATAAATTACTCCCTGTGGGAAGCCATCTAATGGTTGGGTGCCACCAGGGTGCCGTTTAGTAAATTAGCCTGATTGCCACAGTGCCTCAAATGGCCCCTGGGTGAAGGAAAGTCTTGGCTCAAGCCAGAGCAGCAGGTTGCCCTGGGAGCTTCCAGCTCCACAAGCAGAACCAATTGCACAATGGAGAGTGGGCTGGGGTCTCTCGACACCACGCACCTTGATGGGCTCGTCTTTATTACTCAACCCATGCCCTTTCATTCATGCCAACACAATCCAATCTGGTCAAATCCAGATAGACAGGGATAGACAGGGAAACAAATGCCATGAAGGTCTTAGGACACAGGGACTCACCCACCGCAGTCTAGCATGTTCCAGATTGAATGTCAGAATAGGTTGCTTCTGACCTATGCTCTTCTCCAGGTGCCCACAACCATGGAGATGTTCTGCTGTTATGGCCCTGTGGTCCCCAATGGATATGGAGCCTGCTACAACCCCCAGCCTGAGGCCATCATCTTCTGCATCTCCAGCTTTCACAGCTGCAAAGAGACCTCTTCTGTGGAGTTTGCAGAAGCTGTGGGAGCAAGCCTTGTTGACATGAGAGACCTCTGCGGTGCATGGCAGCCTGCTGAGGGCAAGCCACCAGCAACAAAGGAAAATGCTAGAGGCCCAACCAAGGCAAACAATCTTGACTCCTGCCGCTAGCCTGATCTCCTGCAGGAGCCAAACCCTGCCAAGCTCTGCTCCCATCCCCCACCCCAGCTTTTTGTTGTTCCCCAATCCCTTATGGGCCCAACTCACAGACTCTGTGGGGAGGCATCACACAAAGCTGGCATGTTAGGAGAAAGAGTCCCTCTTTATTTATCAAGGTGGCCTCTGGCCTTTACAACTAGAAATGAGACTAGCCTAGCTTGCAAGCAGCCTGGGCGAGCTGGGATCATGTTCTAGGATCTTCAAAAACTTAATATTTATGCTTCTTTCTCAGCAGCACCCAGTGGTGCACATAGTAGTTCAGCCTAATGAAAGGATGAGTCATCTCATCACATGATATGGACCCAAATAAGTCATGAAGGCAGAGGCTAGCTCTGGATCATTACCTGCCACTGTCCCTCCACACACTCACATACACACATATAGCCCAAGTTCCATTAAAATGCAGTGGCCCACACCCTCAAAGACATTGCTTTCATCTTCTGCAGAAGGCTTCCTTGAGTCCAGATAATCTCATCCAGATATTCAGAAAGAAAAAAACAAGTTTCTTCATTTGATAATGGAGGGAATTAAGTTTCTGGGCTGTGAAGATTAAAGGTTGGGTTGTGGGTGAAGGGCTGTATGGTAGCTGAGCAGTGGTGCCCGCTTGGGATGATAATACCCCACTGGCATTGAGTGATTTTCTCGTAAACTATTTACACTGATCTGGAAGAACCAATCCTTTATCAGAAAAGGAATTCAGTGTATTTATTGGGTATATCAAACCATGCACTGTGAGGGTGTTAAGACTCATGAGTGGCAGACCCTTGCCTGGAGGGAACACCACCTCCCTTAGGAAGAGACTGGAAGCTGGCCTTCCCCCTCCAAGAACAAAGCGTACTCATCTTTATGCAAAGGCAACACTGAGCCATGGCCACAGGCTGCTCTGTGGGGACCCTGGGAAAAGAGACTGTTCCATGTGTCCCTAAAGAGATGGAAAATGAGACAGTTGTTTGAAGCAATGATGCATCGTAAGTATGGCCACCTTATCGTACTGCTAAATTGCCAAATTATATATGAAGTTGATGTTTGGGTTCTATTTTTATAATATAGCTCTAGATTTATGGCAATATGTACATTTTAATTTATAGTTCTGTGCTTTAAAGAAATACATGTATGAATAAAGAGCAGTATATTGAAAGTATTCTATTCAAGATATTTAAGGACTGTAAGACTGTATTCAATAAAATGTAATGCCAAGAAAGATGATGATGTCATTGTTCCTGCTGACAGATGATATAAATTCACAGCTCAATGGCCTGTATCTATGACAGCACCAGGATATGAGGGTGACACTGGAACATCATATGAAGTCAGGAGTTTAAAGCCAACCTGGGCAACATAAGGAGATTCTGCATCCAAAATAAAAGATACTGGCCATGAAAGAAAAGAATGAGGAAACTAAGCTCTGCTAGTGTATATGGCAGACCATATTGTGATTGAGGAGAGGCATAGGTTTCATGTGACATTTTGATTGATTGACAGGAACTCAGTATAGAGATGGGTGCTTCCTGTAAGCCTGTCCTAACATGTGTAGGCAGCATAAAGTAGAGATAAAACTGCCAGGCTCAGAAGCCGGATGCCTGGCTAACAAAGCCAGTGGTACTCTAAAGTTGTTATGGTTCCTGGGGAGCCTTATTGCCTTTCGAGGCCATAGAATCCTTACCTATAATGTGGGAATATTGAGATCAACACTACTTATCTCTGAGGTTTGGGACAAGATGATATGAGATGGCCATAGTTTGAAAATAGAAGGAAAAAAATGTAAAGATCTAGCATTCTTGTTACAGGCTCACAAATACATGGTCACACTGGTCCAGGCTGCAAGACCTCTCCACAAGTGAGCAATCCATAGTGCCAGAATGGAGATTCTTCCAAATGGGAACCCCAGGGCTTTTGACACAGAACACTGGTGTGTGCTGGTTAACAAGTCAGGATGTGGGAAAGCCACTTTTCAAAGAGATAATGGCTTAGAATATTCCAGCATGAAGAAGAGGATAAAAGTAATGTGATTTGTTCTTATCTATCATACATATGGCAGATGGCCTTCAAACAACCAGATGTGAAAATACATTTAACACAGAGAACAGGAAGTAAAGACAATATAAAATTATGCCTCCTTTCCATTGGGTGGATGTTAATATCCAGAGAAGGTGGCGGGGAGAATCCCTCTGAATGGCACAACAGCAACGAGCAGTTTCCAAATTATTCTGGAGCAGCAGTCTCCTTAGAGGGAAATATCAGTGACCATTCTCTTGTCAGTTCATCCTAGTCACTGTGTGTGTGTGTGTGTGTGTGTGTGTGTGTGTGTGTGTGTGTGTTTATTTCCCCAAGTTTCCCTTTCAAAAATCCCTTTACATATATAGAGTAAGCACAGTGCTCCTCCAGGGAAGAGCTGGCCTCACATCAGACACACAGACCTTTCTAAACCAACTCTCTCTCAGTTCCTTCCATCTCTTGAAGGGATTTCTGTTCCTGCCTCTGTCCCTTATGTCATAGGCCCCAGTGTTCTGTCTCTGCTCTCTGTGTCTACTGAAGAAGTAGTGGTACAGCAGGCTGAGTTGATGCAGAGGGGCTCCTGCAACTATGAAAACATACTTAAGGGAAAATATTTAAGCTATGTACTGGCATTCAGAAGATTAAAAAAAAAAAATTCCAGCACTTGGGAAGCAGAGGCAGGGAGATCTTTGTGAGTTCTAGGCCACCCTGGTCTACAAAGCAAGTTCCAAGACAGCCAGAGTTATGTAAAGAGAGCCTGTCTCAAAAAAGAAAGAGCCTGGGCTACCAAGTGAGTTCCAGGAAAAGGCACAAAGCTACACAGAGAAACCCTGTCTCGAAAAACCCAAAAAGAAAGGAAGGAAGGAAGGAAGGAAGGAAGGAAGAAAGAAAGAAAGAAAGAAAGAAAGAAAGAAAGAAAGAAAGAAAGAAAGAAAGGAAACGAAATGAAATAAGTGCATTCCAGAAGGAAGGGCACCCATAATTAGCAGGAACTACAAATTTACACATGACAGGTCTGTCCTAGCTTCACTTCTGTTGCTGTGGTGAAATTACCCTGTCCCAGAGCAACCCTTTAGGAGGGGAGGGTTTATTTGGCTTACAGTTCCAGGCTGCAGTCCAGTATGGCTGAGAAGTCAGGAGGCAGGAACTTTAAGCACCATATCCACAGCCAGGAGCAGACAGAGAAGATGCACGTGGACCCCTGCTGAGCACCATTGATGCTCACCTGGCTTTCTTCACTCTTACACAGTTCAGGGTGCAGTCCATGAAATGGTGCTGCTCACATTCAGGGTGAGTCTTCTCACCAACAGTCAAGACAACTCCAAGGACAAGGCAACTCCGAGGACAAGGCAACTCCGAGGACAAGCCAACAGGCTGACCTGATCTACATAATCCCTCAACTGAGACTCCCTTCCCAGGTGATTCTAGGTGGTGACAAGTTGATATTTAAAACTAGGCAGCCCAAGACCCCATTGGCCCATCCAGCACACCATCCCTTGGGGTTGACAGAATGCACAAGCCCATGGAGAATGGAAGAACCACTTAATGTCCAGCACAAAATCAATTTCCAGAGGCATCTTCATCCTGTGAAAAGGACTAGAAAAACTCTTCCCATCGGCTCCCTCCCCGCCCCAGACAAGGCCAAGAAAGCCTGTCATCTACTCAAGGTAGTAGATGTAGAGGGAAGAAATGAATGAGAAATCAAAACCACAAACTTTGCCATGTGAAGATGAGAAATCTGAATTTACATGATCATTTTAAAAGGCCAAATTGGCCTGATACAATAAGGCCTGAGACAATATAAAACCACTTTCCACCTTAGACACATCAAACACCCACAGTGGGAAACAATCTATTGCAGATGAGCTCACAGTCAGAAATACAAAGCTAGGAAATGATGTGCACCACAGGAGAGTGGCAGAGAAATGAAGAGGAGCCAGTACCACAGCAGCTTCAGATAATAGACACTTCAGAGAAACCAATAAACAGATGTGTCTAATATTGCTAAAGACACTGTTGAAGGAAGACAAAATACAGAACTCAGACTTACATGTAAGAGTCACAGGGAAAGCATCTCAGTTTGTTTCCTGTTGCTGGGATGAAGATCAAGGCCAAAGGCAACTTAGGAAGGAAAGGATTTCTTTGGCTTACACCTCTCCATCACAGTCCATCACCAAAAGAAGTTAAGGGCAGGGACTCAAGGAAGGAACCTGGAGGCAGGAACTGAAGCACAGATCAGGGAGGGATGCTACTTACTGGATTGCTCTCATGGCTTACTCAGTTTGCATTTTTATACAATTCAGGACCATCTGTCCAGGGGTCATACCACCCACAGTGGGTGAGACCCTCCTATATGAATTATTAATCCAGAAAATGTCCCCATGAACTTGTTTGTCCACAGGCCAATCTGATGGAGGCAACTCCTCAGCTGAGGCTCCCTCTTCCCAATGACTCTAGCTTCTGTGGAGTTGGCAAAACCAGAACCAGCACAGGGACATGTTAGACAGAATGTGGGAAAGCACTAGTCAATGAGAAATGACTGAGACTATTCCAGAATCTAATAAACAATTCTAAAACTCCTGGGTCAAGGAAAAGAAGGTAACACAAACTTTAAAAGACTTAAACAATGCTAAAGATACCACATAGCAATGCTGTTTTCAGAATGTCTGGGGCCAAGTGTAGGATACCTTATTATGAGACACACACACCCCAAAAAATACAGGCCATTGCCATTGTTCTTGGTTACCAACCAAAACTAGATGATAAGACTCTGTTGTTGAAGACACCCCTTGATTTGGTCTCAGGAGACCAATAAATCAAGCTGAAAATGAGCGGGAAGTGTGCTCCCTGCTGCCTAGCTTTCCTACTGCTGGAGTGCACTTACAGTATGCAGGGGAGAAAAGGCAGTAACTGTCTCAGACAAACATGCTCATGGACGTAGTAGTGGCATGGCTGGTGTGGGAGTGTCCAATCACTCTACTACTGGATTTGAGGCTCTCTCCACAGGAGGAATTCATGTCTGGTACCAGAAACCTGGTCACAAACCATGTCTAGGAAGGTCATAGACCCTAAGATGGGAACCTACTACTATTGTTTTGCTGAATGGATATGGTGCCAGGCTGCCTTCCAGTGTTTATACCTATAGGTTAGTGCCACTCCCTGAAATGGTCAGAGAAGCTTCTGTTTGGAGTTGATGCAGAGAAGTAACTGTTGAGTGCTTGGCCGTAAATGGTACAACTGTATCACTTCCTCCAAGGAATATTGTGGAAGAGGATTTGGGAAGAATGTAAGAGCCATACTGTTTTCTAAACATGGCACTGTGAAAGCTAGCCAACCAGGGAAGATGCTGCCAACTATTGCACCCATGAATTCATAGCAGCAGCAGTGGCTACCTGCGTAAGACCTTCATAAGACTGGGCCTATCAACATTCCTTCACAAATTGAGGGGGATCCATGGAGCTATAGGAATTTAATGACTAATGGGGCTGAAGGAGTCATATTCCCCCGTGGTAGAGCCACTGGTAGATTTCTCTTGATCAAGCAAATAATCTCCCATACATGCTCATGAAGGCAACTGTAATTAAATACAGGAGGTAAAAACAATAACAAACAAAAAAACAAGAACGATGGAGGTACACTCCTTGGAAAGGAGGAAAAGGGTTCAGGGGGAGAAGAGGCTGTGCGGGATATGATCAAAGCATGTGAAATATGTGTATGAAGTTGTAAAAAAGTGAACGAAATTCATCCAAAGGTACCTAATGTCGAAACCTTTAGGATATGGCAAAAAATGTTCACAGGCAAATAATACTTCAAAATACACCAGAAAAGGATATGATAAAAGAATTGGTGAGCTAAATATAACTTTGAAACAAAAAGGGGAAAGCTGGACCTGGTGGCCTGTGCCTATAGTCCCAGCACTTAGGAATCTGAGACAAGAGGATCAGGAGTTGAAGGCCAGGCTAGGCTACACAGTGAGTTCAGGCAAAGCACCACCATGAGACCCTGTCTTAAAAAGAAAAAACAATAAAAAGTAAAGGGTTTTAGAGTCAGTTAGAAGGAGTCAACCAGTGACCCCAAAGAAGAAGAGAAAAGATTAAAGACAAAGTCAGTTACCAAAGAAACAGAAAACAAAACAGAGAAGGAAAGAGAAAGAAAAATTAGGCTATTTGAAAAGATTAACAAAATACACAAGTATGGTAAAACTAGTTTGGAATAGTTTAGTTTCCTATTGGGATAAAGTCTTTTCTTCTCAGAAAGCCACCACCTTGTCAGTAGGAAGGAAAAATATGTTAGAAAAAAATTATTCCTTTTGGAAGCATTCTTGTTAAACAATCATGGAACTTATATTTATGGACAAACACTTCAATCTAAAAGTTGACCAACTATGCAGAATTTTCATTGTGCCTACGATCACCAGTCCTCTGGATAAGTTGTTAAACAAGTGACATGGAAAGAAATTGTCAAAATCAACCACAGCCTCAGCTTCCTTAGCCAATGAGGCTGCCTTTGGCTCTTCAGTCTAAGAAGATTTATGTCATGCAGAAAACATCAATTTATCTCCTTATAAAATATTGCTGGGCATCCTATCAAAACGGAATGACTGCATGAGGCATTGTAAGGAATTTTTCAAATGATAGCTAAAAGTCCAGAATTGGTTACAGGGACTTTGAAAAAGATACCAGATTGAAGATTCTGTTCAGCCACAGTAAAAAGAGACACAACAGCCACTTCCACCCCCTCTTGTGTTGCAAAACTCCAAGAGACAAAGCTTAGGCTTGTGTTTCTCAGACTTGCGCCAGCTTGTCCTGTGGGCATACCCACGTGAACCTCAGGGAGCCTCAGTGAGGCTTATCTCCACTACTTCGGATCTGTAGCGGAGGACCTCAGCTGGGCACAATGGGACCCAATGCTCCTCTCACATCTCTACTAACTTCTCTCTTATAGCATGTTTCCTAAATCCTCTCATATTTCAACTATTTGAAGAAAAAATCATTCTTTAGTCTATTTTTTTCTAAATGAGAGAGATAGTGATGGTTTGGTTTTTTTGTTTGTTTGTTTGTTTTGGTTTTGGTTTTGTTTGGTTTTTTGGTTTTTCGAGACAGGGTTTCTCTGTAGCTTTGGAGCCTGTCCTGGACTAGCTCTGTAGACCAGGCTGGCCTCGAACTCACAGAGATCCACCTGCCTCTGCCTCGTGAGTGCTGGGATTAAAGGTGTGCACCACCACCTCCTGACGATTTGGGTTTTAATAAAAGTACAAATGAGGGTGATATTACATCCTCACATTAATCACATTATTTGTTATGACTCTTAGCTTACCCAAACTGTCTACTTTATTTGAATCAAGTTTCTAGTCTTAAAAAAATTTAAAAATTTCACTCCCTTCATAAAATAAGTATCTTATTTGGAGAAAATATAATTTTAGACATAAAAATAGGACAGAGGAAGCCAGCTGGTAGTGGCACACACCTTTAATCCCAGCACTTGGGAGGCAGAGCCAGGCGGATCTCTATGAGTTCGAGGACAGCCTGGTCTACAGAGTGAGATCTAGGATAGAAACCGAAACTACACAGAGAAACCCTGTCTCAAAAATCAAAAAAAAATTAAAAAAAAAAAAAAAATTGGACAGACGCTTTTCGTTTTTAGATTTGTTTTTAATTATGTGTGTACATGTGTAGTTAGAGTTTTTCTGCCTGGCCCAGTCAGGACAAATCTCTCTTACCCGCCAGTCCCACAGTCGCTCAGACCCAACCAAGTAAGCACACAGAAACTTATATTGCTTATAAACTGTATGACCGTGGCAGGCTGCTTGTTATCTACTATCTTAAATTAACCCATTTCTGTTAATCTATACTTTGCCACATGGCGTGTGGCTTACCAGTGTCTCTACATGTTGCTTCTCATGGTGGCGGCTGGCGGTGTCTCTCCCCAGCCTTCTCCATCCCAGAATTCTCTTTCTTCTCTCTTGTCCCGCCTATACTTCCTGCCTGGCCACTGGCCAATCAGAACTTTATTTACACAGAGCGATATGTTTGTATAGGTGTATATGCATATGAGTTTCAGGTGCTCACAAAGGCTGGGATCACGCTGTCCCATGTGGATGCTGGGAACTAAACTTGGGTCTTCTGTAAGGGCAGTACTCACTCTTAACTGCTAAGACATTGTTCCAGTCCCATAGAGGCCTAGTGAAAATCTTCTAAAAAGAGCTTCATATTTTGGGGTACCTTTCTCTCAGATGAGATTGGGTGGGTTTAGTCTGGGATGGCTGTAGATCATATCTTTATTTGAGATCTAAGTTCTTACAGATAAGAACAAAAGAAGCTCTTAATATATATTTGTATGTGTATATATGCATGTTTCTCACTGGAGGGACCTGAATCTCACTCATTAGACTAAGATGGCTGGCGACCCTCTTAGTCTCTAGACTCTGGACAGACCCTCCTGTCTCTATCTTCCCTGTGCTGGAATTGTAAGTGCACACTGGTCCTCAGACTTACATTCCAAGTACTTTCCCAACAGAGCTATATTTCCCCAGTGCCCCTAAAAGAAAGAACATTAATTGGGTCTGACCTATTGGTTTCCTATGTTGCTACTGACACTAAAAATATTAAGATAGAACAGATTAAAGCCTCTAGACAGCTCCATAGTGTAACTTAAACTTATGCCTACTTAGAGTAACTTTGACCCTTGTCAGGGCTACCCAAGATTTAGGTTGACACTTTGTATTTAAATTATGTACAAACAGTATCCAATGGCAAAACATTCATGATGATGTTTTTGTTGTCAGTTTGTTTTTAATAAAAATTGGCCAAATGCTAGAATCAAGAAACTTCTCTGGGAGTATAGGCACTGGCCTATGAATTTTAAAAGATACACTTTAAAAAGAATTAATGTTCAAAAATGGGACATGAAAATTGTTATTTCGGAACAGAGAAAATTTGTAACCTAGGAGACCAGAGTTTAAGAACCCATACTTCCTGACTGAGTCTTCAAGGTGCCCCATCACGCATTAGTTTGGATTAGAAAAAAAAATACTAAACAATATTGCATTTCTCCAATGAAAAGCAAATGAACAATGATACAAAACAACTCCATTGGAGTCACAGTTCCCTTTCCTCTTCCTTTTCTCTCTCTCTTTTTTTTCTTTTGTTTGTTTTTGTGACCACAGGGCCTCTAGTAGCCCAGGCCAGCCTTGAACCTGTTATCTAGGTTGAGGAGGAATTGATCTGATCCTCCTAACTCCACCTCCAGAAAGCTGAGAGGGGTTGGGTTGCATTTCTTTTTTTGATATAAAATAAAGAATGAGATTTGGTCATGCAAACAAAATCTATGGAGTCCTGTTTTCTCACATACTTGGTCTTTTATTTCTATCTCTATTACTGATAATATTTTGAACCTGTGGAAAATATAACTTTGTTAAAAAATTTTTTAAGTAGTATAGCCTTATTATCTTCAGAAGTGTGACTTTCCATTTATTTCCACAAACTGGAATGTGGATAATACTTGGGTAATAGGACAAATCAAGTTGTTATCCACAAACAAGAGTTACAGTAATTTACATATAAAAGCCGGTCCTCCCTGGAAACAGAACTGTCCCATGTAAGGCTACAGCTATGGAATCAAAGAGGAAAAATTAAGATTAGAGGATAACATCTCAAGTTCAGAATAAAGAGAAAATATATATAATAACTTTCTTTCATCTTTGTGGTAGAGTTTCTAGCCAGTGACATACGATAAAAAGAAGAAAAAAGGAAAGGTTCAATGAAGGAAATACAGCTGTAACTGTTTGCAAGCTATGTTACTGTTTACACAGATGACCCAAAAGGACCTACAAATACATTATCAAAAACAGCAAATAAGATCAAGGTAGCTTACATAAGATCAATATACAAAAGTAAAATTTTATATTCCAGAATAAAATCAGCATTGAAAACACATGGGTTAGGGGCTGGGAACATGGTTCAGTGGGCAAAGTGCTTGCTGCACAAGCGTGAGAACCTGAGTTATATCTCCAGTGCCCGTGTGAAAGCTAAATGTGGATGCTCACATCTATAACCTCAACCCTGGGCACTTGGGGGTTGGGTGGGGTGCAGAGACAAAAGGTTTCTAGAAGCATGTCCAACAAGCCAGTTGTGGTGGTTTGAATAATATTGGCCCCCATAGGCTCATATATGTGACCACTTAAAGAGTAGCATTAGGAGGTGTGGCCTTGTTGGAGTAGGTGTGGCCTTGTTGGGGGAAATGTGTCACTGGGGGTGGGCTTTGGGGTTTCAAATGCTCAAGCCAGGTCCAGTGCCACTCTCTCTTCCTGATGCCTGCAGATTCAGATGTAGAACTCTCAGCTCCTTCTCCAGCATCATGTCTACCTGCATGTCAACATGCTTCCCTCCATGATGATAATGGGCTAAATCTCTGAACTGTAAGCGAGTCCCAGTTAAATGTTTTCCTTTATAAGAGTTGCTGTGGTCATGGTGTCTCTTCACAGTAATAGAAACCCCTAACTAAGACACCAGTCTAGCCAAATCAGTAAACTCTAGGTTCAGTGAGAGACTCTGTATCTAGATGCAAGGTAGTGCCAGGCATGATGGCACACACTTCTAATGCCAGCACTCAGATGGTAGAGGTGAGTTTGAGGCCAGCCTAATCTCTAGCAAGTTCCAGGACAGCCAGGGTTATATAGAAAGACTTCATCTCAAAAAAACAAAAACAACAAGAAACTCACTATAGTGGGCTGATAAGCAGACTTGGTGAATCCAGGCTCTGGGCACCAAGGCTGATAACCTTAGTTCAAGCCCTGGAACCCACATAGAGAGAGACAAGTTATCCTCTGACCTCCACACGCATGCCACAGCGCGCGCGCGCGCGCGCGCACACACACACACATACACACACACACACACACACACACACACACACACACATACAATTAGGCAAGCACAGCAACAAGGAGGTGAAATATAAAAACAGATTAGTAGCAAAACCAAGAAGAAAGTACTTACAAATGCTTTTAATGAAGTTAATAATAACCCAATCAGTAGTACTTCAGTGCACAAAGTTCAGAGAAAACCAAACATTAGTGTCTTAGTTAGGGTCACTATTGCTGTGATGAAACACCATGACCAAAAACACCTTGGGGGGGAAAGGGTTTATGTGGCTTATGCTTCCACATCCCTAGTCATCATTGAAGGAACTCAGGACCACCAGCCCAGGGATGACATCACACACAATGGGCTGGGCCCTTCCCCATCAACCACTAATTAAGGAAATGCCCTACAGGCTTGTCTGCTTACAACCAGATTTTCTCTAGGCATTTCCTCAATTGAGGTCCCCCCACCCTTTCTCGGATAACTACAGCTTGTGTCAAGTTGAAATAAAACTAGCCAGCACAATTAGGTCCTTCTGAAAGGCATGAGGCCATACTGATTAGGATGAGGAGCACTGAGGTCAAGCAGGGTGCTGCCTTTCTCTCTCTGCAGTTGGCTGTGCTCCTCTGTGATGGGACCCTTTCTGCTATTCAGTGGTGCTGTAAACTGAAGTTCCCAGAAAAGGCCACACCCATATGAAAGATTCTGCATGGCTGATTGGTTGATTTGAATTTCATGCTTGTAATGTTCAGCTCCAGAGCCCAAATTATCTTGGGTTATTGTTAGTCCTCTTGATAGTCATCCATTGCTAACTTCCCTGTCTGACCTAACATCTTTTCAGCTATTTTGTACAACCTTTGGAGTATATTAACAGACCATTAGCTTCCACAACCCCACAGCTAAAATATCATGAGATAATGTCTGCAGCCTGTTGCTGCAACTTGTATACCCACTGTGCCCACCAATGTATTTGGTAAATGCTTTGAATTATGACCTTGTTTTGTTTTGTGACTATAAAAAGCTCATAAAATGACTTCTATGTCAAAACATGTTATATTTGGGATAATCTGAATTCGTGCCTCTGGGCCATGGTTACAGGTGTTTGGCTCAGAATCAACTTTTCCTATGAAGGTGAAAGTTATGTCTTGCACAGACAATGTGAAGCAGTGCACTAGGGGAAATTCTTTGTGCCCTCCAAAAGTCATAATTCTACTGGCAATATGGATCAACCAGTATGTGTCACAGAAGAACAGACTGTACACGTGGAGAGAATTAATATTAATACACAACAGTAGCATATGTTGGGAGAAGAATTAATGGAAGTTTTTAATCCTTGCACTTTTCATAATGAGTATAAAAATATCAACCATGTTGATTTTTATAAATTGGTGTTGCACTCACAAGAAGGTAATTGTTAGGACTGGCTAACTGATGTGAAAAAGAAAAAAAAAAAAAAAAAAGAAGGAAAAAAAAAAAAACAATCCACCCCTGAATCTCAGGACTGTAGAAGAAATGCTTCCTTTTTCCTCCCCCAGAATAAAGCAGGCCGCTGAGGCTATGTCCAGGAATCCAGCTTCCTCCTTGTAATGGGGTCTCTCGATCATGGGACCTCCAGGTTCTCCCTGGGTTGTGTGTGTGTGTGTGTGTGTGTGTGTGTGTGTGTGTGTGTGTGTGTGTGTGTTACAAAGAGGGCAAGAGGGAGAGAGGGAGACAGAGACAGACAGACAGATAGACAGAGACCCCTTTGAGTCCTTATCCCAACCCCAGGATGAGAGTTTGGTGAATCTAGGTCCGTCTCAGCCAAACAGATTAACTAGCAAGGAATGGAAACTACTTCCAAACAGAGAGGAAATGGACTAATTGAAAACTTATTAACACGTGTGGTGGCACATGCCTGTAATCCCAGCATTTGGGAGGTTTCAACAAAACAAAGATATGTCTATTTGTATGTATGTATAATCAATCAATCAAACACAGAACAGAGAGTAGAAAAAACGCAGTTTCCCATCCACTCTTCTTTCCTGCGCCACCTGGCAAGGCTCCTGAGCCTCAGCTGAGTAAATACAAAACCGCAGGCTGCACCTCACCTTGAGCAATGGTTACTGGTAAAAGGAGGAAACTTTGGAAAACGCAGCCAGACACGTGCTTTCCATAGCTAGTCAGCGTTAGTCATTCACCCATTCACCGCTAGCACTTAGCACAGCATGTACCACACACTTACCACACAGCACTTACCACAGCAGGTGGAAACTGAGTTAGTTTATGAGGCTGTATAGCAACTGTCCTAGGCTTGGGAACTTGGGACAAGGAAGCCTTAGCCCCGCCCAGCGCATGGCCACGCCCACCCCTCTGAGGGCCCGAAGGGCAGTTGCCTAGCAGCGGGTGTTGTTTGAAGTCCTTGACAGCCTCCAGCAGCCAGGAAGAAGCACTATGCCCAGGAACGCCTTAGTGACCTTGCGCTATGGGCCCTACAGCGCCGTGGGCCTGTCCGTGGAGCACCGCACCTACCGACTGGAGGGTCTGCAAGGTGGGACACACCGCTGAGTGCCTCATTTTGAGCCTCAGTCTCCACACTGAGTCCTCTACTTAGGCCTTCCCTCTTCAGACCCCAGGCAAGTGCTGCCTTCCCCAGGAAGCCTTCATAGGATGACTTAGCACCTCCCTCTGGTTCCCACTACACGATCTGTGGGCACCTTGAGTATTACCAGGCAAAATACACACACACACACACACACACACACACACACACACACACACACACAAAGCACTTCATCCCACATTACAATCTGGGAAAATTAGGGTCTGACATACTAAGTGTCCTTTGCAAGTCAAATGGCTGCAAAGTGACAGGGCTGAGATTCTATCCCCTGCTTGTTCATATGCGGCAAAGACTGTGTTAAACATCTGTGTGCATGGACTCAGGCAGATGGGCTCACTGTTGAACAGGATGTATGCAGGAGAGCACTGATTGCTGAGAGTCATGCCTAAATCCTGACAGACTAGAGGCTGCATGGGAACCTGCCGACAGCAGGCGACCAGAATCTTAGGGCAAAAGTCCCAAGAGACCAAACTCAGCCACCACCTGTATTAGTCACAGAACTAATAGAATATATATTTGTTGTTCTCTCGAGTCACAGAACTTATAAAATATGTATTTGTTGGAATGACTTACAGGCTGCAGCCCAACAATAGCTAGTTGTGAATGGAAAGTCCAAGAATCCAGTAGTTGCTCAGTCCCCCGAGGCTGGGTGTCTCAGCTGGAATCCCAAAGAAAGCTCAATGGATGTGCTGACAAGGACAAGCAGGCGAAGAATAAACAACCCCTTCCTTCTTCTAGTGTCCTTATATAGGCTTCCAGCAGAAGGTGTGGCCCAGATTAAAGGTGTGTCATCCCGCCTCAAGATCCAGATCAAAGGCATGTTCCCTTCCTGCCTCAAGAAGATCTGGATCACAAATGTGCCCTCCATTTCATTCCAGTTGACAACCGAGAATAACCATCACACCAATACGATACTTAGATAGATAGGCCTAGAGAAGCAGAGAAGTGTAATTAATGTTGCACACTGGAAGGAGGAAGGGAAAAGGGCACAATGAGCCCAAATTTATCCTTGGGGTGCTGCCTAAATTTTAGGATTAAGTAGAGAAAGGGCCCAGTGATGGCGCACACCTTTAATCCCAGCACTTAGGAGGCAGAGGCAGGTAGATCTGAGTTTCAAGCCAGCCTGCTCTATAGAGTGAGTTCCAGGACAGTCAGGGCTACACAGAGAAACCCTGTCTCAAAAAACGAACAACAAAAACAATTGAAGTAGAATTGGTGCAGGAGGTGAGATGCTCATATACTCCAGCCGTCCTGATTGATTGAGCATCACCAGTGTTCAGGAAGACTCCTTGAGCAACAGCCATGTTAAGCAATCGAGTGACCCAGAATAGATGAGACAGACACAAAGTGAATGCAGAGATGGCAGACTTTTACCCCACTCTGAGTTATCTTGTACAACCAAGAGATAAACTGGTTCTTTTTAGCAAAAGCATTTCTTTCCTAAGTGCCTGTTAGAGCACTGGTAAATTGGAGGGGATTGAGGGTACATTTGAGTTTTAATGAATGAATAGAGATTGGCCAGGTAAAGAGAGGCCAGGGCATTCCAGGCAGAAGACCTGACACTTTCAGAAACCGGAGGTAGGAATAAGTGTTGAGATGTTGAACTGATGGAGGTTAGAGAGAGAGCCTCTCTCTGCACAACCTGAGAGCTTCAAGCGGGGACATGAAACCTCGGCTGCTCTGAACACAAGCTGAAGGGTCAGGAGTGGAAGAGAGAGAGAGAAGGGCTTTGATGGTGGTCCGAGGTTGTAATGAGAGCATCTTGGGTCAAGACAGCCATAAAGGGAAGTTATGCAGTAACTTCAGTAACAGCAGTGACCTCCCTAGGACAGTAGACTGGGTAGGCAAGGGGAGAGAGTTTGCCACCAGCATTTATCCACGTCTGCCTAGCAGCAGAGCTGATGGATGGCAATGCTGTCTACCAAACTGGGAAGTACCAACCAGGGGGCCACAGTCTGGATGATCACATCCCATTGTGGGCACATTAAACTTCATGTGCTTTTAGCTACCTAGGTCAATGTACAAAGAATAAGAAATGCTAATTCTGTCAAACCAGCTTCCACCCCCACAGTGACTTCATTTCACTTTAGTTATGTCCTAAAGGCCCTGTCTCCAAGCATGGTCAGAGGGAGTTAGGACTTTCAACATACAAAATAGGGAAAGAACAATTCAATCCATAGCAGCAGCATGTGGTGACATTCATTACAGATCTCAATATCATAGACCCATCATTGTCTATTGCCAGAGTTTTATCCTGAACAATAACTTAGTAAGCAGCAACTCCACCTCCCACACTAGACCTGACACTCTCTAATCCTCTCTACATCCCTGTATGTACCAGGCTTTCTCTCTCTTTTGGGCCACCAACCAGCTCCCAAATCACGACATGGAGACTTATTAGTTATGAATGCTCGGCCTAGCTTAGACTCATCTCTGGCTAGCTCTTTCAACTTAAATTAACCTGTTTCTGTTTATCTACCTTTTGCCTCAGGGCTTTTTACTTTTCTTTCCATCTGTATTTCTTACTTTCACTGCTTATTGTGTCTGGCTGGTGGTAACTGCGTGGCTTCTGACCCTGGGTATTTCCCTTGTTCTCTCCTCCTCCTCCTCCTCCTCATCATCATCATCTCCTTCTCTCTTCTCTCCCAAGCCTAGATTTCTCCTCCTATTTGTTCTCTCTGCCCACCAGCCCCACCTATCCTTTTTCTGCCTAACTATTGGCCATTCAGCTTTTTATTAGATCAATCAGGTGCCTTAGGCAGACCAGGTGAAACAAATGTATCACATCTTTACCTAGTTAAACACACATCCTTACATCATTAAACAAATGCATCATAAACAAATGTCGCACACCTTTACACAATTAAAGTAATATTCTACAGCATAAACAAATGTAACACATCTTTACATAGCGAAATACTCCACACCACCTGTGAATCTTCCTAGTTTAGATATTTAATATGTGTAGAATCTGCTCATAGGCCTTTTCTACTGCCAGGGAGATGGCATTAGCAGAGGCAAAGCACAAGGGGCTTGGAAGTTGAGCTAACCTAGATTTGACATGGTCTCTACTCCTCATAGACTTATAGACAATGTCAAAATCAAGTAGTTTTCTCTTTATGAGTCTCATTTTCCTCGTTGGTAAAGGAGAATGTGAACCCCACCCCACCCCCGCCCCGCCCCGCGCATTGGTGTGAGTCTGACAAGAAAAGCATGGAAAAGCACACGTGGCAAGGACTTACTCTGGAGATAGTCATTAGGAAAGTGGGGGGGTGGTCTCTCACAGCATTTGGGGACTGGTAAGCAGTTTGGGCTGGTAGAAGATGGTGTATAGCAAGAGAGTTGGGTCTGTTTTGCCCTTGACATCAAGCAGTCGGCAAAGGTGCCTAGGTGAAGAACCATGAGTTAGCTAGGCGTGGTGGTGCACACCTTTAATCCCAACACTTGGGAGGCAGAGACAGGTGATCTCTGAGGTTGAGGCCAGCCTGGTCTACAGAGAGAGTTCCAGGACAGCCAAGGCTACACAGAGAAATGCTGTCTCAGAAACAAACAAAACAAAAAACAAAAAACCAAACAACAACAACAAAAAACCACCATTAATTTGTACTTTAATGTTTGATTCTGAAAGGAGGAAATTGGAGAAGAGAAGTGGAGGATGTTGGATTAATAAGAGACACCAAACCAGTGGGTAGAAATCATGTTCTAGGATTTAGAAGGAAGAAGGCAGGAGCCCCTCTAACTGTAGACGAGATCTAGATACTGATGGCATCAGCATCCCTGTCCCAGGTCCTGCCTGCTCTAGTTCTGCTGTCACTCATGTCTCAGGCCTCCCTCCACTGTACCTACTAGGCCTGTCAATCCATCCCATGGTCCTTGTCCTCAGCACGTGTCCATAAGTCAATCCTTCTTAGCCCTGTCAACCTCCCTCCTCCTCCATTTCTGTCCAGTCCCCATCATCCCCTGCTGAGTTGTGTCATGGCTTTTGGCCAGAGCTCTCTGTGACCACAGCAGTCCCCTTGTAGTCTGTTCTTATAACCAGAGCCAGGTCAGAACATGGCTTCATTCCTGGATGACTCTGGTGGCTCATAGATGCCAAAGACCTTCCAAGGCTTTCCGGCTTCTCCTAACCTCCTTGACCTCCTTACATATCCCCTCCGGTCATAGCCACATGCTCACTGACCAAGGAACTCTCCAGATCCCAGGAGCTGACACCCATGCACAGCAGGCACTGCACCTGTGATGCCTTTTTCCATGTGATCTTCTCTTTTCTCCCTCAGCCTTCAAGTCATCAGCCTTCAAGTCACCCTCATGGACAAGACATCCTGAAGTGTGTGTGTGTGTGTGTGTGTGTGTGTGTGTGTGTGTGTGTGTGTAAGTTGCAGGAGTCTGTTCTCTCCTTCCACCACGTGGGTACTGGGTATCAAACTGAGGTTGGCAGACCTGATAGCAAATGCCTTCACCCACTGAGCCATCTCAGCAGCTCTTCCTTCGCTAGTCCTTTCCTCCTCCTCTGTCCTTCTTCGTGTTTATAGGTATCTGCCACAGCACTGATCTACTGCCTCACTTCACATACACTTGGATGTAATCTTCAGAGACTCCAATCTATCCTGCTCCCCATGGATACATGGAACATGGGGTCCCAGTTCCTAGGGCTGTACTGGTGTATGGAAAGTGTTCCATGACTTTTCTTGGAGGGGAGTTGTATCCATGTCCTGTGCTGTTGTTCCCTTTGGGGGAGGGGGCCAAGTAGGCACAGAGTCAAGGACACAGATTCTGGGAGAATGTCGAAACAACAAGTTCAATTTATTCAGGAAGAGGCTAGCCTTATATACACTCCACCCCACCCTTGGGGGAGGTCTGATGAATATGCATGTGCTGGTGTGACATGGCTGCCTCTCATTGGTCCAGATCATCTCCAGATCATGTTTCAGCTGCTGTTGCTAAGGCCCTTAGGCAGACCAGGTTTTTTTACTCGGTTGGGCCAGCTAGCCCTCAAGCCTGTAAGAGATGAGTCATCCCACAGAGGGTGAACAAATATTCACCCCAGATGGGGTGCTAACAAAGACCAGAGAAACAGTTCCACACAAGTCTAATGTAGCAGCCACTGAGCTTATTGGGATTGCCTGCTTGCAGAAGTATGAGAGTGACTCAAAGGAAAGCCCACTCTGGCAGGGTGATGAGTCACAAAAGCTGCATCCCTGCAGGCCCCTGCTCAACTGACCCCGCTGAAGAGTATGCTCTCCGCAGCTGTGCTTCACTGCTTATATGACCTTCAAAGTGGGGTCTCCTGATAATGTGCTTTCGAAATATTCCAGGAGGGAATGTTTTAAGGACATGACTACTCATGAAAAAGATAGAGCCACATGCTGGAGGGAGAGACGGAACCTGGAAGCTGGCAGAGGTGTTGCCCAAGGACAAAGTGCTAGGGGCCAGGGATGGGCAGTGCACAAGTGGGAGATGATGTGGATGTACCAGAAGACATGTGAGGTGGGATCCCAAAAGAAACAGATCCTAAACTGTTGAGCTCAAATTATCTCCAGAGAGAGAGATGTTGTCATGGTTGTCAGTTGTGGAAGGATTAGAAAATGAATATTCTCCTATGTTTCCGGTTGTTCACAAATGGGACAGTGACCTTGGAAGACAACTTGGAAGTGTCTATAAAATGTAGCCCACACAACAGAAACCAACTGCTTCATTTCCAGTGCCTTCTTAACTGAGAAAGACCACCCATACCCAGGTGACATACTACCAATGTTTTCTGCAACCTTCTTGGTAAAAGAAAAAAATAGAAACAACCAGAAACTGCAATGGCTCGGTAAATCGCAGCACATCCATCATGTGACATGGGGTGGTGGAAGGCTGGGCTGGGTAAGTGCAGTACTAGGGAGAGAGCCTGTCCTGAGTCCCCTGCATGCTGTGATTTCTCTTCGTTCAAACAGGCAGATAACAGAAGAGGCACACAGGGTAGAGTCAGGATGGTTTTGAAAATTTTGTTCTTTTCTATAATTTCTAAGGTTTTTACAGAATCAAGATTCTGCTTTACATTGATAAGCTGGTAATATTTTAGATGTACTTTTTTTCCAGCAAAAATGTACTAAAGAAAGAAAGAAACACAAAAGCAGTGCACACCTGTAAGCATGGCACTTGGAAAGAAACATAGGACCAGTGCACATCTGTAAGCATGGCACTGGGAAAGAAACATAGGACCAGTGCACATCTGTAAGCATGGCACTGGGAAAGAAACATAGGACCAGTGCACATCTGTAAGCATGGCACTGGGAAAGAAACATAGGACCAGTGCACATCTGTAAGCATGGCACTGGGAAAGAAACATAGGACCAGTGCACATCTGTAAGCATGGCACTGGGAAAGAAACATAGGACCAGTGCACATCTGTAAGCATGGCACAGAGGGAGGATTAGAAGTTCAAGCCAGCCTGGGCTACATGAGACTCTGAAGAAGGGAGAACAAAAGAGGAAGATGGAGAACCAGTCAGGGGAGAACACACCTGTAATCCAGCATTCAGGGGGTGAGGCAGGAGGATCATGAGTTCAAGGCCAGCCTGGACTATGCACCAAGACCCTGCCACCACCACCCCCAAATAAAGTAAGAAAGAGGGGTGGGGAAAAGAAAGGATAACGGAAGGAAAGAGAGGGAAATGGAGCATAGTAGAGAAAGCAGACATGGATCGGAGAGGGATGCAGAGGTTGGTAAATTACTGAGCGTGTGTTTCTCTGACCTCAGAGAAGCAGGCAGTGCAGAGAGAAAGGAATCAGTGGAGCCAGGGCTCTGAGCTGAGGCCATGGGCACAGGCTACTGCACCCTTTTGGGGAGGGAAGGGTATTTTGAGAAGATCACAGGGAGAGTTTTTGATGGTTTACAAGGTTTGTAAGGTATCTGCAGGTGGCTGATTTGTAGAGTAATTTGTGTACACCCATGCTTGATAACACATCTAATAACAGCTGCCAACATTTACAGAGGACCTGGTGACAAGGGCCAAGGTGTTAATAGCAACAAAGCAGGGGACATTTGCTCCCTCCCCCCACATCCCCACTTGAGACCTGGTGTTAACATTGAGGCAAGCAGGTCTACTTGCAGCCCCTCCTCTGTAAAATCTGCATATGAATTCTGCATATGACTTTTAAAAAATCATAGCCCTTTATCGTTTCCCGAAGCCCCGCTGTCTTTGGAAGGATGCCTGATCTTTTCTGAACGTACCATGCCCTAAGCAATCTGAACACTTTTGTTCTTTATTTATTATCCATGAATCATAATGGCATAGCAAAAAAAAAAAAAAAAAAAAATGTCTTCACTAAACCAGTTGCTTAAAAGAGTGCTAAGTAATTGCCCTGGCCACAGTTGCTCCTTGCCTACTGTATAGTTGAGCCTGCCAAACGAGCCCCTCAAAGGGATTGGAAGGCACTGAAACTGACCATTAAAAATAGAATCAATCTTTATTTAGTCGAGGCACCCAAATGCTACCCTGCCTCCCCAGTGATGCATTAGCTGAACTCATTAATGGCCACTGGCATCATGTCTGCTCAGAGTAAAGGAAGGAAAGCGATCCGCCCGTGTACCTCGACTTCCTACTCAGAAGCATTTACACCATCTGCAGATGCTACACAGCTCTGCCCACTCAGTGAGGACAGAGCCCTTCCCCTGTCCCTTCACTTTATCCAGATCTCCTGTGAGGAATGAGGTGCCACTTCAAAGAGGTGGGTGTTCTGTGGGTGGCTTACCACTTCTGGCTGATTTATGCTGGAGTTCAGCCACTGCCTGTGCGCAGACTTTGTTTCAGGGAACATATTTATCTGACCTTTCTTTGAATAGACAACTCAGTAGCAACTCAGGAAACCGTGGCCCCCTCCATGCCGAGTGGTGGCATTTGGGTGAGCTGCAGGGATTCCAACGTGTCTTCTTCTCTCATCCCTTAAGCCCGCACCGGCCGTGTTACAGTCAGCCACGCTGTCACATGTCACTCCTCTGACAAGCAGGGGACGATGTCCTGAGGCTGACCATGTGACAGACTGTGCAGCTGTTGTCACTGCTGGGAGTTCAGTAAGGCTGGAGGAGGCCTCTGCCCAGTACAAACCAGGCAGGTAACCAATAGCCACAAGGGAAGTTGGCGGTACTCAGCATCATTCTGCGTTTGCTACTTTGGGGAGCCAGTGTTGACCCCAGGTTCCCAGAAGAAGGTCAAGAGACCTGCCCTTCCGAGCTCAGGTGCTTGGCAGCCCTTCAAAGGAGAGAGGACCCTTTCTTGACTTGTTTTGTAGATCAAATCCATTTTTCTCAGCCACACCTTGTCTTGTACAAGTAATTTCATCTCTATACAATACTCCAAACCCACGTGTGATCTGAGCTCAATCTGATGGGCCTTTCAGGGGACGTCAGGGGCAGCTGGGAGGTGCTTACCTCCTGAGGTCTCTTGTGGGACCACCTGCCTAGTCCTTCTAGTCTCAGTCTCTCAGAGCCCCTTGGGCCTTGGAAAACTGGCCTTAGGAGTTTGTAGCAGAGTGAAAGACAGCTAGGCTCCTGAGTTGTCCCTGTCACATTCTAGCCCAGTCCCCAGGAAGGTCTACAGACCATGCAAAGCCTAAGGTCCTAGAGGCCACAGTGCACTTTCCAGTATATAGCTATTTCCTACTGGGGAGAGGGGTGCTATGGGCAGGGGAAGGTGAGGCCAGAAACCCCTACCACAGACTGACGTCATGTCTCCCTACACGATGAACTGCCCTTCCAAACCAGCTGGACCACTTCCATTTAAACAAGTCACTGGTTCAAGCTGAGTGCCCTCTTCAAAGATGTTTAAGATCAAGACACTTGAACAGGATACAATAGCATAAATATGCCAACGAAACGATGCGGGCGTTCTTTGGAGAGAGGCATTAGCTGAGGCAGGTCAATTAGGGCCACCACTGGGCACCTGAGGAGCGTGATTGTGTTAATGGAGACCCTCACTGAGTCTTTCTCAAGTTTCTTTCCAAAAGTGAAATCAAAATTATGCAATTATAATGCTCACAGCTGGGGCTGGATGTTCTTGAACTGATTGAAAGATGAAGAAGTGGACAGGACAACATTTTGAGACAGCGATTGTCTCTGTAATTAAATGCAATTAACTCACAGAAATGTCTCCTTTTCCCATCCTAAAACTGATTGGGATGCTAAAGCTTAAAAAACAAAATGACCCCATCTGATGCCTTGTTCCTTCTAACCCAAATACTCAGCAGTGCACACAGAACACGGAAGGCAAACAGCACACCAACTCTAAGATGGATGGGACAACAGGCACATCAAGGGAACTGTGTTGCCCTGGCTGTCCTAGAACTCTCTCTGTATACCAGGCTGGCCTCAAACTCAGAGGTCTGCCTGCCTCTGCCTCCCAAGTGCTGGGATTAAAGATGTACGATACCACTGCCCAACTAACTCATGGTTCTTCACCTAGGCACCTTTGCCAACTCCTTGATGTCAGAGGTAAAACAGACCCAACTCTCTTGCTATACACCATCCTCTACCAGCCTGAACAGCCTACCATTCCTCAAATATCCTGAGAGACCGCCACCACCACCCAGCTAAGCTCCTATTTAATTTTTTATGTGTATTTATATATATTGTGTGTGTGTTTCTGTGTACATCATGTGTTTTAATTAGGGTTTCTATTGCTGTGAAGAGACATCATGACCATGGCAACTCTCATAAAGGAAAATATTTAATTGGGGCTGGTTTACAGTTTTAGAGATTTAGTCCGTTATTGTCCTAGCAAGAATCATGGCGACATGCAGGCAGACATGGTGCTGAAAAAGGGGCTGAGAGTTCTATATTTTGATCCACAGGCAACAGGAAGTGAACTGTCACACTGGGCATGGCTTGAGCATATGAGAGACCTCAAAGCCTGCCTCCACAGTGACACACTTCCTCCAACAAAGCCACACCTTCCAACAGTGTCACTCCATATTAGCCAAGTATTCAAACACATGAGTCTATGAGCCATCCCTATTCACACCACCACATTGTGGCACACATGTGGACATCAAAGAATGACTGAAGAGTTGATCCTCTCCTTCCACTTCAGGTTCTAAGTCTTGGCAACAAGCACCCTTCACCAATACACCATCTCACCATCCTGTAACTATAAATTTCCCAATTAAAATCTCATTATGAACACATAGCACTATTTACTCATCCTTTTATTATCAGATTTATAAATTGTTCACTGAATTTTGGTATTATATTATAAAAAGTATATCTTGTAGAAAAAAATCTGCCTGTATTTCTGACTTTTTTCTTACAGGATTTCTTTTAAGTATGATGTTCTCAAAACATGTTTTTGAAGGTTGGCCTATGCCATGGATTGCCCTCTAGAACGGCAACCAAATTATATTTCCATCAGCAGGGAAAGAAGTTGCTGGATCCTGGGTCCCCTGAGCACTGTCTCTATGAGACTAAGCTGTGGAAAGCTCAATTGCCACTTCCAAAGATGGGCCACTTCCTAACAGATCCTCTAAATCTGGGGTAATTCACAAACAAGAGATTGCCACTTGGGTATTCATCTTTTCTTCCCTGAGACCATAAGGACACATGGAGATCAAGGACCATCTAGGTGCCCAGCAGGTGCTTATGACCATGAGCAGCTAGGAACAAGACAAGTTGCTGCCATCCATGAGAACATAGACATAGGCTAACCTGGAGTCTGTCCCCATGTCACCCACATCCCTCCCTGTTTTCCAGCTGTGTTGACCAAAGATGGTCACGAGGTCATCCTGGAGCAGATAGAAGACTGGAATCTAGTGGAGCTCGTGGTAAATGAAGAAATAGTTTTCCGGTGTGATATCCAAGACCTGGAGTTTGGTAAGGCCATAGGAGTCCTCTGCCCAGCACTCAGCCTCCTCTGAGGGAAGTCCCTCAGTTTCTAGTTGAAAAACTCAGGAGTCATGCCTAGAACCAAATTGGGGTTTTTCCTACACCTCAAACTCAGATCAAGAGCCCTGTTTCCTGAGGCACATGAAAGACAGCACACACAGACACACACACATACACCACATATTCATACACACACACACACACACACACACACACACACACACACACACACACACACACCATGGTACAGACACACCACTATAGGAATAATAAGATAGTAGATTATTGAATCTACTTTTAAACTAAAAAAAGCAACTACTAGTCTTAAATATTTTACATTGGTATGGATTTTTTTATATTGATACAAATTTAAGGTTATTTTTGTTATACTGTATATATGTTTCTACTCTTATTTAAGGTATTGTACCTATGCAGGTCATTTTAAAATGTAGTTTAAAGTTTTAGTCCTTAAAGGCTACTATCAGAAACTGTTTAGGATAATTAAGAAATGTAGGTTGGTAGTTAGTCATCTATAACAATCAAATTTACATTCACGTAGGTATGTTTTCAAGGTTAAACAGAGATATATTTTAGATAGATAGGTGGTCTTCAAACACTTCAGAGGCCTATAGAATATGGCATTTAAGATGCTTTAACAACATAAGTGTTTTCATGACAGTGAGGCATGTCTGCTCCCGGCTGTACCAATTTACTTTAAAAAAAAAAAAAAAAAAAAAGGATGATGGGCATCAAAGAACCACCATATGGAGTTTGCTTTCATTGTGGCAAAGTTAGCCACTAGGCAAGAAACTGTCCTTGCTTCAACTGCTAACATTATGTTGTCCTAATTGGACAAACAGGACACACAAAAAAGCAACTGCCAAACTTTGCCAAGACAAGGTAGGACAGTCCTTCAAAATTCCTGCTTCACAGAAAAATCTGTAAGATATTCTAGTTCTGTAGGTCAAAGATGGATGATCCAGTGTTGCAGAGGAACCTTAGGGTGACTATACAGGCAGCCAGATGTCTTTGTCATTTTTATAGTTTTAGAAGTTGTTTGCTCTGTGCTTACTGTTTACGTAGGTAATAGTATATCCTTCTCAGGTCTTTGATGGGGTTGAAGACTAGATAGTTAGAGTTAGAGTTTTCCTTGTTATCAAATTCAGAAGAAAACTTACAAAAGAGGTATAAAGTGTTTAAGGTTGAGAGACATAAAAGCTTAATTTATCTATCTAAAAAAATGTTCTAAGGTCTAAAAGGATATTTTTAGGATGATCATACAAGTTATGATAGAAAATGGTTTAGCTATAAAACTTTGGACTTGGGCTGCAGAGATGGCTCAGAGGTTAAGAACACTGGCTGTTGTTCTTCCAGAGGTCCTGAGTTCAATTCCCAGCACCCACATGGTAGCTCACAACCACCTTTAATGAGATCTGGTGCCCTCTTCTGGCCTGCAGTCATACATGCTGTATACATAATAAATAAATAAATCTTAAAAAAAAAAACAACTTTGGACTCATCAGGATAGGATAGATAATAATTTCTCCAAATTTGCCAAATAAAAATGGACTTGACATTGTGAATGCAATTCTTACTTAATAATTTGTTCTTATTGTATATAACTTTACTGTATTAGAGTTAAAACCTTTCCTTTTTATTTAGACAAAAAAGGGAAAATGTTGTGGGATATTTGTACACTGTGTGAAGATGTATTACTGTGATTTGTGTAATAAAAAGCTGAATGGTCAACAGCTACTCAGGAGGTGTAGGTGGGACTTCTGGGCAGAGAGAGAACTCTGGAAAGAAGAAAGGTGGAGTCACCAGCCAGACTCGGAGAAAGCAAGATGGGCGGTACAGAGATGAGGTAACACCACAGGGCAGAATGTAGATTAATATAAATGGGTTAATTTAAGTTATAGGAGCCAGTTGAGACAAGCCTAAGTGAAAGGCCAAGCTCTCATAATTAATAATAAGTTTCCATGTCATTATTTGTGAGCTGGCAGACCAAAGAAAAATCTGACTAAATAACACACACACACACACACACACACACACACACACTCAGACACACACAATACTCTCTCACACACACACCATAGCACATACCACACACACACACACACACACACACACACACACACACACCATGGCACACATACCATATATATATATACATATATATACATACATATATATATACATACCATGCATACACACTTACACACATATACTACATTCACACACATACACACACTTACATAATATACTCACACATACATATACACACACATAGCATGGCATACACACACCACACATATACACTCACACACATACACACACACTTACACACATACACTACACTCACACACATAATACACATACACCACACTTACACACACATACATACACACAGCATGGCACACACTGACATGAACATAACATGGCACACACACACACTCCACACACATACTCACACACACACTCATACCCATATACACACTCCACACACACACACACACACACACACACACACACACACACACATACACACCACACACATACACTCACATGGAAGTGCTGTGGTACCCAGCTTCTTCCCCAATACTGGATACAGGAGAGGAAAGAAACCAAAGCTGAGCCCACCTTTCATATGTGATGGAACTAGAAGAAAATAGGTTTTGTGGTTAGTTTCTTTTTTTTAACTTTAATAATGTGTTTTATTATTTTCTTCAAAGTGATTTTTTGTTCCATTTGTCTATTTCATGTAGACTTCTGAGACAATTAGAGTATACCCACAGTGTATGGCATCATCAGCTATATTCTGCACATTTTTTTGCTCTGGAGGGCTTCTGGCCCTGGGGTGACACCATGTTTACCTCCCTGTGTCTAAGAGTACAAGCTTCAGAAATCCACTAAGACTCTGCTAGAGGCTACTTAATGTTTTGCATGCCTGTAGCCTTGGAAAATATGCTTCCGGTGGAAGCCCAAGGTATATTTAATACTACATCAAACTGTACATAAAGCTGGCTGAAGGTGAGTGTTATCTATTTCCCTAGGGGGTGATGGCAAACTAGACCCACTGTGTGAAGAGGCCAGGATCGCTGTGCTAAATGCCTTCTGATCTCATGGAGCAGACAGAAAAAAGCCAACTCTGCCCTCCAGTCTACAATACCAGCAGAAGGGGCTTATTGGGCTCTACCAGTCAGAACATGGCAATGGCACCCGTCCTCTAGTCTGTGCATTTTGGGTTTCTCTTCTGGCTGCATAGACACTCACAAAAATAATAAAAACCACCTCACTGGCAGCTTCTCTCTGTCTCAACCCATAGGGAAAGCCCTCCAATATCAGATGCATGTGGATCTAAAGGAAATAATAAAATGCAATCTAATAACAGAGTGCCATCCCCTAATAAAGCACCATTGCCAGGAGCATTAGACATTCTATTCCGAAGCAAGCCAAGAACTAGGAATGGGTAAAATTAAAGCTGCCTGGACAGGGGGTGGGAATGAGGCCTTTGAAAACCTGCACCAAGCCAGTGTCAATGAAGAATTCGGAAACCTGGCTGTCTCTACAGATTTATTTCTTGCTCCTACTGGAGTACATTTTTAATTGCTAGTATAAAATTAGGTGAGATCAAATCTTCACTTGTGCCTATTGCAAACAAGAATAGCATCTGCCTTCTTTTGTGTGAGCCAGTTTAACCGGATGCTCTGAAGGAGGCAGGAAACAGACCAGGGCAATAAGACTGACTCTCAGGCTCTCTGGTGGAGAACACAGCCTCACAGAGAGGGACTTTAGTGACAGGCACTGTAAAACAAAGAATCAGTTATGCTGAAATGATGGTGTGTTTGCTTTCCAAGTACTATGCTCTGTGTGTGTGTGTGTGTGTGTGTGTGTGTGTGTGTGTGTGTGTGTGTGTATGTGTGTGTGAATTTATATGTATATTCTTAACTATAAAGGCACAGAGTCAGGAGGGAAACAGAAACTACTGTGTGGTGCTATACATGAGCTTGTTTGCAGCAGACCTCTCATATTTTAGAAAACCCCAACAGAAGTCAAGAGTCTATGCAGAAAGAAAGGTGCTTTCATACCCTGCAGGGACCTACACCATCTGGGAAGCTGTCCTTCCCACCAGCCTGGGAAGCCTCAGGTTTCCCCACATCCACAAATTATAAAGGCCAACAGAGAGTCCATGTGCTGAATTACAGCCTTCATTTGTCAGAGTCGATCCAGATTACAAATTGCTCACACCTCTTCAGAAATATTTAATCATCCCCTTAGTAAGAAACTCAGGCTCCAGTATAGTTCCCTCCCAGTGTCTGGTACTGGTTTTCAAAGTTCCTTAGTCCCTTTTGTTAGAGGCCAACTTCAGTTACAATAGATGTAGCATTCCATATTTATTTCAATATAAAAATTTAGAGGAATATATTTTCACTAAAGAACTATGGAGAATACAAAGTAATGATAGAGTAGAAATTCAACATAGTTTTGATGTATTTCATGTTGGAAGTTCTTTTTTGGGGGGCGGGGTTGAGGCAGGGTTTCTCTGTGTAGCTTTGCACCTTTCCTGGAACTCACTCTCTAGTCCAGGCTGACCTTGAACTCACAGAGATCTGCCTGCCTCTGCCTCCCAAGTGCTGGGATTAAAGGTGTGCACCGCCACCGCCCGGCTCATGTTTGAATTTCTTCTAGTTAGGTCTAGATATTCACAGAAACGAACATCCACAGAACTTGACCGCCTGGTCAAGATCACACTGTAATTTCTTCTTTTAACTGAGTGTTTTGTATTGAGTTGTTCCCATGTGGCTGAGCATTTACTTACTGTCTGAGCATTGTGTCTGAGTCAGGGAAGCTCTTCTCCTTGGAAGTGTGTAAGGAGCTGCCTTAAGTCCATTTTGCATTACTGTAACTCAGCATCTGGCCTGAGGTAATGCACGAAGAAAAAAGGTTTATTTGGCTCATAATTCTGTTTGGTAGAAAGTCTGAGCAGCATGGTGCTGGTGTCTGGTGATATGTCAGTACGTAGTGAATGCCATCCCATGTGAGAGATGAAGCCAGAGAGACAAGAGAGGTCCTAATCTTTTATAAGAACTTACTCTTGAGACCCGTGAGACCTGATTCATGATACCATTCATGATGCCATTCATGATACCATTATGATACTGTTCATGACACCATTCATGATGCCATCACTAATCTCTTCCACAAAAAGCACTCATGTTGGGGTTGGGGATTTAGCTCAGTGGTAGAGCTCTTGCCTAGCAAACACAAGGCCCGGGGTTCAAGCCTCAGCTCAAAAAAAAAAAGCACTCATGACTCATCTGCTACCTGTGAGGTTCCACCTCTCAGAGATCCCACCATTGTACTGGAGACCAAACTTCCAGCACATAAACCTTACAGGAAAAACCTATTCCAAACCTAGAAAAAGTACTTTCAAGTAAACATTGAAAATAAACTTAAGGAGCAGCAAGGTGGCTCGGTGGATGAAGGTGCTTGTTACCAAGTCTAAGGATTTGAGTTCAGTCCCCAGAGCTCACACGGTAAGAGGAGAGAACCAACTCTCTCAACTGTCCTCTTACACACAGACACACACACACACACACACAAAAAAAAAAAAAAAAAAAAAAAAAAAAACTAAACAGATGCACTTAAGACTTTGGCAGAGGAGCCATCTATCCACATGGCATCTCTTTGGAAACGTCTGAGGACATGTCCCTGTCATTCTGCCTTCCCTGCCTTCCTCTGTCTTCCATCTCCTTGAAGACACTTCCCTGTAGAGAACCAGGAACCTGCTTGTTCCCTGTCAAGACAAAAGTGCTCTGTGACTCCACAAGCTAGACATCTGGGTGCCTTCTAATGCTCCTAAAACACTACTTAATTAAATCACATTTCAAGATTTATAAAATGACAAATCAATGCCACTGTTAGTGGAACACATAAAGTGTCTTTTTTAGAGTAAAATTAAAGTCATGGTTCTGTCTCAACAGTTTAAGAAATGAAATTTGGAGTCTCTAAGCCTTTTTCATCATTTAAAAAATTTTTAATGAATAGATTTGGGGGTGGGGGACTTCTAGGACTGCTGCTGCTGTAAGGCTTGCTGACTACACCTGCTTTCTCTTGTTCATTTTACCCTTAAAATCTGTGGCCAACAATTGTATGACCTAGCCATATATAGGAGAACCTCAGCTCCTAAGGGACATTTCAGTAGTGTGACAGAGAGAAGACCTGGAAAAGACCCTTGTACCCTCTGGGGCTAGATACTCTCTTGGACACATCTCCCAGACAAAGTAGTCCTGGGACATGACACCCAGATCTTTCTCCTGCAGACGCTGACTTCCAGCTGGTGCCTTTGTGGGTGATTCAATGTTACAGGAAAAGCACATGTCAGGTGATAACAATGCATGCTCCCTCTGGGTGCCAAGTTTCCAAGAAAAACACACTAGCTAGCCAGATCCAGGTGAAAGACAAGATAGTGCCAGCAAAGAGATAGTTTTCCTTGAACATTTAAAGGGAAAAGAGCACGAGATGGTAGTGCAGCCAAGTGCTCTGAGCTTGGCTGTGAGCTAGTGTTCTGAGTCACGGGAAGCAGATAAGGAACCTTCTCCAGGTAAGCTTACATTCTGGAGCTATGGAGGCTGGACAACAGCAGGTTGACAGTGCCAAGCTCACCTAAGAAAATGGGTATCCTGATAATATGTGTGGTGGTTTGAATGATAATGGCCCCATAGGCTCATATGTTTGAATGCTTAGTCCCCAGTTAGTGGGACTACTTGGGAAGGATTAGGAGGTATGGCCTTGTTGGAGGGGGTGTGCCACTGGGAATGGGATTTGAGGTTTTCAAAAGCCCATGCCATTCCAGGTGACTCCCTTTCTGCCTTTCTCTTTCTCTGCCTTGTGCTTGTGGATCAGATATGAGCTCTCAGCTACTGCTCCAGCACCATGCCTGCCTGCCTGCCTGCTTCCATACTCCCTGCCATGATGGTCATGGACACTCTGGAACCATGATCTCCCAAATTAAATGTTTTCTTTTATAAGTTTCTTTGGTCATGCTGTTCTGTTGTGGCCACAGAAAAGTAACTAAGATGGTGTGTATATAGGATAAAAGGCAGGCCAGTGGTAGGACTTCTATGTCATGAAAAACCATAATACATTCAAGACATAGTTTGCAGTGCAATAGTTAGAGCAATTTGGAAGTCTAATGCAAAGCCCACAGAGAGAAAAACACACCACAAAAATTGAAACTGGTTCTCAACTTAGCTTTTCTTCATTCATCACATGGTCACATCAGTACTAGGGGCTCAACAAGCTGCTCATTCCCTAACTTGGTACAATACTAGTCTCCACTGGGACTCCAGATGAAAGAGTTATAAACGAATGTATCTAGGAGAAGGTCTCAGGCCCACTCCTCTAAGATCACAGCTCCCCAGCCACCTCCCACTGGAATGCAGGCCTCTACTGCTTTTTATTCAAAGCAAAAGACTTCTAAATGAAAAACTGTGACTTTTAATGCACAGATATTGTAGAAAGGTGAGCAATTTTCAAGCATACCACCCAGTTCCTCGGGGGTTCTTCCTGGGTTGCGGGTTTGCTCAGAAGTGTCCTCCTGCATGGTAGAAGAACAAGGCCACGCCTCCAAGCCAGATTGTCTCTGGACAGGAGTGTTGAGGAGTGTTGAGCCAATGGTCTCCCATAGAGACCTGCTTACTGCCTGACTCACCTCCAGCAGGCTCTGCGGGCTCTGTGCACAGCTGCTGCCCCTATTCTGGTTGGAAATAGTTCCCTCCACACACTGGCCCTTATTTCCACCCCAAGAGCAGACAGACCTTGCAGGCCTGCCCACATCTCATGAGGCTCCAGCATTACTGCCGCTGTTAGCAAGCACTGGCCAGAGGCCTGGGGATAACTGGTCATGTTCAGTGAGTGCCAGCCTCCAGAATCTTTCCAGCCTAGCCATGAACCGAGGTCTCAGTAAGGAGAGCAACTACTCTCACTGTACAGGAATACCCTAAGCTCTTCCAAGCTCCTTGGAATCTGGTCACCAACATCCCACGTGCTCACAGGATGTCCCCTGCATGTGAACCAGAGGGAAACTGGTCATCGTTTGGGGCCAGTGATGAACTGTGATGAACAAAGTGTTTTTCAGGCCCGGGGATATTTCCACATGGCCCTCTCACTGTTCACCCTGCCAAGTACTTGAGGCAGATTCATCACACGGTACCAGCTCTCCTATGAATCAGATGTTACACCAATAAAAATGCCAGCTGGGCTGTTTGAAAACAAGACAAACTAATTACAATGTTTATATTGAAATATTATCAAGCAAAGTGACCCTCAGTGTGGAGCAGAACTGAAATTTGACCCAGCAAAGAACGCAGCATACAGTAAGTGCCTTTTCAAACCACTGGAGAGACGTGTTGATTCTAAAACTGCTAGAGAAGTTTGACAGCAGCCTGGAAGAAGGCCGGATTCAAACCTAGACTGGAATAAATGCTAGGGATTTAAATGTAACAAAACCACAAATCTGACTTCTTAAAGTTTTTCCTTTTTAAAAATTTATATTTATTTGCTTTCTGTGGAGAGGGGCAACGCATGTCACAGCAAACACGTGGAAGTCAGAGGGAGGGGTAGCGAGCTAGTTCTCTCCTTCCACCGGGGATTGAACTCAGGTCATTGGGCTCGCAAAGCAAACACCTTTAACCACTGGACCACCTCAATGGCCCCATAAAGAAGGCCTTTAAAAGTGTGACTTAATACCCCCAAACACAAAAGAATAAATGGATAACTTCAATCCCATGAGAAATAAAATTTCACAGTTTTTTTTACAAAATAGTAAATCACATGAGAAGTAAAAATACACGTGGAAAAGGGCCTTTTCAACTCATTTTTTAATCAATACGAGACTCCCAAAAATCAATAATAAAAAAAAAAAATCCTAACAGCTAGCACAGAAGAAAGGCAAAGGAAATGGAGAGAACACCACAGAAAAGGACATATAAATGGCCCTTCAACACAGGAAAAGATGCTTTAACCTCACTCATAACAAGATCATTGTGAATTAAAGCTGGACAGTAAATCAGAGGAGAGGGCACTGTCTTTGAGGCAGATGCAGAAGCACTGACTCCTGGACAGAAACAGCATGTTGGTGAGATGTTTGCATAACAACTTGGCATTATTTGTCAAAAAATTTGGGCATATATCCTTCAGTTCAGTCCTAGTCCCTTTCAGGAATTTATCCTAACAGTAGCCACAAACCAATGTTTATAGGAACAAAGAAACTCATTAAAACATGGTTAGTGGTGCTGGAGAGATGGCTCAGTGGTCAAGAGTTCTTGTACTTGCAGAACCACTGGGCCGGATCCCAGCACCCACAACTGTCCATAGCTCCAGCTCCAGCAGATCAACACTCTCTTCGGATTGCTGAGAGCAGCAGGTACACACATGGTACACATACAGACAGGCAGGCAAATATATGCATAAAATACAAGTAAATCTTTCTTAAACATATGGAAAAAAAAGTCAAACCAAATGAATATACAGGGACAAAATGTAGATTAGTGGTTGTATGAGGCTGACACAGGGAGTGAAAAGGTGCTGGCTAAGGGACTTGTTGGTTGGTTGGTTGGTTTTGGCTTTTCAAGACAGAGTTTCTCTGTGTAACTCTGGCTGTCCTAAACTCACTCAAATACACAGAGATCCACCCGCATTTGTCTCCCGAGTGCTGGCATTAAAAATGTGTGCCACCATACCTGGCAAGGGGCTTATGTTTTACATAATAAAAAATGTCCAGCTGGGCGGTGGTGGCGCACGCCTTTAATCCCAGTACTCGGGAGGCAGAGCCAGGTGGATCTCCATGAGTTCGAGGCCAGCCTGGACTACCAAGTGAGCTCCAGAAAAGGCGCAAAGCTACACAGAGAAACCTTGTCTCAAAAAACCTAAAAAAAAAAAAAAAAAAAAAAAAGTCCCATAATTGTGGTGATGCTTATACCATAGAATTGTGCACTTAAAAATGGGCGAATTGCATGATCTGTGAATTATATATATCTTAACAAAGCTGTTAGCAAAAAAAAAAAAAAAAGAGCAGTTATGTCCACTCTTTAAACTATTTGAACAACTTAAAAATGAACTTGCTTATTATACTTATCTATATGTATTAGCTTTGCAAAGATGCCAATGTCATAAATATGTGAACAATGGCCTGGTGTGTGTGATATGTATGAAAGGATGTGTGCACATGTGGAAGTAGGTGTGTGTGTGTTGTAGGTGCACCAGTTCACACAGGTAAAAGGACATCTGAAAGAATATTCTTTCCTGGAGACCCCAGGAGCAAGATGAACAGAGAGAACCAAAGGACACGCCCCTTTTACTCTATGCCAGTCTGTACTGCCTGGATGAACACCGCACTATGAGCACATGCAGATTTGTCTGTATACAGTTAAGACATAGTAAAAAGGCAAAAACTGAGCTCCTTAGGAGCTGAAGAAATGGCTCAGCTGTGAAGAGGGTGTACTGCTCTTGTAGAGGACCTGAGATGGGTTCTCAGCACTCATTTTAGGTAGCTCACACAACTGCCTGTAACTCCAGAGGCACGTGTGCACACCCCCCTACACACACATATTATTTTAAAATAATAATAAAAGTTAAGCTCCTTTACTGAGGATCAGTGAGTATTGAGCCCTGGCTATGTGTACATGCTCATCTGGTGTCCTGATGTGGTCAGTGTCACTGAATCCTCACACAGATCCCTGTACAATATTCTATTTAATAGATGGGGAAACTGAGTCTCAGCGGAGTTAAGGGGCTCAACCAGGCTGAGCTACTCAGGTAAGAGGCAGCCAAGCCTGTAGGCAGAACCAAGTGCTGTGAGACCGCCAAGCTCAATTGATCCCACTCTATTCTCTCCTGTTACTGAAACTGGCCTCAAACTATTTTTGTAATTGTCCCCCAATTGACCCTTTAGTGACAAAAGAATGACAAGCACAATCCACCTCAACACCCATGTGAGATAAACCAGCCTCATACAACAAACTTCAATATCACCAAAGCTTAGGCAAAGAGCCTAAATAGCATCCAGGGGATTTGGAGCAGCAGCTCAGGCGCCAGGACCTGACTGATCCTTGTCCTTAAATGTATGTCATTTAACTATGCCCTGGTGACTCGGCAGCACTGGGAAAATGAATTGAGCACCTCGAGTCCTAGCAGAGAAATATCCAACATGCTTGTTATTTGATGCACTTTCTGCAGACCCCCAGAGAAGTACAATGACATATGAAAGGTAGGAACTCTAGACAGTCTTCAGAGGAACTTCTGTTTTCCCCTTTCTAAAAATACTTCCCAAATGTCAGTTGTATCTTCCTTATAGAAACAAACAAACAAACAAACAAACAAAACAAAACATGGTGGGCTGATTGTAGTGTGTGTGTGTGTGTGTGTGTGTGTGTGTGTGTGTGTGTGTGTGTGCACATATGGAGGTGAAGGTGCATGTGGAGGCCAGAGGTTGACATTAGCCATTATTTATCTTCTCCTATTGCTCATCACCTTACTAGTTTTTCAAGCCATGTTTCTCACTGACCTAGGAACTTGCCAATTCAGCTAGACTAGCTGGCCAACAGCCCTGGGGATCCTCCACTGTCTGCCTCCCCAATGCTGGCATTACAGGTGCGTGCACTCTCCCATACTTGCTTTTACACAGATGCTGGGGGTCTGAACTCAGGTCCTCATGCTTACAAGGCAAGCATTTTACTAACTGAGCCATCTCCCCAGGCCCCTTCATGTATTTCTAACAGTCTTAAAGTGTTTTCTCAATCTGTTACAAACATCAGTGCCTTATACGAACAGTGAATTGTTAGTGCTTTGGAATTAGAAGTGTTTCTGAGCACATCTCTACACAAGCTCCCAAATCATGGCTCATCTCATGGTTCTGTCCACACCTATCTTCTCCCCTGCAACTCTGAGGTCCCATCTCCACTCCGACACCCCAATGTCTTCCTCAAGCCCTATTTCCCTTGCTAGGACCAGATTCCAAATTCCAGTGGCTGAGATAAGTGGTTTTAAGTCAACTACAACTGACTTAAGGAAATAGATGTATGTTGGTTTGTGTAGCAGAGAAAGTTAGCTTCAATCATAGCTGGTCATGAATGCCCCAGAGATGACATCTGGCCTCTCCCGCCACTGGTTGGCTATACTTTCCCAAAACAGTGACAAGATGGCCACCAGCAGCTCCAGGCTGGGTGTAATTCCCTGGCTGGGAAGCCCTAATGGAAAGGAAGTTTTTCCTTCCCAATCAATTCCAGTCAAGTTCTGTATCCTAACTCTGATGTCCCCTGATTGGGTCGCATACTCATTTCAGATTGATCTGTGACCTGGGTTGGCCATATCACACACACTTCTAGGGTAGAGAGGTGGAAAATTTCATCCTATTAGAATAACAGACCTGGTAGGGGAAAGGGGTGAGTTTCCAAAAGGAAAACAGTGACTGTTTCCCAAGTAGGGAAGACTAGAGTAACCAAGAAGAGCATTATTCAACATACCGTGGACATCTGCAACTACATATTCCCAGCCACACGGCCAGCACCCCACCTGCTCCTCATCACTAGACCAAACTGCATCTATCCCCATGTTGACTCCAGTTATCAGTGGCTTACTTTGGAAAGTTGGGGACTGTCATGATTACTCCCTTGCCATACATTTTTCTGAAATATCACCAATTTGCCTTTCCTACAGTGTGCTACCCATCTCCCCAGCACCATAACAAACAGCTAAGATCATCAATTTAGAAAGAGAACATGCTTGCTTGGGCCCACAGCTCTGGAGTTTCCTGTCTCCTGGGCAATCTGCCCCGTTGTTTCCAGTCCCGGAGTGAAGAGACCCACGCCAGCCACAGAGCAATTGCTCCCACTGTGTCTGGAGAGCAAAGCAAAGGAAAAAGGGTCAGAGGCCCCCTCTTGCCTGTGAGGGTCTGCCTCCCCCATGTGACAGGAAGAGCATCTACTGGAATCCGCCTTCCCACAGTTCTGGTTACCACACCTTTAACACAGGGCTCTGTGGGAACAGCTAAGATCCAGGCTGTGGTACTCAACAGCACTATCATTTTGCTTTAAGTGATTGGACATTCCCCTCCTGAGCTGTTAACCTGGATTCCGTCTCATGAATCAGTCCCCAGGATCCCCACTTGCAAACCACTCTCCACACAACTACCAAGAGTTCCTCTACAGGAACTACTCACAATCTAAAGCTCACGCCTTTGCTGCCATGATCCACTGTCTCCACTGTTGCCCTTGCCAGGAGCCAAAAGGATCTTCCCTTAAGTTGCTCATTGTCAAGTATCTGGTCACTGTGACAAAAACAGAAACAATCACTCATTCCCTTCCTGTGGTTGTATTCCCTTCCTGTCCTAATATTATTTTAGGGGACCTGCATTATCATGGATATTGGGCGACATGAGCAAATAGCTCATGCTTGGTCATTTTCTGCCCCACACCTTGACTCTAGAGTGTGTAACTCAAGGATATTGGAGGAAAGATATCGGCTCCCCTTATCTCACACAGCTAGCATGCTCCACAGTCTCTGAGAAAATATCTGACACATTGTAGCTGTGTCTGTCTCTAGACAGGGTCAAGAGCACATAACAGCAGCAGCCTTGTCATCTTTTCTATCTTTGTGCCTCCAACACGTAGGTATCACCTCATCAAATCTCCACAGTCGTATGGAGAACAGCAGAAAGTATGATGGTCTATTTTCAATGTCAGCTTGACTGGATTTATCGTCATGTAGAAGACACATCTCTGGGCATCACTGTGAGGGAGGTTCCAGCGGTGGTTCACCAGAGAGGGCAGATCCACCCTGGAAGTAGGTAGCACCATCACAAGGGGGAAGGGGGAAGCAAACTGTGAGCTGAGTACCAGCACTCATCTTCCTTGACTTTCTGACTGTAGACACAATGTAACTAACTACTCACACTCTAAAGCTCACGCCTTTGCTGCCATGATCCACTGTCTCCACTGTTGCCCTTGCCAAGAGCCAAAAGGATCTTCCCTTAAGTTGCTCATTGTCAGGTATCTGGTCACTGTGACAAAAACAGAAACAAATAGTCACAATGACAGGTAACTAGTACAAAAGTAACCATACACTGCAACCTGCTAAGACTGAGCAGGTCCCATTCATACCCCAAGGTGCTGTGCGGCATGCTTGCTTCATGGGATAAAGCATGTTTGGGAATGTCTAAACGTCCCAGAAGTGCATAGTACAAATTGTTTCTGACAGCTACTTGGCATCTCCTTTTAGGGAGCAGTTGACTCCTTGGGGAAACTATTTCCCTTGGGTCCCGGTGTCTGGCAGAGCTGACTGTGAGTCAGGAAGGCTTGACGCTCAAGATGCTCCAGCAACAGTGGTGGACACTGGCTGTTTCTCTTTGACCTCTCCAAAGCAATAGTCCTGTTGTTTTAAGAATCCACCTCTCCTTCCCTTAATCTCCATGCCATCCTGTTGTTGTTACTGACTCATGCCCGGTCATCTCCCAAGACACAGATTTTCTTCGGCCAGCTTGATTAATTAGATCCTATCACTTGGAACCAAAATAATTTTCCCTAGAACCACCTCCAAACATAACACAGTAAGATGCTGAGTAGCTGGAAGGCCAGGATGCCTCTCACACGGGAACAAGGCAGCTTCCTACAGCTCCTAGCATGTTCCACTCAAGTCTTGGGACTTGAATCACTCACACTCCTGTAGGAACTAGCTATTGATGCTCTTCTACTTGGGACATCTTCCAATCTGCCCATCCTCCCAGAGACCCCCTATGCACCAAGCAGAATTTTTGATTCCCTAAGAAGAAAAGACAGGGCTCCTATGCTATATCCACAGCAAATGTTTTAAAGATTTATTTTTATTCTGTGCATCAATGTTTTGTCTACATGTATGTATATTGTGTGCATGCAGTGCCCACAGATGCCAGAAGAGGGCATCAGATTCTTTTACTAATTAGCCTGACTTGATTGTTACACAATGTATACATATACTGAAACATCATACCATGCTGTTGTAGAATATTATTTTAAGGTATGTTACTTTTGTTTATGTTGCATTTGTTTAATTCTCTGAAACTGTGTTACTTTGCCTGTCTAAAACACCTGATGGTCTAATAAAGAATTGAACAGCCAATAGTGAGGCAGGAGAGAGATACAGGTGGAGCTGGTAGGCAGAGAGAATAAAAAGGAGAAATTTGAGAGAGAAAGAAGAAAAGAGGAGGACTCCAGGGGACAGCCACTCAGCTACACAGCAAGCCATGGAGTGAGAGTTAAAGTAATATACACAGAAGTAAGAAAAGGGAAAAGGCCAGAGGCAAAAGATAGATGTGCTGATTTAAGATAACCTTATAAGAAATAAGCCAAGCTAAGGCCAGACATTTATAAGTAAGAATAAGCCAAGTGTGATTGATTTGGGAGCTGGGTGGCATTTCCCCACAAAAGAGTAGAAAAAACAAACAACAGCATATGCCTCACAAGAGGGTCAATAATCACATACCAATTAGGAATAAAGTTGTTGTTGCTGTTTTTGAGTTGAGGATCGAACCCAGGGCCTTGCACTTGCTAGGCAAGCGCTCTACCACTGAGCTAAATCCCCAACCCCACAGAATAAAGTTTTAAAACAGTAAGAAATAGCTTCCTCAAGTTTAGGAAGATAACTATCCCACCCCACCCCAGGCTCTCGCCTGTCTTATCCAGCCAGCCCAGCTCTTCCTTCATTCTTCTATTTTCCACGGGTTCTGCCACCTCCTTCTTCAGAAGCAAACACTCACTGTTTACTCCTTGGGCAGCCAACCTCCCCCTGGTCTCTATTCCAGGCAAACATAGGCTACAGTTCAGGAGACTTCAACCTGTCAAATCTTTGAGTGAGGAAGCAATACCAGGCTCTTCACATGTGCTCAGGAGCTCCCAAGGATTTGCATGCTAACAAGCCTTGCTGTCCAGATGCTGTTGGTTAATAGATAACAATCATGCAGCTATCTGGGGTACTGTAAAAATGTTGCACTACATTTATACATTGCTTATTGGTCAACTCAGGACATGTACTTGTTTCTTTGAGATGACAACATTCAGAATTCAGTTTTCTGGATATGCTAAATTATGCTACAAAAGGTATTTCAGAGAATGAAACTTCTCACACACACCCACAAAGCCTGTAGAGGCAGAGTCAGCCTCCAACTCAGATCTGTGTGACCCAGATGGAATTAGAAGATGGCTTGGGTGAGCAGGGTGCTGATGAATGAGGGAGACCACAAGTGGGGTGACTGAAAGCACTTGGACTCTCTCCATTTGATGTGGAGGTGTTGGAGCATGTTAGGGCAAAGGCACAAAGGTGCGCTGCAGAGTTTTTCCTGAGAAAACGCTTTGTCACTGTGGCATGTTTGGGAAAATACTACCCTTTCCCAATATGCAGTTCAGTTTGTCAAAATGATTGTTGCTGTTCTCTGGACATTGTGTCTAAAACGTAGATGAGTCCTCACCCCACCCAGCATGGATGGCCACCATCTTGTCAAAACACACATGTCAACAGGCTACACATAGTCCTGAAATCCCTTACGGCACAAGACAATTTGGGCACACGTGTGTCTGGGAATCATTTCAGTGGTTGCTCATGTAGAAGCATGTATGTACTATGATGGGATGGATGGTGAACCAGAAAAAAGAGAAGCTTGCTACCTTGATTTTTGTTCACCCAATCTGTGCAGCTCCAGGTAGAGATTCAGAATGCCACCTCTCTATATGACTGAAAAACTATTCAGCCTCTTATACCTCAGTTTTCTGACCTATAAAATGGGGCAGTGCAACACAGCCCTCTTTGGGTTCCATCCTTATCATCACAGATTTATCTGTCTATCTGTCTGTCTGTCTGTCTGTCTGTCTGTTTAAACTATGTAGCCCTGGCTATCCTAGAGCTCCCTACACAGACCATGAACTCATAGAACTCCTTACACTGGCCTCAAACACATAGAAATCCTCCTGCCTCTGCCTCTTGAGTGCTGGGATTAAAGGCTTGCACCACCACACCTGTCCCCCATTTTTTTTAAAGGAGCCTAGACTGTGTGATTCAAATCACGAGTGAAGCGGTCAGTAGAGATGGAGGACTGTTCCGCTGTCTCTTCCTTGTGTTTGTCCACACACCTTCTGTTCAGGATCAGCACTGAAGCCCTGCCTCTGTCCTCTGCAGCCCTCTCTGTCTGGGTCTGACATTCTGAGAAGGAAAAAACTGCAGGGGATTTTCATTTTGTACTTTAGCTAGACAGAGGTGCAAACGGCCTGTGGAGGTGGATCGTTTGTAACATAGTTCCGCTCCTACCTCTAAATTCTGAGAAATTCCTCTGATCCCATTGGGAAGTTGCTTGTTCAAAAGGAAACAGCTCACTATATTCTTCCACTCCCTGAATAAGGAGACAAGCGAATGAGCCCCAGCTGGACCCACACTGATCAACATGACTGGGCCCTGAGCAGCACAGGCTGAGAGTTTCTCTGGTCCACCTCTCTCTCTGTTCTCATAACAGCCTTGAGTACCCCCACCCAGAGGCCATGATGCTCGGCGGTGACCTTGGGTGTGACTACAGGAAAGCATACAAGTAAGGTGTGTCTCCTAAGAAGGTGAGGTTGAGAGGCCATGCAAGGTAGAAGGGCCCCAAACCAAGCGGACACACAGTAAGAACTTGAAAGCACTGGGTAAGCACTGGGTATTGCCATTGCCTTGCTACTGCCTCCGGCAACAGAGGATGGCCACCTATAGTTTGTTCTGACCACACCCACTTCCCTTTCTTCTTTGAAACCACAACCAGCTTTGGGTGGGTCCTTCCTTCCACCAGTCCTTGTACATAGTCTTAAGAAAACTGTCGGGGTTGGGGATTTAGTTCAGTGGTAGAGTGCTTGCCTAGCAAGCGTAAGGCCCTGGGTTCGGTCCTCAGCTCTGGGCAAAAACAAAACAAAACAAAAAGAAAACTGTCAGTCAAGTTTCCAGTTACCCCAAGAAAGATATGGATGGGCCAAGAGATGCCATGTGTATTTGATAGACAATTACATGTTTACACGGACTCTGGCCTTACGTGGTTTCGTAAAGTGCGCGCGCAGCCATGTAATCTACGTTCATGCGTGGAGTGCCCTCAGGAGTCCCTGTACGCATGCGTGGCCCCAACCTTTAAAAAGCCTACAGCACCCGGTATTCCCAGGCGGTCTCCCATCCAAGTACTAACCAGACCCGACCCTGCTTAGCTTCCGAGATCAGGGAGTCACGGCACCAATGTTAGTATTTAAGCAGCGCTAGGAACACGTCCCAAACACGACAAGACCACGGGAGAGTTTTATTAAAGTGGATAGAGGTGACAGGCCTGAGTGAAACACACGTGGGTGAGGAGAGAAGGGGGGGGAGGAGAAGGAGAGAGACTGAGAGCCTGAGAGAGTCGTGCAAGGTGGCGCCAGCTTTTTAAAGGTTGGGCCGCGCATGCGTACAGGGACTCCTGTGTGTACTCCACGCATGGGCGTAGATTACATGGCTTTACGCAACCACGTAAGGCCAGAGTCCGTGTAAACATGTAATTGTCTATCAGTATTCTTTTCTAGACTGTGACAAGTCGATAGAAAGTGGATAGAAAACCCAGGAATTCATCTTGGGAACCAAACATGGAGCAGACTCTCCATCAGCTCTGGCAACAAAAATGCTCAGATCCATTCTGGTCACACACACACCCCGTGTACACTGTTCCATGGACTTTGTAGATGCAAATTCTCCAGGTGTGTGGCTGGCAAGGAAGACACTCTAAGGCACCCTACAAGAAGGCATACTTCAGCACACTGTCCTGCTCCCGATACATCACAACCACAGGTAGAATTATAAGTGAGGAGTCCCCTAACATAAAGTCAGTTCAAAAAACTGATAAACATCCCGAGACCAGAAACAAGACTGGATGGAAAATAATAGATGGGCTGGAAGCCACGGGGCGTGTGAGCACTGGAGCTGGAGCAGGAAGTTTGGCTTCTCCAGGAACAGGGCTGAAAGCATTGTGTCGGGTGGAGATTAACACCATATTTCTGCTTACAATCAGGTGCTGAGTGAGTATCCATTAGTCAGGAAATGGAGCCAAAACAAACTCTACCTAGATGCTTGCAACATCAGTTTCTTTGTGCTTCTGGACCTAAAGAGGAGTCTGGTAAAGAACCCAAACTAAATGAAGCTCTTCATGGCATCTAGTCTAGGCTTTGCATCTCTCCTGTGTCACCATAGAATAGAATCCATAATCTCCATTGCAGTCACTTCCCCATCCTTGGGCTACATTCTGAAATCCTCAGAGGATATCTGAAATCAGAGACAGTTATGAACCCCATTTGCACTCAGTTTTGTGATCAACTGCTATCAAAAAAAAAAAAAAAACATTAAATGGAAAATTCCAGAAATAAAGAGTTATTTTGTAGCAATCTCCGTGGTGTGATGAGCCCCCACTTTTGGCTCCATCAAGGTGGCCATGACTCACACCTTTGTCTAGCAAATCTATACTGTGCACACACAGCCAGCCCCACAGTGTCTTGTAAGCCATGTTGGTGATCAGGCTGGCTGAGCACACACACTGTCTACATCAGGTGACTCATTGCACTTAATAACGGCTCCAAAGTACAGGGCTGGTGATGCCTGGAGACTCAGAGCTTCCAAAGAGAAATACAAAGGGCTTCCTTTAGGCAACAAGTGTTCAATAAGAGCAACGACGCAGCGGGGCTGAGGTGGCACACGCCCTTAATCCCAGCACTCAGGAGGCAGATCTTTGTGAGTTCGAGGACAGCCTGCTCTACGGAACTAGTTCTGAAACAATTGGGGCTATTAAGAGAAACCCTGTCTCAAAAACTGAAAACAACAAACACCCCTAAAACCCTGTGTTGGGATTGCTGAAGTCTATGGCCAGTTACCGTTGCTAATTTACTATTGTTCCTAATTTTTAAATGAATCTTTAACGTAGTTATGTGTGCATAGGGGAAAACACAGTATACTTAGGGTTTGGCAACATCCAAGGTTGCAGGCATCTACTGGAGGTCTTTAAGTGTATCCCACAGGAAAAGGGATGTGTGCTATACAGTCAGATTGACACAAGTTCAAGTCATCTGAGAGAATATCTCTGTAAGATCAGGCTGTAGGCAAGCCTGTAGGACAGTTTCTTAATTAGTGATTGATGAGGAGGGCCCAGCCCATGGTGGGTCAATCTGGTGGAGGTAATTCCTCAGCTGAGCCTCCCTCCCTCTTCCCAGATATGTCTAGGTTTGTGTCACTCACGTTCACAAAAAGTAACCAGCACACAATTCTAATTACAGCTGTTCAAAGAGGTTTGTAAAAATAACATTCATTAAAAATAAAACCGGGAACGCTGAGAATTATGCTACACATTTAATTCTAGAATTTTGGAGACAGAAGCAGGTGGATCTTTGTGAATTCAAGGCCAGCCTGGTCTACATAGCAGGCTCCAGGGCAACCAGGACTATACAATGAGACCTGTCTCAAAAAAATAAGAGTAAAAAACAAAATAAAATACAATCATAGCCAGCTAGATAGCTCAGTAGGTAAATGCACTTGCTGCCAAGAATGCTAATCTTGTTCATCCCAGAAACTCTTATCATGGATCTCCATGAGTTCGAGGCCAGCCTGGTCTACAGAGCTAGTCCAGGACAGGCTCCAAAACTACAGAGAAACCCTGTCTTGAAAAACCAAAAAAAAAGTCAATTGTTCTGTGACTTGTTCAACTTACCATATACACATGGCCTACATGTATCTATAGAACTGTCACTGCAGGGGTTGGGGATTTAGCTCAGTGGTAGAGCACTTGCCTAGCAAGCACAAGGCCCTGGGTTTGGTCCTCAGCTCTGAAAAAAAAGAATTGTCACTGGGTTGGCATTGAACCTAAAAATCAATTCAGGGAAATTCTACATAATTCATTTAATTGTAATTTTATTTATCATTTTATTTGCAATTTTTTCTTTCTCAAGACAGGGTTTCTCTGTGTAGCTTTGTACCTTTCCTGGAACTCAGTTTGTAGACCAGGCTGGCCTTGAACTCACAGAGATCCGCCTGGCTCTGCCTCCCGAGTGCTGGGATTAAAGGCATGTGCCACCACTGCCCGGTCTTATTTGCAATTTTTAAATTAAAATATAATTACATCATTTTCCCATCTACCTCTTCTCTCTACAATCCCTCTCCTGTGAAGGGAGAAATGAGAAAGGGGTGGATGTAATTGAGGGGGAAGATCAATACAGAAGGAGAGAGATGGTTTAAGGAATTCTAAAGATTTTTTTTAAAAAGCCATAGGATTCATATTATGTTATATTTACTTAAAATTATATATAATACATATAAATGTTTGAGTGTGTATATATATATATATCTTAAATGAAGTTATGCAATTTGGGGTAATGATATTCCCTCCAAGAGCCATAAACTACCTAACAATAATCCCATACCATGCGATGAAAAACCTCCATTTGAGTTATTGACCAAGGGAGTCTCCAAACAACAGAGGCCACTGCTATTGCTATTGGTTGCCCCCCAGAAGTTGAAGGTGAGTCCCTATTGCTGAAGGATCGTGCATTCACACACAGGGTTTGGAGAAAACCAGCTGGATCTGCCCTGAAAGCATCTTCCCTGGGTACTAGCTTTCATAGTACCACAAGGGGCTATGCGAGCTTCCAAGCAGAGCAGGATAAAGCTGGCCTGCAAAGTTGGCACTAAGTAGCAAATAAACAAAGAATAAATACGATGGGAAGGAGCTACTTGGGGGTATAGAACATGCCTGTGTTCTGGCCTGCTTCCTGGTTTCAATCTTGACTCTCTTGGTATTCCTTCTTCAGCTCTCAGATGCTGGTTACAGTCTTGCGTGGTCCTTTGTAAGGTCGGGTCACATACATTTGTCTCAACAGTGGGCCATCCTTTACAGGTCATTTGCCAATGTTGGTCACACCTATAGGTGGTCCTTCAGTGATAGGTTTGCAAAATAAGATTTATTAGGGGGTTGGGGATTTAGCTCAGTGGTAGAGCACTTGCCTAGCAAGCGCAAGGCCCTGGGTTCAATCCTCAGCTCAAAAAAAAAAAAAAAGATTTATTAGAGTGGCTTACAGGCTGTGGTCTGGCTAGTCTAATGATGGCTGTCTCCTGGCAGAAAGGCCAAGTATCTGGTAGCTGTTCAATCCATGGGTCTGGATGTCTCAGCTGGTTTTTGATCTATGTTGAAATCCCAAAGAAGTAGGCTCTAATATCAGCAAAGGAATTCCTAGGCAACAGGACAGATGAATTTGTAGGAAGAATGAGGGGAAGCTGGCAAAAAGCAAAAGCTTCCGTCTTTCATGCCCTTTTATGCAGCCTGCCACCAGGAGGTATGGCCCAGACTTAGGATGGCTCTTCCCACCACAAATGATCTAATCAAGAAAAATCCCCACAAGTGTGTCCAGAAGCTTGGGTTTTAGTTGATTCCGATACAGTCAAGCTGACCACACAAGACCATTTATGTGATGAATTACATTTACCGATTTAGTTACGCTGTGAACATCCCTGTATGTTTGGAATGAAACCATCACGATCTTTTTGATGTGTTCTTGAATTATATTTGCAAATATTTTATTGAGAATCCATATGGGGAGATCAGCCTATAATTCTCTTTATTTGCCTGGGTAGCAAGGCAATACAGGCTTCATAAGGAGAATTTGGAAGTGTTTCCTTTCTATTTACAGAAAAACCTGAGAAACAGTGTAGTCTTTTTAAAAGTCTGGTAGAATTTTGCACTCAGCTCTCAGATGACCTGTGTGGACTGGGGGAGGAAGCCCTGAGCGATTGTGTATCATTGACATAGGCATGACCATATCAAGGACACCAAAGACTCTGACATACGGTAATGGCAAAGCCTTCCCCAGATGAGGCTCACAGGCATAGCAAAGCCTTCCTCTGGTCCAAGAGCAAATGTTGACAAGTGTGTGTACAAACTGTCAGTCACAGCTTCCTCCACCAGGATGACTGCAGCCTAAGACTGCTCCTCCTCCCTCAGCTGTTTACCATAACCCACCTCCTCCTCCCTCAGCTGTTTACCATAACCCACCTCCTCCTCCCTCAGCTGTTTACCATAACCCACCTCCTTGATTCAGATGGATAAAGTAAGTGCTGTGTTCCTGGATTGCCACTGCAGTCAGTGCCCTGAGTGAGCACAGCATACACCCCACCCCAGCTTTTCTGTGTGTCTTTTCATTTTCTTATGGCACCCATTAGGTCAAGAACTAGGCATTTTATTTGGGGGATATTTTACTCTTTCTACTTTACTGCTTGTTACAGATGTTTTAATGATGTGCATTATCTCTATTAGCTTTGGTAGATCATAGTCATCTAGAAATTTGTTTTTTATTTTCTATTTTGGTTGGTGGAATATAAAACTTTAAGGAAGCCAGGTGGTGCATGCCTTTAATCCCAGCACTCGGGAGGCAGAGACAGGTGGATCTTTGTGAGTTCGAGGCCAGCCTGGTCTACAGAGCGAGATCCAGGAAAGGCGCAAAGCTACACAGAGAAACCCTGTCTCAAAAAACCAAAAACCAAAAACAAAAACAAAAAACAAAACAACAACAACAACAAAAACCAAAAAAACAAAGCTTTAAGGTATGTCCCTACAAGTCTCTGAGATTCCTTAATGTCTCTCTGTTCACCTCTGATTTTATTAATTGTGTCTTCTTTATGGTTAACTTGCCAATCTTGTTTATCTGAGAACCAATTATTTGCTCAGTGGAGTCACTGCAGTGTTCTCATGCCTATTTCATTGATTTTTCATCTTCATTTTCTCCACCTCTACTGCTCTGGGAATAGGCTCTTGCTTTTCCAGGGCTTTAAGGTGCATCATCAGGGGAGTTTGTTTTTATTTTTTGAGACAACCTCTCTGTGTAGCCCTGGCTGTCCTGGAACTCATGCTCTAGACCAGGCTGTCCTTGAACACAAAGATGCCTGCCTCTGCCTCCTAAGTACTGGGATTAAAGGTGCATGTTACTATCACCTGGCAAGATTCTTTTTCTTTTCTGTTTTTTTGTTTGTTTTGTTTTTTGTTTTTTGAGACAAGGTTTCTCTGTGTAATTTTGGTGCCTGTCCTAGATCTCACTCTGTAGACCAGGCTGGCCTCAAACTCACAGAGATCCGCCTGCCTCTGCCTCCCGAGTGCTGGGATTAAAGGTGTGCACCACCACTACCTGGCGATTGTTTTTTCTTAATGTATAAAGTTTAAGGTATAAACGTCCCCTGGTATTGCCTTCATTATATCCCACAGATTTTCATACACTGTGTTCTCTTTTTCATTCAATTCTAGGGCTTTTATTTAATTCTTTCAATGACCTATTCACCATTTAATAGTATGTTGTTTAAATCTCCATGAGTTTGTAATATTTTAGTTTCTCTTGCTGTTGTTTTATAACTTTACCCCCTATGGTCAGACAGAATGCAGGACATTAATTTTCCTACATTTTTTTTGAGATGTCCTAATATGTTATCTATTTTAGAGATGGATCCATATGCTGGTGAGAAGGTATATTATTTGATGACTGGGTGGAATGTTTTAGATGTCTGTTCAGTCTTTGACCTAATTTGATTCCAATGTTCCTAGTTTCCATTTTGTCCAGTTATCTAATGGTAACAGGGAGGTATCAATCATATTATTGTGTTAGGATTAATCTGTGACTTTAATCTCATAGCACTGGTTTTATGGAACCGGAAGAGCCTGTGTTTGGCGCACATGTAGAATTGTAGTCTCCTCTTCACCGACTATTTCCTTGATCAGCATGAAGTCTCTATCTTCTGACAAGTCTGCTTTATCAGATATTAGAACCACAGTGCCACCAGTTCCCTGGATGGAATATATTTCTATCATTTTGTCCTATGATAGCGTTTATCTTTGATAGTGAGATGTGTTTCTTAAGAGCATAAATTTTAAAAAAGTCCTGTTTTCTAATCCAATATGCTAGGTCCTTATCTTTTGATGAGGAAACCATTTAATATTCAGTTATTATTGATTCCTATTACTTTGATTTGTAGCATTTGGGTACTTCTTAGTTCTTTTCTGCTAAGCATCATTGTTTATTTGTAGCCTCTTGGGTTTATTTATCTTTGACTTCAGTCTTGGATATTCCTTCCAGTATCTTCTGTAGGGCTGATGTTGTAGTCATGAGTTCATTTAGCCAGCTTTTATCATGGGAAGTTTCATCTTCATGTGCAACAGTTTCACTGAGTATGTTAGGCTATATTCGAATTGTAACCTTTCAGAATCTGAAGTACATCACCCCTCTAAATATTTGCTATTTAAATGAGTCTGTTGAGTAGTCTGCAATTATTTAATACCACTATTCTCCTTGCCCTCCAATGGAGACACAGACTTTTTTTTTTCATCAGCTTGATACAAAATCTTATTTTAATAGTGAAATGTTTCATTAAAGCTTGCCCAGTGATTGGGAAAAACCAAAAATTATAAGCCACAGACATCCTTCGGTCCCCCCTGCTATAAATCCTCCCTGGATTTGTGGGTGCAGTCTGATTGTCCTTTGTTTTATATCTAGTTTCCACCTATGAGTGAGTACATGCCATGTTTGTCCTTGTGTCTGAGTTACCTCACTCAGGATATTTTCTAGTCCCATCCATTTTCCTGCAAATTTCATGCTGTCATTGTTTTTCTCTGTTGAGTAGTACTCCATTGTGTATATTTACCACATTTTCTTTACCCATTCTTCAGTTGACGGGCATCTAGGTTGTTTCCAGGTTCTGGCTATTATAAATAATGCTGCTATAAACATAGTTGAGCATGTATCTTTATGGTATGATTGAGCATTCCTTGGGTATACGCCCAAGAGTGGTATGGCTGGGTCTTGAGGTGTGGGAGCCCATTTTCGGGTTCCTTGTGGCTTTACCCAGCATGTCCGCATAGAGGATGATTAGGGCTATGGGCCTGAAATGGTCTGCACTTGACTGTGCTGGGGGAGGAGGTCTTTTGCTCCACTCCTTGGCGTCTCTATAAATACCCTGGGGGCAGAGACAGGGCCCGTTGGAAAAGGTTCCAGGCCCCCTCAAGACTATCCTTTATTTTCTGTTTATCTCCACACTATAAATCCTTCTAATATTTCCTGCTGCTCACACTCAAGAAAACTCTGGGGAGCTGTGGGGTTGGTGGGTAAATGCTCCACATTGAGGTAGATTGATTCCCAATTTTCTAAGAAACTGCCATACTGATTTCCACAGTGGTTGTGTAAGTTTGCATTCCCACCAGCAGTGGAGGAGTGTTTCCCTTGCTCTGCATCCTCTCCAACATAGACTGTCAGTAGTGTTTTTGATCTTAGCCATGCTGACAGGTGTAAAGGTGGTGTCTCAGAGTCATTTTGATTTGCATTTCCCTAATGACTAAGGATGTTGAACATTTCCTTAAAAGTCTTCCAGCCATTCAGATTCTTCTTGAGAATTCTGTTTGGCTCTGTAGCTCATTTTTCAATTGGATTGTTCAGTATTTTGATGTCTAGTTTTGAGTTCTTTATATACTTTGGAGATCAGCCCTCTGTCAGATGAGCCATAGACTGTGGTGGTATTGTGTTCCCCACAATATTGTGCACCCTAATAAATTTATCTGGGGTCAGAGAACAGACAGTCACTAGAACAAAGCCAAAAATGGTGGCTAGAAAATGGGTCAGAGCAAGCCACAGCAGAAGATGGGCGGTGGTGGTGCACGCCTTTAATCCCAGGGAGGCAGAGCTAGCCGGATCTCTGAGTTCAAGGCCACTTTAGAAACAGCTAGGCATGGTGATGCAGCCTTTAATCCCAGGGAGTGATAGCAGAAAGCAGAAAGGTATATAAGCCGTGAGAACCAGGAACTAAGTTAGTTAAGCATTTGGCTGGTTTAGCATTCAGGCTTTGGAGCAGCAGTTCATCTGAGAGCCATTGGGATGAGGACACAGAAGCTTGCAATCTGAGGAAACAAGACCAGCTGAGGAACTGGCGAGATGAGGATTCCAGCATTCACCCCAATAACTGGGTTCAGGTTTGTTTTTATTAATAAGACCTGTTAAGATTCATGCTACAACAGATCTTTTTGTTTTGTTTTGTTTTTTGGAGACAGGGTTTCTCTGTGTAGTTTTGGTGCCTATCCTGGATAGGCACTTTGTAGCCCAGGCTGGCCTTGAACTCACAGAGATCCTCCTGCCTCTGCCTCCCAAGTGCTGGGATTAAAGGCATGCGCCACCACCACCCGGGCACCACAGACCTTCTAAAGAGCTTATTCCCAGTCAGCTTTTACTAGGTGGAGCAGGAGCCCTTCCTTCACACAGTTTCTCCCGTTTAGTGACTAAAAACTCCCCCTCTGCACAGGAGGCTCCTCCAGCCCACTTGTGCTCCTCTCTGTATTCCTGTGGTAGAATTACATGTGCACCCCACAAACTAAATCTAAGGCTCATGGCACTTTACACTCACCAGTGCAACCGCAGGCTTTTTCTCTAGCAAGTCCCCAAACAACCCCATGTTAGTGCCCTTGGGTCCCTTCCAGGTAATATCATCTCGTATTCCTCTAGGACAACTTCTCCTTCAAAGGAGCCTCCCCTGCCTCCTACAACACCTGTACTTTCCTCCAATAGCACTCAAAACTCAGTCAATCAAACCACTGTCATGGGAAAAAAATGAATGCTCAGCACACAAAAGGCTCTGGATTAAATGCCCAGTATGATAGGAAGACCAAACAAACAAAAACAAAAACAAAAGAAAGAAAAAAGAAAAACTACATACACTCTCAATAGACTTGAGGAAGCCTGTCTTTAACTGTATACCCACTGGCCCTCAAGGCTCCAACAGGCAGCTCCTGACCCAATCATACAAAGAGCCATGGTTACTCTTGAATCACCAAACAAAACGAATAGATATGAACTTGAGAGAGAAATCCATGAGGATAGGGAGGAGAGAGGATGCATGGAAATGGCACGGGAGAGTAATCAGTATGCAAGGCATGCATATGTGAAATTGCAAATACTGTAATAAAAAAAATGGTTACAGGTGTCACTCAGTGGTATTCATGCTAGCATGTGCCAGACCTCAGATTCCATAATAATGATAGGAGGAAGGGATGGGAGGAGAGAAAGTACAGGAAACCACATGTGTATCTTCCAAACAGGACCTTGAGTCTGAAGAGGTTGTATGAAGCTGTGACCTTACACCTGGAGGCCTGGCATCTAGTTCCAAGGAGGTACTCTGGGAAGGGGACACATGAACAGATAATTTGTAGGAAGAGCCACAGGCCCCTTAAGCATCTTAGCAGGTACAAATTCAACAAGGGTGAAAGAATGGAGAAGCCAAAGAAGGGTGGGAAACCCCTGCCTGCCTGTGGCTCAAGGGAAAATCTGTGGTGTGGACACTGATGCAGTCTCCATGGGCTTGTTTTTCTCCCTCCTCATTCTGCTTCCCTCCCCAGAGCAGCCACCCCTCCCCCAGCTTTGCAGTATGAAAGGAGAACACCAAGTCTTTCCCAAGCATGTCTTTATTGCTCTGCTCTTTGGTTTCCTACTTTGGTCCACACATGTGTGCTACATCTCCCCCAGTCTCCGGTGTGGCTGAGCTTCACCTGCTGTTATTGCGGAAAGCTCTACTTCTTTTGTTTGTTTGTTTGTTTTTGTTTTTCAAGACAGGGTTTCTCTGGGTAGCTTTGCACCTTTCCTGGAATTCACTCTGTAGCCCAGGCTGGCCTCGAACTCACAGAGATCCGCCTGGCTCTGCCTCCCGAGTGCTGGGATTAAAGGCGTGCGGCGCCACCCACCGCCCAGCATTGAGATCTCTACTTCGAAGAGCACAACAGAGAGCATCTCTTTGACTCTATGGATGAAGACAACAACCAGGATGGTACTGACGGTGCACAGCTCCAGGGCTGACTAGAGACAAGACCACTACAGGGGGTGGGGGGAGAGGGAGGGAGAGGGAGGGAGAGGGAGAGATCCAGAGAGGTCAGCAGAGCTGGTGGAATCGAGCAACCGAGTACATCCACATCCCATTCATCTAAGGAATGCTAATTCTCGGTCCTGACCAATTCTTAAATAAGAGAGACCAAAGCCAGCAGTGCCAGGCTTTGGTCCCAACTGCTACATGAATGTGGTTGGGCTATGTGAGTGGTTTGTCTGGGGCCCCCAGACTTCCCAGATAACCTCCCTCAGCAAGACCTGAGCAGGTCTGGCCTCCTCCTAAAATGTCTTGCCCTCAAAGGCCTTCAGGTTGAAGGCAGTATCCAGGAACTTCCTCAGTGACACCAAGTGAGCGTTCTTGTTTCCAGTGGCTGGTGCAGCTGCTGGGTCCCGGCCAACATACCTGGAAGAGGAGAGTCAGCTAAGGGAAGGAGCTGGTCTAGCTGCACACTCACTCATTCTGGAGCTGCAAGGTCAAACAATGAGGAAGACTGCCTGCCAGAGCAGTCCTCTCAGTGTGCTGTGAACCTACAACAAACCCAGCTATCCAGTCACAGGGGGAGATGCCCGCTCCGTGGCCAGGGAGACAACCATCACGCCGCACCCCAGAGACTTTGGGAGCAAACACACTTTTAGCTTTTCCACATGGCCCCATCATCACAAAGACAAAGATGCCCACACTGAGCACGAGGGGCTGCCACCTGCTAGGCACCTCAGGAGGCTGGCCTGCACATACAGCCTATCCCACCATTCTCCGGCAGAGGGGAGGAAGCCAAGGCTAGGGGCTAAGGTTAAAGGGAGGAGATGTGAGTCATACAAGAGGGTCTGTAATTTGATCCTGGCTGCAGAATACTTAGGCTTACTCTCCTTGAAGGTCACACTGGCAATACCCACAACCCTGATAGGGAGGCTAACCCACAGACAGGGAGCTCAGAGCCTGTAGGGACTTAAATGCTGGGCAGAGGCTAGTTCTGAATGGCAATGCCAGTGAGGCAGGAAAAGCCCGTATGGGACTCCCAGGCTCAAGAGCCAAAGGCAGGCTAGCAGAGGTGGGAGGTAGATCTGAACCCTCCACCCCAGTACCATATGGGCCGGGAGCGGCCAAGGAGAGTCATGAAGCGTGGACTGATGTAGTCATAATAGCCCATGTTCTTATGTTCTTCCTGACACCACACCAGCTCGGCACCCGAGTACTTCTCTGCCTCCCGCATGATCAGGTCAAAAGGAAATGGCGAGATCTGAGGAGGTAGTGATACAAAGGGCACAGTCAAGGAGGGATGTGTGCAGAGCCTGCTCTGTATCCCACCACCCACACACTGCCCGGAGCCAGAGGCTGGCAGGTGGGACTTGTCCATCACTACCAGTGCTCAAGAGACGCAGCAAACCTGCTCCAGGCGTGTGATGGCCACTTGCTCCTCCAGGCCCTGGCTGCTGCGCTCCTTTACCAGGTCATAGTACACCTTTCCTGTGCAGAAGATGAGCCGCTGTACCTGCCCAGGGGACCGGGCCGCAGGGCCATCTTCTGGAATCATCCGCTGGAAGGTAGTTCCTAAGGAGTAGACCAGAAACCTCAGGGGTATCAGCACCGGCAGGGCAATGGGACGCTGAGCACCCCGAGCATCCCTGGGGTCTTCCTGGCGCCTGAGCTGATTCACATCAGACTACATTGGACAGCTTTTGACCTCAATGATGGAAGAAAGGGTGGATGATACCCTATGTTGTCACGGGAGAGCAGAGACAGCTCTGTGGACAAGAGCAGAGCCCTAGGGACACAAACATTCCAAGTGTGGGGTACAGGAACTCGGAAGGGCCCCGAAGGACAGAGAGGTAACACGATGGACCCATAATAACACCGTCCTGCTCCAGATCTGCCCCTCTAGTTGTGCCCACATTACACATGGCACTCAGCCTCCATGTGCCAAGGTGAGAAGCTGGTGTGAGGCCACTGCATAGCCCTCCTCCCTTAGCCCTGTAGCAGAGTCTCCATCTCCCAGCCTTGGCCATTTCTCCCTCCTGAAGTCAAGCATGCCGCCAAACTTCTCAGGAAGCTACTATGATGTCCCAATGTCACCACAGCTCAAATGAGGACTCTGGGACACAGTGGGCCACTGCTGCCAGGGGTGGGGGGGGGAGGGCAGAGCTGCCCGTCCATCAGGGTCCAGTGACACTGGTGGAGCTCTCATGGCCCACTACAGCTGCCTTTCCACAATGGACACACAGATGAAAACAAAACAAGCCCTCAACTACTGCTGCTGAGGCCCTGACTGGCTAAACCCTGTCTCGACACTACTATTCAGGACTCGGCCAAGACACATCTGCTCTGTTGGCCACAGGGCTTCATTCTTGTGCCTCCCCGATACCCTACCAAGTCACACTTCCAGTCCTCACTCGTGCTTCACCTGGCCCGATTCTCAGGTCAACGAAGCTGAGTGCTTTGGGAGAGCACAGCCAGGTTCCCAGGCACGTTTATTTAGTTCACGAGTGAAAATACAGTGAGTGAGTGATACTCAGCAAATCAGACACTACTCTACCACTGTCACGCCTCCTGGTGGCCCTTAAGAGAGCCACCCACTACTCAGACACTGGAGCTTACTCCAAGCGATCTGATCTAGCCAAGATGCCAATCTCCCAATGTTGCGGCAGGTACGGACCAGGACAGGAACTGCTGAGGCCAATGAGGACAGCCAGGAAGTCAGGGGAGCTCCAGGGCCTGAAAGCACACATCAGCCACCAGGCCTCACAGAGATCACCCAACAGGTCCAGATAAGGCACATACCGGACACCATCTGGTCAAAGCTGGACTTGGCATCAGGGTGCCTCAGCAGAGACTTGGGTGTGAAGACAATGAGCTGGAAGGTAAAAAGCCAGCTGCTAGCAGCCCCTCCCCATCCATGGCTCCCCACATTCAACCCTTGCACTGCCGCGGTGCTAATGGGCTAGGGGCAGCTCACTGGCTTGCGGAAGGGCAGCAGGATCTGTCGGCGCAGCACATGGAAGTAGCTAGCTGGTGTGGAGCAGTTCACCACAATCCAATTGCAGTCATAGAGCTGGCTCACCTCGAAGTCCTCAGTGAACACCTGCAGTGGACACTGGTGGCTAGGCCTGGCACTCTACACCTAGGCTCTACTCCTCAAATGGGGACAACAGGCGGCACTCACTGGGTAGGCGTCGGAATCATCATTGCTCATCTGCAGGAACCTCTCTGGCCTTGCTGAGGAGTGCTCTGGACCCTGAAGAAAACACATATGAGACCCAGACTAAGACTGCAGAGACCCCAGGCTTGGGGTGCCTAGATGGCTTCAAGGGGCAGATTAACCCTGGCTGTGCCTGTTCCCACCCTGCCCACAAGTCTGGCTCGCTAGTTCCAGGGACCCGGAAGGCTCTTCAAGCGACCAAGGAGTGACCCTGCCCCTCCTAGGCTAGGCCTGCAGGGGCCTCCAGCCCTCACCATGCCCTCCATGCCGTGAGGAAGCAGCAGTACAATCCCATTGTGCCGCACCCACTTGGCCTGGCCAGTGCTGATGAACTGGTCGATGATGCATTGGGCTGTGTTGTGGAAGTCACCAAACTGAGCTTCCCAGAGGACCAGGGCGTTGGGGCTGGCCATGGCGTAGCCCAGCTCAAAGCCTAGGCAAAGGACACCAAGACAGAGTTCAGCGTGACGTCACCAAGCAGCAAGGGTTGCAGTTAAACCCAGCCTTTCCTCGTTCTATGCTCCTGGTCCTAACCTGGCCTTCCCAATAGGCCAGAGTGAGCCAGGGGCTCATTGGGCCAGAGGCCTGGATGTGTCTTCCTGGATGAGGAAACATGCTTTTCTTCATTGTTTTTGTTTTGTTTCATCTTTTAAAAAAATTTTTTTTAAAGATGTATTTATTTATTATGTATACAGTATTCTGCTTGCATGTATAACTGCAAGCTAGAAGAGGGCACCAGATCTCATTACAAATGGCCGTGAGCCACCATGTGGTTGTGGGAATTGAACTCAGGACCTCTGGAAGAACAGCCAGTGCTCTTAACCTCTGAGCCATCTCTCCAGCCCCTGTTTTGTCTTTTTGTTTTGTTTTTCAAAACAGGGTTTCTCTGAATAACAGCCCTGGCTGTCCTGAACTCACTTGGTAGAGCAGGCTGGCTGGCCTTGAACTCACAGAGATCTGCTTGCCTCTGCCTCTGGAATGCTGGAATTAAAGGCGTGTAGCCTACCATACCTGGCAGAAGCATGCTTTTCTTACACCATATGCTGCCATGATCAGCCTTATGTGGCCCAGGAGCCAAGTCTAAAAACAACTTAGGGACACGACACAAACCATCCATCAAAAAGACCCCTGAAAATATGGACAAACTCCTGAGAAAGGGCAGGCGCAAGCACAGAGGCAACTCCCCGCATGTGTGGTGAACCCCAGGAAGAGGAAGTGAAAGGGGAAGTATGCTGGCTTCAGGTAAGCTGAGAGGAAGCATGTCCCTATGGAGCCAAACTTCAACACAGGGCTCTGGGGTGCAGGATAGAGAAGAGAAGATGGGCTTAAGACCATGTAAGGTCAGGGCCTTTCTTAGCACTAGGCAGTCAGTGGCTCCACACTGCTGTGGACTCTACTGGACTTCTAGTCTGGACCCTCTGGGTTTGGTATCCAGGGAAAGGGTTTAGGAGTCATAGAGAAAACAAAGCGAATATCTCCTTCCCCTGAGATGCCTGCTAGACCATGTGGGACATGATCTCACCTCCCAAACCTCTCTAGAAATGGTCATCCTAGTATCTGTCCCCCTTCCCAATCTCTGAGATCATCTGTCCTCCCAGACCCAGAGGCATCCAACCCACCGAGAACTCCATACTCTGAGAGAGAGCTATTGCACACGGTATAGGGGGCCTGGTCAGGCCACAGGTGGTTCATAGGGACACACGTCCTCCGGTCAACTTCCTGGTCATGAAGAACATGGTGCCGGTGGCTGGGGACAGAAATTGGGATAGGGGTGAGAACAGGTAGACAGTCATCTACTCCACACCTGGGCAACAGCAGGTAGACAAGTCCTATTATTGTCCCCCTCTATGGTCCTATGGGATGGTTACACCAGGAAGGATTCCACAGCAACATGCTCTTTCCCTGCTCTGTATTGCTGAGTTATGAAATCAATGTGCTCAATAAAGACATGACCAGCCTGCCTCAGCCTCACCTGAAGGTGCCCCTCTCCACATCTTGGCCACTAAGCCGCACATGGATGCCCTCCTTTAGCAGTGAACCAAAGGCCATGTACTCTGCCAATGCCCAGTCCACCGTGCGCTTCTTGGTCATGTCTGCACGGCCACGCAGGATGCGAGAGAGGCCTGTGAGAAGGAAACCCGAGGAACTGTCCTGGAGGACGGAAGCACCAGCGCCCTGGGGTGGGTGCTCAATGAGAAAGCAAAGGCTGTAGGCGGGCTCCTGCGGACTCCCCTCCCAACCTGCAGCCAGACCAGGGCTGATCTGGGCTTCCTCACAAAGGAGGAAGCTGTAATGTACTGGGTCGGGGTTGTCTCCGACAATCCCATGGAGGACTGTCCCTGCTCTCCAGGAGAAGGGACTAGGGTTAATGCCATACACCCATCGAGAGCCCTGCAATGTGGCCAGAGCTCAGACTAAGCCTCAGTGCTATCAATGGGTGCCTCATGCACAATGGGAGAGAGTTGTGCTCCCAGAAGCTATCTGGAGGAGATACAGACATCCTACTATAGCCATGAAGCCCCACGCTTTTCAAACAAACTACAGTGGCCACAGCTAAGGGGCTAGAGTCAGCGACCACCTATCAGCCAGGCTCACAAGCCAGGAACTCATGGGGCTACCCCCTGGCATGGTCCTGGGCAGGGGCACACCCATGTTCTCCTTGCCAGCATAATTCTTCCTATATTCCAGGTTCTCCCTTACACCATCTACAGATGCCCCGCTTCCCTGTTCTCCTACATGGCCCACGGATACACTGGAAATTGCCTTTGGCAGATTCAAGGTACCAATCTAAGCCCATATCCTGACACCCAGTTGTGATGTCCACAAATGTCTAACTCCCCATATCCAGTGTGAGAGGAGCAGTAACATGGGAAGGGGCCCACATGAGGCTTGAGAGCTGAACCAGGGACATGTCACAAGCTTGGCCCCCACCCCACCTCCACCCGGTATCCCAAAAAATCTCCTTGCAGGGTACATTGTCAGGTGAGAGTGACCATGTTGCAGCTTGCACAGCAGTCTTACCTGTGTGGATCTTAAAGTCCTCCAGGGGCACAGAGCTGGCCACATTGCCGATATGCGTCAACATGTCCTCAGGGATGCCCGTGGTAGGGCATGTCATGCTCTTGGGCTCCCCATCCACATTGAAGAAGCCTGAGGGGACAGAATCCATGCAGACACAGGTGGTGGGACTCTGACACTCCTGGTCAGTTTTCTGTCCCAGAAGAGAAAGGTTGAAATTTCCCTTGAGAGGCACCAACATATATCCTTGGGGCCTGCCACAGCTGAAGAGCCACAACCATAGCTCCTACACCTGCCCCAACACTCCCCTGAACCCTGGGGTCATAGCTGACTCAGCTTTTCCCCAGCAGAGGGGCCCTCTGAGTGGATCCACCCAGAACCTCCCACCCCCATCCCTGGCAAGTCACAGGTGGCCACACTTGCTCTATCTAATACCACCTCCTCCATACTGGCCAGCCCCCACCTGCAGGAACAGGTCACACCTGCATGTCAGGACTGAGCCTCGGCCTCCAGCTCTGTAGTGACTTCTCTCACAGAGCCATCCCACTCCTGTTCCTCTGCCAATGCTCAAAGGAGGTTCATTGGGGGTCTGCTCAAAGGAGGTGAGCTGCTGGGATCACTGCGCTGCATGCGCCTCACTCACCAGGCCAGGGGGAGTCCAGCCAGTGCTTTATGTGCAGGATCTTTTTATCCTTGGACCTGCCATATGCCTCCTCACAGATGCGGTCATATTTGGCAATTTCTTCCTGGAATCGAGAAGCAGGTGTGGACAGACAGTGACATCTTGGGCATCCAAGAGGGTCAGTCGGCCCAGACTCAAAAGCCCTGATCTCCATCACCAAGTTCTAGAACTCTCTATCTCTTGGTTTGTAGGGATGCCATGGTCAGAGCCCTAGCAGAGTTCAGAGTGATCCTAGACAGATACTCCAAAGCCTGATGAGCCTGGGGCATGCTCAGTGTGATCCAGGGGACAGTGCAGAGGCTCAGACCTTGTTTTCAGAGGTTCCATCCATAAAGGCAGAAGTGCTAACATGACCACAATTTAGGGCATGATCACAGCGGAAGGGACCCTCTTAGAAGACCCTTATAGGACATCCCTATAGAAAGCCCCTTTCCTGCCTGAAACTGTTTCTCCCCATCACGGCACACACCCAGCTGTAACCATATCCTTAATTCCTTGTGCCCTGTTAGAACCAGGGACTTTTGGAAACAAAGAACATCAGCTACTCCTTTAAATCTTCAGTGTCTAGCATTGGGCTGATGTCATCTGCAGCCATCCCATGTTCCCAGTCTGTCCATCTGAGATTTGTCCCAATGCCCAGATGTCCCACCTGCCTACCTCAAACTCCTGTAGAGTGACCGTGCCCTCGGCAATGAGCTTGTCTGCATACTTCTTCAGCACGGGTACCTGTTTGTGGATCTGCTTGTACATGAGTGGCTGTGTGAACATGGGCTCGTCCATCTCATTGTGGCCACGCCGGCGGTAACAGACCTGCAGAGAAAGCCAGGGGGTTTGGTCCCTTCTCCAGGCTGTGTTGGTCGATTGCACACGCAGGCAGGGCACAATCTGAATGATCCACTCTCACCTGTCACTGAATGAATGCTCCATGCTAAGACCTTTGCACAGATGGTTCTTGGTGACACTAACTCTCTGTCTAAAAGCACTTCTAGCCCTTAGTGAAGATGTGACTGAAGATCTAACCAGCTTGGCTCATCAAGATGGGCCATCAGCAGTTTGCTGTGGCCCCAGCACCCTCAAATATATCAAGCTTGTCCAGCAAAGCAGAAAGAGCCCCCATCCCTGCTCTAACCCCAATACCTCCAAAGGCTACTAAGCCTGCTCTGGCACCAGCACCCTCAAACATACCTGACTCTCTTGGCAAGGCAGGGATGGGCTACTTACCCCATCCTTGGCTCCAGCACCCCCAAATCCACCCAGCATACCCAGCACAGCAGGGATAAGGCCTCCATCCCACCCCTGCCTTGGCCTCAGTCAGTAGCCCAGACCCACCAGGTCCACAACAACATCTTTGTTGAAGGTATTCCTCCACTGAGCTGCCACGCTGCACACATAGATCACGGCCTCTGGGTCATCTGCATTCACATGGAAGATGGGTGCGTTGACCACCCGTGCCACATCAGTGGGGTAAGGTGAGGAGCGAGCCATTCGGGGATCTGTGGTAAAGCCAATCTGCAAGGGCAAGAGAAGCCAGATGTGCCCCCTGCATACTTTTTGTTTGTTTTTGTTTTTGGAGACAGGGTTTCTCTGTGGAGCCCTGCTGGCTGTGCTGGAACTCACTCAGGTGAAGGAGCTGGGGGAGGGATCTACTGGGGTACCCAAGGACACACAGGGGACACGAAGGGGTAATAGTGAGTAAGTCCTTGACCAGACATGACCGCAGATGCTACGGGGCAGCAGGAAAGCTGAGCAGCTTTTCTACCAACCCCTTTGCTTCACAGGGACATAGGCCCGGGGACCTGATCCACCAGAGTGACTCGAGCTCTGGGCAAGATGTGTTAGTTCCCAACTTCAGTGTCCTCATCCATAAGGCAGTCTTATTAAAGTCCTGCCTCCCAGCAAAACTCAAGAAAGATTAAATGCTGCTGCAAATGAGGCAGAGAATGCAGCGTTTCTAGCTGGTACTAACCTCAGCTGCCTAGAAAGAAAGGAACATGACTGCCCACTAAGACCAGTGTGCTGATGGGAGCTCAAGGTCACCTACAGCTCCTGTGCTGCACCCTCCATCCTCGCCACCTCCTCTACACTGCTACAGATGGCTGTCTCCAGGGGCCTGTGAGAATCTTCTTCAGGACCCCACTCCCCTACAAAATTCTATAGTCTTTGCACAGAATCTGTATCTGTCACTATATCTTTAATCATATACCTACTACAATGTAAATAATATGGAAACAGTCACTATACTATAAACTTTAGAGAACAACAAAAACCTGTGTGTGTTTTGTACAGGTTTAATTTTTGTTTTTTCTTGAATACTCGTGTGTGTGTGTGTGTGTGTGTGTGTGTGTGTGTGTGTGTGTGTGTGTGTGATGTTCAGGTTCAAACCAAAGGCCTGCATATCTAGGCAAGCACTCTCGTTGGATTTTCTGTGATGGATCTCCCTATATAGCTACAACTGTCCATGAACGTTCTATGTAGCCCAGTGCTGAAATGAGAGGCAGGTAGCACCACACCTGGTCTGAATATTTTGGATTCATAGTCAATTGAGCCTATGGATGTATATCCTCTAGGTACAGTGCTTACAAAACTGTCTATAAATGTATATAGATGTGTGTTCAATACATGTATGTATTTGTTATGTATCTAACAATTTCTCAGACCAGAACACAGGGCCGGGGGTCGGGTTCCCTGCCTGAGGTTACATCCTGAGCTAGGTAACATGTTCTCTACCTGAGGTCATGTGTGTTGGGAAGTTGCAGGGCAGTGGGATGAACACCATCCAGGGCTGGCTCACTTTCCCCACCAATCCACAGCCTGGTCTTCTAGGAATGCGCATGCAACCTGGCATGGAGCCCACACCCTTACCTGGTTGTTGACCACAACATGCACTGTGCCATTGGTGGTATAGGAAGGCAAGTCACTCAGATGGAAGGTCTCATAGACAACACCCTGGCCAGCGAAGGCGGCATCCCCATGGACCAAGATGGACATGACCTGCATGGCAGGGTATAAGCTAGCAGGATCCTGTACCCAGCCTATGAAGCCCACCCTACTTCCTCTCTTCTATCAAGACCCAGGATCCATGCCCTCAGTATCCAGCCTCTCAGAGCCCTGCTCTCAAAAGCTGATCTTCAGATGCCACCCTAACCCTATAGACCCAGACAAGCTCACCTTCCTACCCTGGGCATCCCCACGGTAGAACTGTTCTGCCTTAGTCTTTCCTTGTACCACAGGGTCCACAGCTTCCAGATGGGAAGGGTTGGCTACCAGAGACAGTGTGATGTTCCTGTTGGTGACACGGTTGATCCTCTCATGGTACATGCCCAGATGGTATTTGACATCACCAGAGCCCTGAGGATAAAGGTGGGATAGGATGAACCTAACACCCCTAAGGGGAATGAAGGACAGCTCAGGATAGTGCTAAGCCAACCCGCCAGGCTTCTTGGAATGTACCAGAGCTCAATGGCTACCTTCCTCCTCACACCAATGAAATCAAATGCAGAGAAGTGTTGGAAGATATTTTAGCATATTTTAGTAGAGGAAGCTTACCCTCTAAATAATATAGAAAGTCCCTACCTATGCAGGGCTAAGCCAGAGCAACTCTGCCATTAGCAAAGGGAAGAAAATCAAGCACACCAAAGGGGGAAACCAGCTGATAAGTCACATGTGGGGCAAGAGCTAACTGCCCTCAACACGCAAAGTGGCTTTGCAAGCTAGTAGAGGGACATTCCAAAGTCCCAAGAAAAATGAACAGAAGCTACGGAGGTGACTTTACAGAACAACCACAAGAGATTCAAAATACTCAGCTGGGGGGCTGGAGAGATGACTCAGCGGTTAAGAGCACCGACTACTCTTTCAGAGGTCCTGAGTTCAATTCCCAGCAACCACATGGTGGCTCACAACCACCTGTAATGAGATCTGGTGCTCTCTTCTGGCCTGTAGGGACACATGCAGACAGAGCACTGTATACATAATAAATAAATAAATCATTTTTTAAAAAATACTCAGTTGGTTCATATAAAAAATGTTAAAAATAAATCATCTTGCACCATCCAATTGGCAAAGAAGGAAAAATAACAGAAGGGAAACGGCCATGGGAGGCACATGCTGTGGCTGGGCCCACGGGAGGCTCCATGCTGTCCGCTCTTTGCCCAGGTTACTGCACTTCTCAGACACCATCTAACAGCTACAGTCACGTGCTCACTAAAAGGACAAGGATGCTCATGGCAGCAGGCAGCACTCTGACATGGAACACTGAAGCTTGCAAGGAGCCAAGAGACCGAGCACACTACGTGCTGACGTGGAGCAGTGACAACTTCGTGAGTGAAACAGCCGGGTACCTATAGTTCCCCAGGACAAAAATCCATGTGTCTGCAGAGAACTCACCTCACCACAAACGTAAGCAAGCACACACAGACACACCACAAGAATGAAGTCTCTTGGACTTGTGTCTCTTCTATGGAGGAACAAAGGCTTACAGGTTTGAAGGTGGCTGAGGGACATGGACAGGATACAGGGAGACCCTGGGGTAGAAGCCAGTGATGTGGCCGGAGGCCTACTCTGGCACCATGTGTCAGGTGTTCTTGGGTCAGTTACCTTAACCAACCGAACACCTGTGCTGGGTGCTAGAGGTCTGGAGACAAAGGTCCTCCCTCCCTCTTGGAAGAAAACAGATGTACATGTAGACATGGATGGACACGCGGGGTTGTACACAGACACACACACCAGACACACACACCAGACACACACACACACACACACACACACACACACACACACACACATGCTGAAAAAGGCCAGAGAAGAGACCAAGAGAACAGAAAGAAGGAAAGAAGAGGGAAGGGCAGACAAAATGTCCAGATCAGGACATGCAGACAGAGCCTTGAACGAGGCAGCAGAGAGAAAAAAAGGCAGCAGGGCTGAGGGCTTGGCACGGCCAGGAGCCTCAGTGGTATGCAAGCCACAGGGTGGGAGCAAGAAGCATGACCTTGGCTGGTTAATGGGGAGAGAAAGCTATCAGTCCATTCGTGCTTCTCTGGAGCCAACAAGCCATTCCAGGCTGATAAAGGGACTGTGGGAACAAAGGTTTAGCAACAAAATCTCAAAAGAGGAACTTCTAGGAAGCCCACCCCCCTACCCCCATCCCCCCACCTCCCGCACTTCTATGAACCTGTTTTTCCAGCTAGAAATAGTGAGGTTGCCCTGGATTATCCCATGCAGCATCCCCACCCTGTGACTCTTCTTCATGTCTATCCACTTCCACATTTGTTGGTCTGGAAGCTCAAGTCCCAAACTCTCCCAGTCCACCTCCCAAACACCAGGCCCTCCCAGGGTGACCCAGGGCCAGGGTATGTCACCCACCTCATCTGCTGCTTCCAGCTTGGGATCAAACTGACAGAAGATCTGCTCCAGGTCCTTTCGGATCACGTTGGCTAGCACATTCAGCCTGCCCCTAGGACCAGAATGTCCTGGGCTGTCACTTGACACCTGGTCTCCTTCCTACATTGGCCAAGTACAGCCACTCCCCTTACCTGCCATGGGACCTATCAGAACTCTTCCTGCTGAAGCCCCAGTAAGGCCCAACCCTCCCATTCTGCTTCAGTATATACCAGGCACATGAGTAGGTCCAGTCGGCCCACTTCCTTCAGGCAGACTCCCTGCATATCAGTGATTTAGAAAGCCTTCTGGGGAGAGGCAGGAGGCCACCAAACCACCTAGCATGTCCCCACTCACTCCCCGCCCCAAACTGACCCAACCCATTTCCTAGTCACTTCCCCTCCACCATGAATTTAGTCTGCTGAGGCTGCAGGGCTGCTCACATGCCCCTCCAGCTCAGGCAGCGGCAGCAGCTGTCAGCAGGATAGGGGAGAGGTGAAGGGACAATGTGGCAGACATGGACCAGATTCTTCAACCCAGCCTGAAAGGAATACACAAGGGACTCGAAACTTACCTCAGAGTCCATTAGTTTCAGGCCAACAGTGACCCCAAGCCTGACTCCCAGCTCCACACAACTGCAGGAAGGGAGAGCCCCCTTCCAGTCAGCCCCCTCCCCCAATACACAGGTCCCATGGGCTGTAGGAACCCAAGGAACATTCCTCAGCTGCTTTGGGCAAAGCCCTCCACAGCCCCAAGTTTACCACTCACACTGTGGAGACCTGAACTGGCCCAGAATGGCCCCACTATTCAGATAGCCCTCCACCAAATGTGGGGGGCCCAAAACAGCTTGACCACACAGCTGCCATGAAAGGCTTAGAGGCCCAGACACAGCTTCTGTGACAGGCTTACTGGCAGGCCACACCCAGATCCAGGAAAAACCATAAGCTGACCCCAACAAGGGAGGGCCTGCATCTAAGGGGAAATACCTGACATTCCAAACATTCCCTATACCCGGAGACAAATGTCAGCCATTCAGGAATCAGGGTCTTGAACCATCGAAAGCCCCTCACCCCAATCTCTGCTATAATTAAAAACCCCCACCCTGCCTGGGCTCAGGGCTCTCTGCCCTCACCGCTGCATCAGACAGAGAGACCAAGCTCCAAACTTGAAATAAAGATTCTTTGCTTTTACACATGGGATTCCAGTCTCCATGGTGGTCTTTTGGGGGTCCCTACAATCTGGGCACAGCCAACTCTCAGATGTTTGAGCTATCTCTGTCTTCCAGGTGCCAGCTTTTCCTGTTGCTCTAACAACCTGAGACATGAAGTCATGTGTTCCATGCCACCTTGTTACTGGGCCAGCTCTGCCTAACCTCCCAGACACTGAGCATTTCCAGGCCCCTCAAAGGACTTTGACAAACCTCCAACTCCTGGCAGGCCTGCCAAGACAGAAGCTCTCCACACCATGCATCTAGATTCCCTAAGGCAACACAGGCCTGTGCCAGCCCAACCACAAGCAGCTTTCTAGATCACAACAGGCCTTTGTCCCACAGACCACAGGGAATGAAACTTCCAAGTCTTCATGAAGGGAAACATGGAGTCAACTTACAGCTAGGACGCAGACCTTCAACCCATCTCTACAGACCTATGTCCAAGATATGCCAGCTCAGGGCCATCTACTCTTACATCCCTGAGCACACGCCCTTGACATCCCCTATCCAAAGGACTTTCCAGTAGAGTGTGTCCCAGACTGAGGTCCCGAAACTGCTGGGGAAAGCAGCAACATGACCAGAGAATCTGGTTGGGCCCTGGCTGCATGTGGCTTTGGCCAACTATCTGGCTCTTGCTGTGATGAACAGGCCAGACCAGGGGCCCTGAGAACCCATCACGTCCCCTGTTTCTTGCCTCAAGTCCCGCCAATGCCAGCCACCCTGATTTCCACCTGCTCTCTCTCCTCAAGGCACAGGCCTGGACAGCAAGCATGGATGGCGAGGGGAAGTCAGAGGTCCTACCTGTGTGGCATCCCCAGAATGACGTTCTCAATCCCCATCTCGCTAGATTTGTCAATAATGGTCTTAAGAGCAGGAATCATGACCTCGCAGCCTTCTAGGCCAAACCGTTTCTCTGAAGACCACTTCCTGGCCAGGAAGTCTTCAAACCTGTTTGGGGAAAATGGATGAGAAAGGGAGGGGTGGGATTCCTGAGGGTTTTTCACAAGCACTGGGCCCAGGACACAAGAAGGACAAAGTCACCTCCTTCCAGGACCCACACTGGACACCATGTCACACTCACCCAACAAGAAGAAGCACATGGCAGGGCAACCTGAGACTCTTCCCAAAATCTCATCTGGCATCCATTCCCAGACACCTTTGAATAGCCAAACGTCCCCAAGAGGCCATCTTCCATTATTCCCGCCCCACCCCGTCCTGCTACTGTGTAGGCCCCAAACACCTCTGCTCTGCTAAAGTTCACAGTTGAGCCCATGGCCCAGTGCTCAAAAAGTCAGCTAGCATCCAGCAGCTGAGCCAGGGGCACTTCCAGGCCCCTGCAGCGCTGGAAGGTTCCTTCTTCCAAGTCACCAGTGAGTAGCATTCTACCACCTTGCCAGAGGTATCATCACACTTGCCCATGCCAGGGACAATGCAGAGATAGCATTCTGCCATGTCGTGTCCAGAGCCACACTCTTGTTATTTCTGCCCATGCTCCGTGTGACCTCTGCTGTCTTGTTTCTCTGGAGTCTCATCCCTGCCCACCAGTGTGGCTCTGCTGGCCACACTAACTGAGCATACGGTCCTGATGCTCCGCCTGAGGCCTCCTGCAGGCCTCCAGCAGTGGGAGCAAGTAGCCTGCCTTCCTCTGCTAGGCCCTGCTAGTTTCCCAGCTAGGGTACCGCGTGTGGCCCTCCAGCCATTCAGGCTGTCCATCAGGTGGTGCTGACCTCATGGAGCGCACCAGTCTGGCCAGCAGGGTCCGCTTCTCTTCACTGGAAAACTGCATCACCCCAGGTGTCTCAAATTTCTGCCGGATCCACTGGCACTGCTCCACATCATTAATGAACATGAACTCCAGGCCAATATGCTGACAGTAGGTGCTCTAAAGGAACAGGTGCACAGTCTATGAGGAGGAGCCAGCAAAAGGGGTGACAGGCCCAGAATTTGAGACTAAAAAGGAAGCACCCACACTCCCTCCCTCCCCACACGCTCAAGAGCTCCAGAACTAAGCCAGACATGCCTTCCCGGCCTCACCTCCAGGCGACGAATGATCTCTCGCAGAGAGAGAGTGTTCTCCGAGCCCCCAATGAAAGTCGTGGTGGGCAGCTGGAACTCCTTATCCAAATCAGCTTCCTGAAGGTCATAGAAGGCTGGAAAGGAGCCCAAGGCAGAAGAAGAGGAAACAATGAAGTTGGGTAGGGATGGAGAGCATCCCAGCAGTACCCATTGCGCCCACCCTTCAGGCCTATCTGGAAGCCCTGGCCATTCATCAGTGGGAAGAGAAGGGAGGGTGTGCACCCACCTGCTGCGTAAGCGTGGGTTTGGACAAGTGGTGGACCCTACTGCAGGTGGGAACATGGCCCTCTTGGGGGCACTATACAGGCAGAAAGAGCCACACAGAACCAGAGATACGCTGGGCTCAGGCGAGGCTCCAGGGCCCAGAGACTCCTCACCGAGGCACAGGCACCAGCTAGTGACTGCCAGGGTGACAGGGAAGTGACAACTCTTACCCAATTTGTCAATGGTTGTGATCAAGTCTGAGGGCACAAAGGAGTCCAGGTCTGCATCCAGAATGCCCAGGGGGTCCAGCTGGGCCACATGGTGGCCTCGGATCTGGGAAAAGGGAAAATATCGAGGCTGAACAGATCTTATCCACCCCACTTCCAGAATGAGAGTCTCAAGTGGTCACATGTACTGTGCTGTCATCCATGGATCCCCTGATGACAGACCGTAGGAGCTCCAGTTCACAAGTACAACACAGGGTGAGCAAAAATAAGCAAGAGCCTATACACTAAGTTAGACACTACACAACATTCCTAAGTGTGAATTTCCACCTATACACGAAGTTAGACACTACATAACATTCCTAAGTGTGAATTTCCACCTATACACGAAGTTAGACACTACACAGCATTACTAAGTGTGAATTTCCACCTATACATGAAGTTAGACACTACACAGCATTACTAAATGTGAATTTCCAGAAACTCCCAAAAGGTCTGGCATGTGCACAAGGAAAATACACACAAGAGTGAGGGAAATTCCCATCTGCTATTGTGAACCCACTTCCGTGATCTTCCATACATGCACTGGTGCGTGTACACACACAGTAATAATAATAAATAGTAAAGAAAAATGTAAAAGATTGATTAGAGAGTTTTAAAAATTAATACATACAGGCATTCAAAGAAATCACAGACTAAAAAGATTCCATGAAGCAAGAAAAATTATTGTACGAAAAGATGGGACAATATAGGAATTGTGAAAATTGGATTGAAAGAAGATTTCAAAGAACTTTTAAGAATATCTCATTGATGTACACCTTTAATCCCAGCACTCAGGAGGCAGAGGCAAGCAGATCTCTGTGAGTTCGAGGTCAGCATCGTCTACAGCTGGGGCTACACAGAGAAACTCTGTCTTGAAAAACCATGAGGAAAAAAAAAAGAATATCTTGTTTTGAAGATTTGACTTTGGAACCTTACAAATATTTTAATTATAAAACTAAATTAAGATTTAAACACTAATAGTAAGATGTAACAAACAATAATATATCCACAGAAGCATGGCTATGCAGAGAAGAATGATTCCATCTGGCCAACGGAATATTCTCTGAAGACGAACAGAACTCCAGTGGAAAATTCATAAACTCTCCTATTGCCAATCAGCAGCCACAGTGGGAAATTGTTATTCTAAGACTGTTGTGTGTGGGCTATGAAAACATCACCTAAGCCACCGTACTGGCATCTCTGAGATCATCTACTGTTGGCATCTTTGAAAGGGGATGGTGCCCTAAGATGGATGAGGTCAAACGTCAGTCCTACATTTGAAGTATATAGCTGCATCAGAATAAATCCATAATGCATGTTATCTTTCTAAAGAGCACACACTTCCCAGTGCTCTTTAGAAATCACTGACAAGACTGATAAAAAACATTCTCAGAAATCCCTGGAAGCCTGGGTGGTTCTGGAAGGGAGAAATATATAACTATTCTGGTCATTTTTCTGTTGTTGCCATAAAAACACTGACCAAAACCAATTTGGGAAGGAAAGAGTTATTTGGCTTCCAGGTTACAGTCCATTATGGAGGGAAGCCAAGCCAGGAATTCAAGGCAAGAACCAGGAGGCATAAACTGAAGCAGAGACCAAGGGGCGGATCCAATGATAGAAGGGTCACTGATCACTGCTCACTGGCTTGCTCAGCTACCTTTCTTTTATTTTTCTTTTTCTTTTTTCTTTCTTTCTTTCTTTCTTTTTTTTTTTTCTGAGACAGGGTTTCTCTATGTAACATCCCTAGCTGTCCTGCAACTCACTTTGTAGACCAGGCTGGCTTATAGAGATCCACCTGCCTCTGCCTCCCGAGTGCTGGGATTAAAGGCGTGTGCCACCACTGCCCAGATCAGCTACCTTTCTTATACAACCCAGGCCCACTGCCTAGGAGAGGCACTGCCCACTGTAGGCTGGGCCCCCTTATATCTATTAACAATTAAGAAAATGCTCCATAGACATGTCCACAGGCCAATCTGATTAAGGCAAATCCTCAGTTGAGGAGTTCCCAGGTGTGTCAGAGATGCTAACTGAAGATAACTATGGATTGACAAGGATTGACTTGGAGAATCTTATTAGATCAGAGAGCAAAGGGGTGCTGACCACTGCCAGGGCTGGGAATAAAGACACAGGGTTGGGGGGCAATTTAAAACATTGAAATTCATCTAATACGTTTAAATGTGTTTATTCATGAGAAACTAAAAAGAAGAAAGTTGGCTGGAGAGATGTCTAAAGGTTAAGAGTACTGACTGCTCTTCCAGAAGACCCAGTTTCAATTCCCAGCACCCACATGGCAGTTCACAACTGTCTGTAACTCCAGTTCCAAGGAATCTGGCATCCTCATACAGACATACATGCAGGTAAAACACTAATGCACATAAAATAAAAATAAAAAGAAGAAAATTGGGTATGGTGGTGCATACCTTTAATCTTAGCAATTGCTGAGGCAGGAAGATCATGAATTCAAAGCCAGCCTAGTCTGTAGAGAGAGACTATTAAGGTGGGGAGGGGGAAAACAGGGAGGAGGGAGAGGAGGGGAAGGAGGGAGGAGGAGAGGGGGGAGGAGGAGGGGGGGGGGAGGAGGAGGAGAGGAGAAGTAGGAGGAGGAGGGGGAGGAGAAGGAGGAGGGAGGAGGAGGAGGGGAGGAGGGGGAGGAGGAGGAGGAGGAGGGGGGAGGAGGAGGAGGAGGAGAACTCCTGGTTCACTGGTTACTTATGAAGGATGCACAGAACATTATATTTTTGAAAATTAGTCAAAAGTAAACATCAAAGTGCCTCCTTTGCCCCTGCCTTTGCTACACCATGAGCATCTCAATGTTCAATGGACACAGGGAGCTATCCCATGACAAGTGCCTCAAGGAGAAGGAAGCTAGACAGATAATATTTACCATCCTTAGCTGCTCACTGCAGAAGTGCTCATCTCATCCCCAAGAAGCTGATTGGGGAATCAAGTCCACATTGGATGAAGCCTCTGGTGAACCACACTCATTGACACGGACAAAGGGACCAGAAAACTTCTATAGGAAAACCACCACAGTTCATTTCACAAAAATTGGCACAAAAAAAAAAAAAAAAAAAAGCAGAGCCTGAGCAGCAAAGTGAAGGAAACACATCAGCCATTGCACAATTCAGTTTTATTGTGATCTTGCATCAAACAGGCAACGCCTGAATCCAGAGGATCCTGAGTCCAGTACTGGCTAATCAAAAAAAAAAAAAAAAAAAAAAAAAAAAGAGCAAGCCAGATAGGGTGGTACATGGCTATAATCTCAGCACCTAGGAGATGGAGGCCAGAAGATGAGAAGTTTAAGGTCATCCTAGCGACATGGCTAGTCTGAAGCCAGACATCTGGGCTACATGACAAAATGGCCTGAAGAGATGGCTCAGTGAATAAGAGCACTTACTCTGCAAGCATGAGAACTGAATTCAAATCCCCAGCACCCACATAAACATAGGCATGGCTTTGTGTGCCTGTAACCTCAGTTAAAGCTAATGGAGTCAGATGGATCCCAGAGCTTGCTGGCTAACTAACTGAGCCAAAATAATGGACCACTAGCTCAATGACACACTCTGTCTCAAGGCAAGATAAAGCAGAGATGAAGAGGAAGACACCAGACAGCATGCACACATGCACACACACCCACACCCCCCCACACACACACACACAGAGGCTAGAACTAAGAACTACACTGGAGCCGGGCGGTGGTGGTGCACACCTTTAATCCCAGCACTCGGGAGGCAGAGCCAGGTGGATCTCTGTGAGTTCGAGGCCAGCCTGGTCTACCAAGTGAGTTCCAGGAAAAGAAGCAAAGCTACACAGAGAAACCTTGTCTTGAAAAACCAAAAAAAAAAAAAAAAAAAAAAGGGCCCTCACACCTCACACAACATCCTGGATGTTACTCTCCATACAATACAGTTCCAGTTTGACTTTGCTTGTTCTTGTCAAGATCAACCATGAGGTCACTTTTTGCATTTTTCACCCAGTCAAGAAAACACAATGAACTGGAGATCCCTTACTGGAAATACTTGGAACCAGCAGCATTTGGTATTTCACCCTCTTCTTGATTTAGGGATATTTACAGACATAATGAGATATGTTAGAGACAGGACCCAAGTCTAAACATGAAAAATCACTTACGGTTTCACAAATACCTTATGTGCAGAGCTGAAATTCGGTTTTGTACAATGTTCTTAGGATGCCTGTGTTTTGACTACAATCCATCACATAATATTAGGTGTGGAATTTTCCACTTCTGATGTCACATTGATCCTCAAAAAAACCTCAGATTTTAGAGTTCTATGGATGGATGGATGCTCTACTGGTACGACAGTTACTGGGTCCTCAGGTCAGTGAGAACCCCCTGACACCCAGAGGCACTGGGCGCCCAGGTAACTCATTTTCACTTTATACTCCCACACAGAGGGTGCCTAGTGGCTTATAGCACATTGTTTCCATTTGCTAATGCCCTGGTGTTCCCAGGCTCATGTAGCAGCTCGCTGCTCCCTCCCACCAAGTCTCTCTGGGACCCAGGCTCCCTAGCATGACCCCTGCAAGTCCCATTTCCCTCGTGAAATGCCTTCTGCTACCAGTTCCCACAGAGATCCTCAGTGATTGCACCTGTCATGGCTCAACACCAGAGCAGTCCTCCAATTAGTCCTGTTCTATCAAGAACATGGACCGTCACCAAGACACACTGCCAAAGACTGGGCCCAGCCTAGGGACCCAGTGTGAGAGAGTCCAAGCCTCCAGAATGAGCAGCTGGTGGGGGGCTGTGTTTGGAAAATTATTAATTCATTCCATCTTCACTAATGAAGCCCCTGCTGTAAACAATCCCTGTTTCCTGGAATGCCCAGACTAGAGAATGGTTACCAAGTGTCAGAGTGTTCCACAGTTACTTAATACTAAGTGCAACTGATCACCTACTAAGTGTTCCTCTAGGCACTTAGGGAATCCTTAACAGCACGAGGAAACAGACAATCAACAAATACACTCAAAGGCTACCAGGGAGGTGCTTTGGGCTCTAAAGGGCATATGACAAAGACTGGTTCTCAAGGGAAGTGACATTAGCGTTCAGACCCCTGCTTCTCTCCCAACTTCACCCTCCCTCATCCTCCTTGCCCATGCCTTGATCCCTCTCACCTGATAGGCACGGATCAGGGACTGTACGGCCAAGTGGTCCTCTACCAGCTTGCTGGTCTTGGTGCAACTTGAGACTGATGGCCTGATCTCTGGGATGACAGCTGGGGGTTGTGACTGAGCAGGACCCATAGAGGCCTCCTTACTTGCTTTCCGGAAGAAGCTGTCCCAGGACTGGGTAAGAGAGAAAAAGACCCCAGCCAGATCAGGAAGAGCTGGGATCCCCAAAGCATTCTGTGTTCTTGGGAACCATAGTGCTCAGGGCCCTTCCAGAGTCTCAATTCAGGGACCCCCTCTACTAGCCTGGGATGCAGCTTTGGGTGTAGGATCAGCTCTGACAGGGACTTCTGTCCTGAGGGAAATCTGTCCTTCCACACTGGGATGCAGGTCTTAAGAGATGGCGGAATAGCTAGCATAGATCACAAGATCTATGTATAGGTGGTTCTTTTGAGACAGTAATCCACTACTAGTAATTTATCCACCAATGCACTTATACAAGTGTGTCCAGATGTTTGCTTCAGGGTTATTTATAAAAATGGTGATGTCCAGCTGGGCAGTGGTGGCGCATGCCTGTGATCCCAGCACTCGGGAGGCAGAGGCAGGTGGATCTCTGTGAGTTTGAGGCCAGCCTGGTCTACAAAGCGAGTTCACAGGACCGCCTCCAAAGCTACAGAGAAACCCTGTCTAGAAAAACAAAAAAAAAAAAAAAAAAAAAAAAAAAAAAAGGTCATGCCAAAACAACCTAAATGACTATCAATAAACAACTGGCTACATAAATGAAGGAGAAGCTGCAAAGGTATGCAGTCTTCTGTGAAAAGGTACGTTTGCTAGGGTGGATACAGGACACTTACTACCAACACACACTGATTACAAGGACGACACACTGAAGAGAACATGTAGCCCTGCTGCTTCACAGGGGAGCAAGATCAGGCATGCACACACAGAGATACTTCTGGGTTCTAGGAAAGTAAGTAACAGTGCTGTCCTGGGGAGGGCTGCTGGCCAGGCTCCTCAGAGAGGACTGTCTCACATGTGCAAGGGCTCAGGTGCCATGCTCAGCACAGAAAAAGACTGCTTCCCTCTGCTCAGTCCCATGTAGCGCCAGAGGGAGAATTCCTACAGCTAGCTGTGTGCACACATGATTACACTCTGCAGCACTGTTCATGGCAATCAAGACAAGAAGTGGGCCAGAAGTACATTACTGGGAACAAGGAGGCATCCCTGTGATAGAATACTACATAGGTAGAAATAAACAAGCAATGGGCTCTTCATGTACGCACAGGGAAAGAACTGAAAGACAGCCCAATGAAAGCCAAAGAACAAAACAGGATTGTTCCCTGTCACTTTGGTGGGAAAGGGGAAATTGTTATGTCTGCAAAAAGTTTACATTAAAAAAAAAAATCTCAGGCTGGGTGATGGTGGCGCACGTCTTTAATCCCAGCACTGGGAAAGCAGAGCCAGGTGGATCTCTGTGAGTTTGAGGCCAGCCTGGGCTACCAAGTGAGTTCTAGGAAAGGTGCAAAGCAACACAGGGAAACCCTGTCTTGAAAAACAAAAAAACCTCAGAAAGAGAAGAAACTAAGAATGAATCATGTGGTGGGCTGGGAGGGACCTCCTGATTTTTTATACTCCCTGAGTCTGGATCATGTGACTGTTTATTTATTGCCCTCCCATTCACTTTTAGTTATCAAGGGGTATTAGTTTATCAGATGACACATCCATAGGTATTTATCTTCTTCTTTTGTCCCAGGGCCATCTGGAAAGAGCTCAGCATAACCTGGGAGGGCAGGTCTCCAGCATGCTGGGCAAGGCATCTTCATGGTCCTTCAGGTGGGACCACCTCCCACCAGTTCCATCAGCAAGAAAGCAAGAAGCCTCCCTTCCCCGACACACAAATGCACAGGGACTAAGATCAGGGCTGCTTCCCAGCAACCCTCATCCCCCATCCACCCCAGCCGCTTCCCTCCCACCAAATGCAGAAGGCAGAAGCCAACCTTGTGAACACTCTGTGGGTTTTCCAACCAGGCGAAGTACATCTCCTCCACGTAACTGGAGCTGACTCCACTCCTGCTGCTTGGGATGGTGGTCGCTGACCCAGAGGACATCCTGTTCCCATGGAACACTGGGATATCCCGTGTGGCCAGGAACCTTAGGGTCTGCAGTCCCAACCTGAACGGCAGCAGCCTCAGCTGACTCATGCTGAACATGGGCAATGAAGAAGAGGCAAATAAATCACAGGACGCAGTCAAGAGGAAGCTCAGATGGGTGTGAATTCACTCCTAGCATCTGTGGTCTCACTAGATGGTGGCCCCAGACTAAGGCAAGGGAGGCAGAGGTGACAGATTCTCTTCCAGCTTCATTTCCCAGATGGAAGTCTCAGCTTAGCAACCTTCTCCAACGGACTCTGAACCCAGTGCTCCTGGGCCCTTCCCTCCAGCCTAGGCTCCCTCTGTCGGCCCCAGGACACTGCTAATCCCATAATATAGCCCTGCTGAGATCCCCAGCTCAGGCCCTGGAGCCCTCTCAGAAGATCACAGCACATGTGTGGGCAATAACCCAAAAAAGGGATGGACACGTAGCCTACCACCTTGGAGGTGGGGCAGGGGTCCTCCAGGCACTGGGTTGGCTGTGAATGGTCAGAAAAGGCAGAGAAGGGCCCTGGGGTGCAAAGGCTCAGAGAGCTGAGAGGGGACAAGACACACTATCACACTGATCATTGATCAGAAGTGACCAGTGACTCCCTATGAGTGCAGTAGTGGGTCAGGAAACCCTTCCTCCCAGGCAAAGCCTAAAGGTCAGGAGTCCAGGCCTTGACAGTAGCCCCACTTCACAGAAGTGATGACTAAGGCTCCGTGTGGTAGAGGCAGAACCAAAGGCATCCAAGTGATGGATCTCTGCTGCAGCTGCTTTCTCTGGCTCCTGAAAGCTGCCTGGAACTTACACTCTGAACAAAAACTACCCAAGGCAGCTGTCAGCCCAGGGTACTTACATGCTGGAGGCCACCCAGGTCACGGGAACACAACACTGGGTTCCCTTCACTTGTCAAATCTCCTTCCCTTTTGCAAGGAAGAGAGGCCTGAATGATGGGCAGGCAGGCTTTCAATGGCAAGACTTCCTCAGCCACCTCTCCCCAGGAGGACAGGAGTTTTAAAGGTCCCCCCACTCTTAGAGAACCGCCAGACTCCCCACTCAGACCCACCAAGGACCCTGCTGGCCCAGGGCCTGGCTACCACATGTAAAGTGGGACCTCTGTTCTCCTGCTTCACCCCAGGGCTATGAGCAGCAGCCTCTCTCCTGCCCCGCCCAGCCACAGCCTGGATACTGAGCAGATCCTTCCTACTGAATACTGACTAATGCTTTTCTGCCTAATGAGACCAAGCCTTGAAGCAGAATACAACCCTAGAACCACTCAGAGTCCAGAAGCCCAAGGCCCCTCTTAGAGCTCAGTAACCCAGACCACGAATATTCTAGGGGCACTGGTTCTCAACCTGCCCAATGCTGCCACCCTCTAATACAGTTCCTCGTGTTGTGGTGACCCCTCCAAGCATGAGTTATTTTTGTTGCTATTTCATACCCACAATTCTCCTAGTTATGAACCACAATGTTAATATCTGATATGCAACCCCTGTGAAAGGGTTGTTCCACTCCCAAAGGGTTCATGACCCACAAGTTGAGAACTGCTGTTTGAGGATCTAACTGGCTCCTGGATCCTGCTTAGAGTTGGTCCTGAATCAATGTTCCCACATGTGTTCAGCCAACTGTTCACCAACTGCACCCCTCTACCCTACCCCTGCCATGAGCTAACCCAAGTCAGGACACCACTGGCTAGAGTTTCTGCAAGGGATCAAGTCCACCAAAGGACAGGTATGGTTCTCCTGGGCTGCCTCCCCTCACCCTTGCAAACTCACTTGAGCTGGAGGGACAGGTGAGTTCCTCAGTCAAGAAGAAAGATGGTCTCCTGAGGTAACCTGAAGCAAGCCTGAATAGAGGAAAATTAGTAACTAGAAAATACATTCCGGGGTTGGGGATTTAGCTCAGTGGGTAGAGCGCTTGCCTAGCAAGCGCAAGGCCCTGGGTTCGATCCTCAGCTCTGGGAAAAAAAAAAGAAAAGAAAATACATTCCGCCAGGTGGTGGTGGCTCACACCTTTAATCCCAGCACTCAGGCGGCAGAAGCAGGTGGATCTCTGTGAGTTCGAGGACAGCCTGGTCTACAGAGTTTCAGGACAGGAACCAAAACTACACAGAGAAACCCTGTCTTGAAAAAAACAACAACAACAACAAAAAAAAACAACTTCAGTTTTGTAGGGCCCTGCCCCCACCCCTCCCATTTTGGGTAACGGACCTTGACCTTGATATCCTCCCTATGCTAATTCCCTGCCGGGGTTCCATCCTTCTGAATGGTGTGTGTGTGTGTGTGTGTGTGTGTGTGTGTGTGTGTGTGTGTGTCCTGCATATTGGGCGTTAACAGCTTAGATGCAAGATTGTATAACATCGGTATCGAACTTCTGCCCTCAGGGGTTCTCCCATTGTGCTGTAAGCCTGTATTTAAGACCTCCTCCCTCCTTCAATAAGCATTGAAAAGAAAAAAAAAGAGAAAAGAAAGAAAATACATTTCACAGCAGGGAGGGTGGGGGCCTAGCAGAACTCTGAACCTCAGTGCCCCAGGATCCTCTCCCACACATTTCAACTTGTGAGCTTTTAGAGTAGCCAGGCCCCACAGTGAGCCACCTGAGGTTGGACCCCCTGTGGCAGCAGCTTTCCAAAGGTTAAGCATGGGCCCTACGGTCAGACAGCTGGGGTCAGATGTGGAAACACCACAAGAACCCAAACCACCATGGGGTGTCAGCATCCATCCGCATTCTGCACAGCAAGAACTAAAGTAAGAAGGCCTTGTAGTTAAACATGGCTGGGTCACAGTGCTCATTCTTCCTCAGAGGGGCAGAGACTCTAAGCTGGAGAGTGACCAGCTAGCTGTCTGTTCCGGGGCCTGTGTCCTCCTCACAGCAGCATCAAGATCTCTTAGGGGCAATGCCCCAGTTGCTCCTTCTGCCAGCCCTACCCCCCCAGGGGAATGGGACAATTCAGGCCAGATAGGGACAATGCCTGGTTGTATCCAGCCTGGCCCAGTGCAGGAACACTGTGTTTTACAAACATGGAACAGTGTGTGCAGCCAGACACTGCTATGGCCTTCACCCAATCCGGCAGGGGATGCCAGCCGTTCCTACCTCCATGCCAGCTGGGCTGGAGGACCCCAAAGCTCTGCTGGGCTCAAAACCTACACAGCCAGAGCCCTAGTTAGCCCCGCTAGGTCCTGCCCATATAGGGTAAGTTGGAAGCAAGGACCCCAACAAAGTGACAGGAAGCTTCTAATGGGCAGATCTTGGGGGCATCCTCTCTGGAACAGTGTCACCAAGTAGTCCCAACCCAACCCCAGAACCAGTGCAGGCAAGCTGCCTCCAAGTCTCCCGCAGTGGTGCTCAGGTGAGGCTGCTCCACTATCGCTCCCTTGGGGAAATCAGCAGGTGTCAGAATAGGGAAGCCCCCTCCCAAGACCTCAAACAGCGTGAAGCAGCAGAGCTTGCATTCTCTTTACCTACTCTTGCGCCCGGAAACAGGACTCACTGCCAGACTTGGAGAACGTAGGACTCCAAGGAGCGAGGCAGGAGGGTGGGTTGGGGTGGGTGGGGTTAGAGCTCATTTCCTTGCCTGGGAGGAAGAGCGGGCCAAACCAAAGCCCAGAACTGGGAAAAGCGAGGCCTGTTTAAAAGTTACTGGTGGATGTGTGGAGAGACACTACACTCACTGGCTTGGGCTTGGACCCTGTGAGGTTTTAGAGCTTTGCAGGGGAGGCATGGCCCCTGCGGCCAGGTAAGGCCTCTTAGGGCCTCGGGGCTGCTCATCCTGAGGGTGGGAGAAGCACCTCCCACAAAGGCTGAGATATCAACTACCTGAGCCAGGAAGTCTGGCCAGCCTCAGTTTCCTCAAATGGGAGCAGAGACCGCAGTTATAACCATGTATAGGGCCTGTCCCCTCATTGTCCTGGGACTTCGAAGCTGCCTGCGTGTCTTGCGCAACCCTGGAACCTTCTCAACCTCAGTGCAGCTCTGGGCAGGCCCCTCTCCTGGAAGGGTATCAGGCAGGCTCCTCCGCAGGCCACGGAATGTGGAGAATGGGAGGGGGTCTGCAGCCTTCCTGCCGGTGACCCAACACTGCGGCCGGAAGCCCCGCTGTTGGCGCGTCACCCCTTCCCACGAAGTCTACACTCGCCTGCTGACACGCGCAAAGGGCCAGGGGTCCGAGGGAACTCCCGCACATAGTCAAGGGCGAAGCCAAGGTCACGTTTCCCCACCCCCACCCCAAGGGCCGGGTTCAGAGCAGCGGGCGGCGGGCAGCGCTGCCCCAGGACCCCGGAGCGGGGAGCAGAGGGGCCGGCTCGCAGGAACGGGGGTCGCGCCGCCGCGCTCACCGGCTGGCGGGGGTTCCGGGCCGCGCGGTCCAGGGGGCTGCGGGTCCAGGGGGGGTCTGTGGGTCCCGGGACTGCGCAGAGGGGAGCGCGCAGAGCAGCGCTGAACCAATTACCTGGGTCACGTGACGCGGCCGCCCGCGAGCGCGTACCCCCGGGATTCCGCGCGTGGTGACGTCTTGCTAGACGCCCCGCCCTGTCTGTTGCCCGTGCTGTCCGCGGTGCTGACCTCCTAGATCCAAAACCACATGTGGCCCCCAAAGGGCCAGGCTCCTCCACATGACAAGCAGGAGCCCGGGCCTGTCCTGGCTGAGGGACTGGGGATACTGCTGGGTGCGTGAACCCCAGTGTCCTCGACTTGAAACTAAGGAGAATGTACCAGAATAAAACAGACGTGGGGGGTTGGGGATTAATTCCACTCTATGGCCTGTAAAATGGGAATGCTATTAAAAGCTCTGCTGTCTTAGGCTGTTTGGAAGAAAGGTATTCGTGAAAATGGTTATCACACTACCCATTCACTTTCTGAGTGACTGTGGCCTGGGCTTCCCTCCCCTCAGAGCACCATGGCCACAAACAATGTTACAGTGAATATATAGACAGAACCTGTGGGAAATTTCCCTGCAACACATGTAACACAGGTGGGTGATTCTTAGGTATTGCTGTGTTTCGAGTGTGTGCTTTCTCAGGCCAACAAAACAGTGTCACCTCTGCTGGGTTTTTCTACTACCACTGACTGGGAGAGGACTCTTAAGTCCTTGTATCTCAGTGTTAACTTTCTAGTTTTGCCAGAATAGCAAATGTGATGTCTTAATCTGCACTGCCTTTTATCACTAGTGATTTGTAGCTCATGTCGTTTGTCAGTTTATGGTTTTTGTGTTGTATTTCTGTCTGTTTGCGTTTTTTTGTATTGGGTTTAGTTTCATTGATAAGCAGGTGGGCCTGGGACTGGATGCTAATGCAGCACACCTGTGGCGGGAGACGCCCTCCGCTGTCCTCTGCAGAGTTACTGTAACAGCCCCTAACTGGCTTCTCTGTTTGCATCCCTGAATCCTTATCCAGCATAGCAGCCAGAGATTTTTGTAGTGCATAACTTCATGCCAATGCTCTATTCAAAACCCTCTAATGATCCCCATTTCACTACTAAGATTAAAAGCCACAATCCTTACATCAGGCATATTACCATGCTTGCAAGAAATGTGTGATGTGATACTGTGTGTGCTAATTAAAGGCACATGCCCACAAAACTGCACTATATCTTTCACAAAGAGGAATTTAATTTAAAACACATGTCAAATGCATTCTGAGGGCTGACTGTAGATGTAACGGTCTTATCAAATAAGACACACAGAGCCAAATGCAGAGTTAAAAGCCCAAGAGGGCAGAGCAGTAGTAAGAGCTGAGACTAAAACTCTTTCTTACCCTCACTGCCGCTGCCGTCCTTCCCCTCCGAAAGAGAGCTACTTCCTGTGTATCTGTCATTTTATTGACTTTCTGTTCTGCCTTCTCATTGGTTGTAAACCCAACCACATGACCTCCTCATCACTGCCTGTCTATACAGACCTCCAGGTCTTCTATGGTTGGTATTGAGATTAAAGGCGTGTGTTTCCATGCTGGTGGTGTCCTTGAACACACAGAGATCTGCCTGTCATATGATTGGGATTAAGGGCGTGTGCTACCACTGCCAGACTTCTGCTATGGCTTGCTATTAGCTCTGACCTCCAGGCACTTTTATTTATTAACATACAAATAAAATCACATTTCAGCACAAATAAAATATCATCATAGCTGCCTATGAAGGAGAGGAGGATAAGATGTGGATATAATGGATCAACTATTCAGACAGTGTTTATAAAGTGCTGTAAGCAAATGAATTTAATTAACTCTACTTTCTAGATCCCAGTAGTTATTTGGAGATATCTGGTGTTCATCTGGCCAAAGGCCACACCTATTTCCACACAGGCCCAACTCAGCATTATTTATTTTATTGTTGTTTTGGGTTTTTGTTTGTTTGTTTGTTTGTTTGTTTGTTTCCCAAGTGAGGGTTTCTTTGTGTAGCCCTGGCTGTCCTGGAACTCACTCTGTAGAACAAGCTGGCCTTAAACTCACAAAGATCCACCTGCCTCTGCCTCCTGAGTGCTGGGATTAAAAGTCATGTGCCACGACTGTCCAGCCCAACTCAGTATTATTTTAGAAAATACTTGTTGACTGAAAAACCAAGTTAGTAGACAGTGGACTTGTGTCTTAGGGTTTTTATTGCTGTAAAGAGACAACATGACCATGGCAACTCTTATAAAGGAAAAGATTTCATTGGGGCTGGCTTACAGTTCAGAGATTTAGTCCATTATCATCATAATGAGAATCATGGTGGCATGCAGACCGACATAGTACTGGAGAAGGAGCTAAGAGTTCTACATCTTGAACTCCAGACATCAGGAGACTGTACCACACTGGGTGTAGTTTGAGCATATAAGACCTCAAGCCCACCCCTGCAGTGACATATTTCCTTCAACAAGCCCACATTTTCTAATAGTGCTACTCTCTATGGGCCAAGCATTCAAACAAATGAGTCTGTGGGGCTATATCTATTCAAACCACCACAACTTAGGTCCTTAAAAGTAAGCAGAAGTTTGTTTTGTGTGGATGAGGGTATATGCCTAGCATTTGTGAGGCTCTGGATTTGATGATCTCCACAAATATCTGAGAATCTAATGTGGAGAAAGATGCTCTTTGAGAATTCTTTCACTATGAACTCTCACAATAACCCAGTTTGCTTAAATCCAAAGAGGAGTTGATATAAAGCTTATCTGGAAGTCAATCACAGAATAAGAGGAAAGCCAAAGAAGTTTTGACCAGGACTTAGTCAGAGAAGAACTGTCTCTTCACAGCTCTTATGCTGCTTAAGTTCAAATTTCAGGATCAGAAAGCTCACTGCCCTGGCTTGGCCAGAACTAGGGAACAGAAGGCTGGACTGACCTGTATGGAACATACATGGATTGAAAGGCACATGGTTCATTGGGTATGGGCACCACATTAAATAAGACCAGATGCTCAAGAACAAAGGCAGCAGGAATCCTGAAGACCTAAAGGACAAGTACCACACATAGTTGGGTAAAGGGTGGGGGGAGGCAGTGTGGCTGGGCTCTGTGTACCATGTGATGTGCTTTGGACTTAGAGGGGCCCCAGAGCACAATGCTCTAAAATGAATGCCTCAGAAGCAGTTTTTCTTTGGCTTCATCCCCCCACAAGACAAGCTGTGTAAGCTATAATTCCTCTTCTCCAGGTCAGATCATCATGGAAAGCAGAACAAAAAGCCAACCCTAAAGCCCAGAACCATTGCTCTCAGTTTCTCTTGCCTTTCTGCCCAGGAACTGGCCCTGAGGAAATGACGGTGCTTGGTGCTTAGCTCAGCCTGGAAAGAAAAAACACTACAATCCAACAATGAGGAGGCTTTCCTGGATTCCCTAAGAGTCTGTTCAGTTAGCTCACTCTCTGCATGCACGATCACCTTTCTACATAGCTGTCTGAGATCCACATAGTTGACTCTGTGTTTTTGAGTGTTCAATCTGAGGGCTCCTATGTTACATACAACTGTAATCAAATGAAATTTTTATGCTTTTCTCTTGCATAACCTGTCCTTGGTTATAGGAGTCTAGGCCATCATCCTTTGTGAGGAGCAGGAAAAGGATCATCCCTTTTTTCTTCCCTTTATGGTAATAAGTACCTATAATTCCAGCCATGTGGAGGCTAAGGCAGGAGAAGCAAGAGTTCAAGGCCAGCCTGGGATACACCCCGAGCACCTGTCTCCAAAAAGTGCCCAGATTCGATCAAGGAGGTTGTGGGCAGTTATGAATGTTCAATTTGCTTTTTTGAAATTGTTCTCTGAAAACTGGGGGGGAAGATGGAGGGGTAAAATGTAAAAATGAATATTGTCCAAGTGGGTGGCAATCGTGCACATTGTTAGAGATGAAGCTGGGGCAGATTTGAAAGACAACTGGGATCCAGTCTGGGTGGTGGGCAGGGTAGTTGGCAGGGTGTGAGGCACATGGATTTACTGACTGGGGCTCATTGAGCAGAACAAGTGATAGAGGTCAGGAGGCATAGCAGAGAAGTTTACAACTGGGAGTCAGTAATGAAGGACGACCTGAGATGCAAAGTTAACAAGCAGCAGCGGGCAGGAACGATGCCCCGGCAAGTCAGAAGGCTTCAGGACCTCCTGTTTGCTCACAGCCCTCTGCAAAGAGCCACATCCTGGAGGGGAGGCAAGTCACTCCTAGAATGGGGTGGGGGAGAGGCTGGCAGGGACAGGAACCACTGCCTGAGAAGCCTGCTGGCTGACCAGCCCCCCAGCCTAATTGTTGCTCTGCTAATTACAGCAATTGAAGCAATTATTTGGGAGCAATCAAGGCTCCCATGAAGGTGGCCGCCATTCTTAGAAGCCTGAAAACTTGTGGCCAAGGCTGGAGCTTGACAAAAAAAAATCTTGGCAGCAGATGCCTGTCTTTTCTTCCTCAGGTGTGGGGTACAGACACACACGTTTATGTATTCTGGCAGTATTAACTAGTTAATTTAAAAAGATGAAGTTGGAGAAATGAAAGCCTTCCTTTCCTTCTCCTGATCTCCATTTCCCCTCCAGAGGCACCACTGGCTCGTCTGGTGAACATCTTCCCAAAATGTTTTCATATATTTGCCTACATGTACATATATACATATACATTTACACAATTATAAAAACATGAAATTATCACACTAGAACATAGGTCAGCAAATGTCCCTTCTACTCTTTTGAGGATCTTTATTTTCATATTGATATATATAGAACACCTCTTATATTTAGTGGGTATTGGACTCATTGTATAATGACTGCATATAACTTCTCATTGACTGAACATTTCCTCTTTTTTTTTTCATTTCTAGTACAAAAAAAAAAAAAGTGTGAAATTTTTTTTTTTTGCATTCTGACAGTAAAGCTTGCTTTGAATCAGAGGGCAGAGCTAGCCACTAGCTGACCAAAATTAATCATAGAGGTTTTGGGGGACTGAGGACAGGAAGTAGTAAGGCAAGGCTTAGAGAGGATCTCAGTCCTTTTGGAAGGAGGAATGGAAGAGAGGAGTCACTGGTGGCTTCTCCACCCCTTCTCTGATTATCCAGGTTCTTACCCCAATATCTGACTCCCCATTTTCTATTGATAAAGAATAATTAGATAACACATCAAAAAAGAGAGCAGAAGGCCTCTGTACATTCTTCAGGACACATGCAGTCTATTTGGTAACACTAACTGCTGGATGGGTGAAGTGTGCGCATTTGGGGATTTAAAGTATAGTCTTTAGTAAGATCATCCCAAATGATGCTTCCCTGTTAGTGTCCGTGAGGAAGCGGGCTTCTTCACATCCTTGCCAAACTGCTTAGAAGCCACCTGCTTTTTTGTTGTTGCTGCTTTTGTTTAGCTAGTTAGTATATTTTGAAATGAACTGTCACTCTGTGGCCCAAGCTGGCCTAGAACTAACTATATTGTTCATGCTGTCCTCAAACTTGTAGCAATCCTCCTGACTCAGCCACCAACCACACATGCTTTTTTTTTTTTTAACAATAAGAAGGTTAAGAAAAATAAAACTCATTTTGCTTTAGTTTGCATAAAACAATAAAGTTAAGAATCTTTTCATATGTGTGTTTTTTTTTTTTGTTTTTGTTTTCGTTTTTGTTTTTTTCCGGAGCTGAGGACTGAACCCAGGGCCTTACGCTTGCTAGGCAAGTGCTCTGCCACTGAGCTAAATCCCCAACCCCTGTTTTGGGTTTTTTAAAAATTACCTTCTGTTCATCTCTGCCCATTTTCTATTACATTTTTCTTGTAGATCAGTGTGAACTCCATACATACTCTAGATAACTATGCATGGCATGTTACACGCATTATTCCCAGCTGTCACCTGTCTTTAACTTGGTTTCTGGATGCTTTGGCTGAGTAGTAATGTATACTATGCCCGGCTTTGCTTTCTGTTGCTATGATACCGCGGTTAGTTATTATTATGCGGCATTATGTTATTCATTAAGCAGCGCTGTTTACCATTCGAGAAAAGCCACGAGGCACAACAAAACTCGCTATAGGAGTTTACTAGGGGAAAGAGAACAGAGGAGAGTGTGCCTAGGCCTATGGAAATGGTCATGCAAGGAGAGGGGAAGAGGAAGAAGAAGGGGGAGTCTGTGACCCGCTTTTTATGAATTCCCACACACATGCACATATGGGTTTACGTCTCTATGCCATGCATGCACATAGATTATGTGATCACAAAGCACATAGATTATGGATTACGGATTACATAGGACGTAAAGCCCTGGAATGACTAAACATCTTGCCTGGCTACTGGACAGCACATGTGCAGTCATGTAGCTGGAGGAGTGGCCAGGAATTCCAACAACCACATTGACCAAAAACAACTTGGGGAAGGAGAGGTTTACTGGCTCACACTTCCACATCCGTTACACACTGTCACACTTCTGTATCACAGTTTATAATGGAGGGGAGAAACCAAAGCAGGAGCCTGGAGTCAGGGACTGAAGCACAGACAGTGGAGAAATGCTTCTTACTGGCTTACTCTTCTGGCTTACCTAGCTATCTTTCTTTCTTTTCTTTTCTTTCTTTCTTTCTTCTTTTTTTTTTTTTTAAGATTTATTTATTTATTATACATACAGAGTTCTGTCTGCATGTGTCCTTGCAGGCCAGAAGAGGGCACCGGATCTCATTCCAGGTGGTTGTGAGCCACCATGTAGTTGCTGGGAATTGAACTCAGGACCTCTATCTAGGAAGAGCAGTCAGTGCCCTTAACCACTGAGCAATCTCCCCAGCCCTCTTTCTTTTTTTTTAAAAATGCAAATATATTTATTAACAGGACCCATCATTAAAGAGCTATAATCTATATGATTTTAAAATAAATAGGAAAGCCATTTCAATGTGAATTCCCCTGGTTCTCAATTACCTGTTTTATTTTATTTTTTAATTACTGTTTTCCTGTGTATTTCATTTATTTCCTAAAACTGGAGAAGAAAAAAAATTTAGTGTTCTCAGCCAGAGTTGGTCAAAGACTTCATAACATACGTAATTCAAAGTGAACACAAAACACCAAAAGCTACTTACTACCTTACCTGGAAGATAAGATACTGTTAGTAGAAAAAGCCAGATAGAACTAGTCCATCATCCAGACTCCTCTTCACTCTCGTAGGATCCCTTCTGCCTCAGACCTTTTCCTGCTCTTAAACACCAATCACGACAGTAAGGGTACTGATTCTTTTCTATCTTTCATCATCATACTTTATTATTTTGCATTTCCTTTCCCCTGTTCAATGATTTCCCATTTAGCTATCTTTCTTACACAGCCCAGGCCCACCTGCCAGGGGTGGCACTACCCATCCACAGTGGGCTAGACCCACATCAATAGCAATTAAGAAAATACCCGCAGACCAATCTGATGAAGGTAATTTCTTGACTGAAGTTCTACTTCCCAGGCAATTCTAATTTGTATCAAGTCGGCAAGCACAAGTTGTTAAGGGTTGAACTGTGTCCTCCAGTTTTATAAGATGAAACCCTAGCTCCAGGTACCTCACAATGTCACTGTGTTTAAAGATCAGTATTTAAGGAGCAAAATGAGGACACTGGGGTGGCCCTAATCAAGTATGACTAGTGCCCTTATAAGTAGAGGAAATCTGGGCACAGACACAGAGAGGGGAGACCATGTGAGATGCAGAGGAAAGACAACCTTTGCCAGCCAAGAGGGGAGGCCTTGGGATAATCGCCCTGCACTGCCCTACAGATGTGTGGAAATGGGTGTGTGCTGTTTGTAGGGTCTGCCTGAGGCACTGTTTTCAGCCTGAGAACCCTGGTGTGAGGCTGTGTGCAGCTCCTGCTCCAGACACAGTTCCACAGCTTCAGCACCACTCAGGGTGTGATTGCCCCTCATTTCCGCTTCCTCTTTCCTCCTGGCTACTGCGGCCATCTGCAGGGTCATTCCCAAGAAGAGCAGAGCAGGCCCCACCCTTCCCTCTTGAAAGGCTTAGGTGCATTTTCTCTTCTCTTCTCCAGCCAGCTCAGTATCTCATTGTTTTGAAGAGGAATGTCAAAGGGGCCGGTCAGCACTCAGAAGCAAATACTGTCTGCTCTCTTTGGGACTGAATTTGCCCTCACTTTTGCTTTCCTAAGCTCAAGGACAATTGTATTCGAAGTTAAAAGGCAAACACCCAAGGTAGCCAAGCTATGGCCCTCAGCAGCCGCAGCCTCCTCTAAGGAGGATAATGGAAGAGAGGAAGAGGAGGGGGGCATGCAATTTAAGCTGGCGAGGAGGTCAGGCACAGGATGGACCAGTAGACAGATGGCAGGGAGGGGTCTTTAGAGACTTAGGACTCGGCCAGTGACTGAAAAAAAAAGAGACAGAAAAAAGACAAAGTTGTATTTTCCTGAATCAGGACTCGGAAAGGTGGGCAAACACAGCTGAATCTATCTCATGGTGGCTATGCTTCAGGGACAGTGCTAGGGGGAGGTATTCTGGAAAGGAAAAGTACAATGTCTCATTAAAGATAAAAACATCCCACCTATTTCTTTAGCCTGGCTTAATGGGAACCCACTTTCCTGAGGGTGGTCACTTCGCCAGGTAATTGACCTGGCCTAACTGGAATGTTAGGTCTCCATTTGGGCCAGAGATTCTAGTCTGTTGACCAGATGGAGTTTTTCCTGAAAGGGCATTTATTGGTGCTCTAACTGTTATGCCCAGATCACAGGGATCCCCAAAAGACCATCACGGAGACCAAATCCCACATGTAAAAGCAAAGAGCCTTTATTTCAAGCCTCTGTCTGTCCCACACAGCAGTGAGAGCGGAGAGCCCTGAGCGCAGGTGGGGCAGAGTTTTTATCATGGCAGAGGTTGGGGTATCTGTAAAACAAACATAAGTGAGTGTTAGACTCAAGGTCATCTGGCCACCTTATCTAATGGTTGGAATGTTTGAGATGTCAGATATTTCCTCACTCCTGGGTAGGTCTGGATCTGAGTGTGGCCTGCCAGTAAGCCTGTCACAGAAGCTGTGTCTAGGCCCCTAAGCCTGTCGTGGCTGCTGTGTGGTCAAGCTATTTTGGGGCCCCTTCACACTAACATTTCCTCACTGGAAGAGTAATCTTTAAATCATTCAGGATCTAGATCAGGGATCAGAGCCCCGAACACTTCTGGCATCTCTGGCCTCTGACTCACTCTTCTTTTTTAAGTATCATTTACATGAAGAGTAAAAATACTTTCCATCACAAAATAATGTAAGCAACTTCTTGTGTTATTAAATACTAAATAGCCATGAGTTTAATGATGGAACATGTGTCATTGAATAAACAATTCCTCTAGCACGGATTCCTACAGTGCATTCCAATGTGAGCCACTGGCCTGTGGTCTCCGGTCAGAAGCCACACTGCTTACTGTATCACCACTGTGACTCCAGTTCCCACCACGGGGTGCCATTGCAGAGCCCAGCTCGAATTTCAGCATTTTAAAGCTTTGCTATATCTAAGACAGGAAACTGACACTCACATATAAGCAGATTAGTGCTCTGGAAACCAAGGGAAATGGGAGCTGAGCTCTTGGACTGCCAGCACTGGTCCAGGACTCTGTTAAGGGGCTGACAGATTCTGCCTCCCCTTCACAGTGAGGCCTGCTTACATCCCATGTCACCTCCATCCCAAACATCAGCTCCCTTTTCTGCAATGCTGTCTTCAAGAATAGGCTATACAAAATAATCTTGTAGTAAGATGGGACAAGTTGGGTGCATTTGAGGCCCAGGCCTCTTTCTTCTCACCTCCAGTGGACTCCAAGTCAGGAGTTATGGTACTGAATGCTGATGGTCCCATAAGACTTCCACTGAGGGGTTGGGGATTTAGCTCAGTGGTAGAGCGCTTGCCTAGCAAGCTCAAGGCCCTGGTTCCATCCTCAGCTCTGGGGGAAAAAAAAAGACTTCCACTGAGTCAGTGGGTTCTGAATTTGTCCTTTACACATTCAAAGAGTTAAATTCATGGGCTCTTTGAGTTATTCCATAGTCCCCTGGTACCTAGTTGACCTTAGAAGCCAAGGACCAAAATATTGTCCCTTTAGGTCCCTCTGTCCACATTAGTACAGGCTTCCAGGGGTAGTTATTGAACACATAGAAGATCAGTTATACCAGTATAGCCATCTGGCATTTTTAACAGCTGTATAACATTCAGATAAAGGTTGAACAAAACCCAGACACTTCTAAATAAATCTCAACTTTGTTAAGATTCAGTTTTGAAGTAGTTACTTTGATTAAATTCAATGGATTTTCTGCCCCCATCCTACCCAATAATAAGTTTCTCCACTGACACAGTGAGCCAGATCAAGTCGAACTGAAAAGTATAACAATAGGTATATTTGAGCAGAACAACTCCTGATGGGTTCTCAGATCCCAGGGATAGAGGCCAGAGAAGTCATGCCCCTAAATGAAAGCAGGGAGATTGTATAGGTTGTAGGCAAGGGGTGATGATGTGTCTGCCACAAGCTGGGTTTGTGCCTAAGTATGGTCAAAAACTGAGTGCTAAGGCAGGGACTTGGGTGACTGGCAACTTCAAGAGGGGACGTTGCAGGAGCTGCCAAGAATGTGAAACTGGGTTTGGGGGGTCTTTCCTTGAATGGGGCTTCCCAGATGGTGCAGGGGCAAGCCATAGGTTCCAAACCAACAAAATTGATATGCACTTTTTTTGTCTTTTAAACAGTTATTACAAATGTTACCAAAGAGCAGAATAAATAATAACAGAACATTGTTAATTTAAATAGAGGTTCACTTGAACTTTGTCTTTAGACATTAATGATCTTTGATTATCACATACTTATCACCTCTAGTCTCATCTTTTGCATACCTTATGTAGCTTAGACCTTCTGTGACTTATTTAGGCTTTTTACAAAGTTTAAAAAAGATTATTTTCTCTCTGTCTCTGTCTCTCTCTGTCTCTCTGTCTCTCTTTCTCTCTCTCTTTGTGTGTGTGTGTGTGTGTGTGTGTGTGTGTGTGTGTGTGTGTGAATGCCACATGTATGCAAGTGACCAGGGAGGCCAGAAGAGTGCATCAGATCCTCTGGAGGGAGAACCAAACTCTTCCTCAGCAAGAGCAGGAAGTATCCCTAACCACCCAGCCACCTCTCCAGTCCCTTCTTTAGGGTTTCTAGCTTTTTCTGCATCTTGTTATTTTGGAAAAGTCTAGCTACCTTAATTCAGGTTAAAGATACCTTTATTCTATATCCTTTTAATATTTCCTTCTTTTATTTGTTGGCTCCTTTTTATTTTATTTTCTTAACATCATGAGGCATGATACCACTAACAAACAGATTTACCATCTTATTTAAGAGTTAAATCCAAATTACATACATACCATAATGTAATAAAATTAGAATATATATTTAACCTGTGAAGCTTAATAAACTCCCAAGCAAATTTCATAGAAAACAAAAGATAGCCAAAAGTCTCCTTGTGTTCAGTGCAGTCCAGGGAATGTTCTACCACAGATGTGCCTTTGGTTTAAATGAGTGAATTTGCCAAATACATAGAAACGTAAGTACTAAATACATAGCAGGTGGCTAGTAAAACATCTCTAAATCCATATGCATAATAGTCAGCAGAAATCAATTAAGGAAGCCCTGTTAAACCATTATGCCCAAGTTACCAGCAAGTGGCCATTTCCTGCTGTCCTGTGTTGGGAATGGGGACTGGTAAGAACAGCCTCTTTCCTCTGATCACGGAAAGGGAGAGAGCACTTGACCTTGCAGTTTTGCCTCTGCTATCCTTGAGGTTGTTTGCTTGCTTGCTTGTTTAGTGTCATGAGCACATGGCAGCTAGCACCCCTGGCCAAGAAGGATCAGGCTAACAGAAGCATTTGTCTTACCTCACACCCTCCCTGGCTAGACGTGGGAGTGATGGTGCTTAGAAGGCCGAAGGTCCAATCAGTTCGCATGTGCCTGTAGTAGAGGCAGGAAACCTGGAGCTCGGTGAGTGCCCTCCTTCCTACAGAGCGATCAAGGTGTAAATTAATATAATACTATGGTTGATACGTTCTTCTACAGACCATTGTTTTTAATCCTCTAAGATAAATTTAGGCCAATCTCAAGTGCAGAAAAAAAGGCATTTTTTTTTTTCTCTTTCAGGTAATCATGTCTTTTCTTAACACCTGTTTCCCTTTTAAGGTCCGAGTCAAACCGAGACAATTGAGGACCTTGTTACCCCCCTGTAGGACAAACAGAAAGCAAATTGGGGGCATCTTCCAAATCTCCTTTGCTCTCCTCTCCAGTGCATCTGTGGGGAATTTCCCCTCATCGTTTCTCCCTCCCCATGCACGAGGAAAGGAAAGGCTTGTTGGGCTACACTGAAGGGAGACCTTTCCTTTCCCCTCAGGTTGGCTGTAACTCAGGACTCAGGGTGCACTGGGTTCACAGTCACACAAAACTTCAACTGGGTCAATGGGCTCCGAGTTCTTGTCCATGGACTCAGAATGATGTCCACAAGCAAGGATGCTGAGTTTGAGGAGGAATGATTTTAGATTCCAGACTAGATGCTGAGCAGGAGGCCCACAGGTAGCTGGTTTTGCCAAGTCCCAGGCTAACAGACACCAAGCTATCAGGGGCTACTGATGACAGACCTGAAATGAAGGATACACATTAACTGAATGGGTCCCATTCCTAACCTCACACCCCCAAGACCACACATTCCTACCCAAGAATGCAAAACCTCTTCTTTCCCTGCTGCCCAAGAATCAGAGCCAGCCTGACGCAAGAGTCCTGCTATGGAGTATTCATCAGTCACCTCCATGGTTCCGAAACCTGTAAGAAGTGACCACTACTCTGCCTTGGGCCAGAAGTCTCCTCAGAGCCCACTGCCATGGTGCTGTCGATCACATTAATAAATCTTTTTTTTTTTTTTTTTTTTTTTAACTGGAGCTGAGGACCGAACCCAAGAATCCATCACAGCGGCCCAGTCCAACTCCAAATCCAAGAGCTTTCAGGTTTACCTTAGATTTATAGGTGGGATCTTAGGGTTTGGGGCAGGATTCCTGTATAGCAGACAGGTCTCAAGGACTGGGATACCATCGAGTTGCTAATGTGGGGACACATTAAAAGATTTACAGCAGAAACTGGGGGAGGAATGGAGAAAGAATTGAGATGATCAGAGCAGTTTACCCAACACAGTGTTCTGGTGCCTCCTCTCAATTGTGGACACAGCTCATGGATAGCTTCTAGAAGGGTAAGAGATAGAGAGGAACTTGGCATCTGAACAGTCTCTGGCATCCTGGCTTCCAGCAAGGACATTATAGGAAGTGATGCTTTAGGGTCCCTGCCCCATGTGACCAGTTCATCTCCTGATCTAGTCAGTAGGAGGGAATCTTTGGAGACTGGCCACCTGTCCTTACTTATTTTTTTACTGCTCTGATAAACATCATGACCAAAAGCAACGTGGGGAAGAAAGGGTCTATTCTGGCTTTCAGTTTACAGTCCCTCACCGAGGGAAGTCTGGGAAGGAACGGAAGCAGATGTGCTGCTCACTGGCTTGCCTGTGAGCTCACTGGCCTGCTCAACTGCCTTTCTTCCTTCCTTCCTTCCTTCCTTCCTTCCTTCCTTCCTTCCTTCTTTTCTTCCTTCCTTCCTTCCTTCCTTTTTTTCTTCCTTCCTTCCTTCCTTCCTTCCTTTCTTGCTTTTTATTTATTATTTATTTATTTTAAGGTTTATTTATTTATTATGTATACAGTGTTCTGCCTGCATCTATGCGTGCAGACCAGAAGAGAGCGCCAGATCTCATTACAGATGGTTGTGAGCCACCATGTGGGTGCTGGGAATTGAACTCAGGACCTCTGGAAGAACAGCCAGTGCTCTTAACCTCTGAACCATCTCTCCAGCCCTCAACTGCCTTTCTTACACAGCCCAGGCCCACCTACCTAGGAATGACACCTCCGAAGTGAGCTGGACCCTCCCACATCAATTAACAAGCAAGAAAATGCCCCAAAGACATGTCTACAGGCCAATCTGATGGAGGCATTTTTTAATTTATGTTCCATTTTCATAGCTATGTCTAGGTCTGAATCAAGTTGACAGTCAGACACTATACAGCACACACCCCGCACCTGTCCCTGACGGCCAGTGAGATTTTTTAAAGACACATCGGGGTTGTGGCATGGTTGACTTGCTCATCTGCTTTATGGATGAGTAGAACTCCACAGTATGTGCCACAGATTGTTTTCTTTTCTTTCTTTTCTCGTCTTTCTTTCTTTCAAAGATTTTATTTATTTATTTATTATGTACACAGTATTCTGCCTGCATGTGTCCCTGCAGGCCAGAAGAGGGCGCCAGATCTCATTAAAGGTGGTTGTGAGCCACCATGTGGTTGCTGGGAATTGAACTCAGGACCTCTGGAAGAGCAGTTGGTGCTCTTAATCACTGAGCCATTGCTCCAGCCCCACAGATTGTTTTTGAGACAGGGTTTCTCTGTGTAGTTTTGGTGCTTGTCCTGGATCTCACTCTGTAACCCAGGCTGGCCTCGAACTCACAGAGATCCACCTGCCTCTGCCTCCCGAGTGCTGGGATTAAAGGCATGTGCCCACCACGGATTGTTTAAGCATTCACCTATTAAAGGACAGCAACATCATTTGCTGGTGTTGACCTAAAGCCTCATTTCACAGAGAATAAATGCATAGGCAATTAATGGCTGGGTCATATTAGATAGTTGCATGGTTACTTTTTTAAGGAAATTCCCATTTCTTTCCCAGAGTCTGTTCCATCTTACATCCTCACCCACCAAACGTATGAGTGACTCAGTTTCTCTGCATCTTTGCCAACATTTAAGTGTGTGTGTGTGTGTGTGTGTGTGTGTGTGTGTGTGTGTGTGTTGTATGTGTGCATGTGCACTATCCATCCTGATGAGTATGCCACAATGTTTTATTGTGGCTCTAATTTGACTTTACTGAATGGCTAATGAGTATATTTTCCTCTGCTGGTTTGTCGTCTGTATGACCTCTTCAAAGGAATGTCTGTTTATGTCAGCTAGCCTTTTTCTAATCGAATTCCCCTCATCCCTTATTTTCCTTGCTGTTGGGTTTGAGAGTTCTGTGGGTAGCCCAGACACTGGTCCCTGTCACACACACTTTTCTCTTAGTCTATGGCTTGTCTATTCATCCTCCTAAAGGGTCTACTGTGCAAACGTAGTTAATCCTAACATGTCCAACTTGCCATTTATTTCATGGTTTGCATTTCTGATGCCTGTGCAAGGTTTCTTTGTTTATTGGGGGATGATCAGTGCAAATGGAGTGCCTAGGAGGAAGGAGAATATTCCAAGAGACTTGTGTCTAGACTACTAAAACAAGGTACACCCCACTCCCACCCCAGGAACTGGAAACTGGAATGTCCCCTAAGAACCTCCTTCTGGGAGGAGAGTGTTGAGAGCTGGTACCAGCTTGAGGGCTCCAGTCTGCTGGGAAGACCATGATGGGATGGGGCTATACATGACTCAGTTTGCCTAATTAAGCATTCAAATGCCTTCTAGTTAAAGTTAATCCTCACAGAAGGATCTATAAAATGGACTGGGGTGTGTGTGGGTGTGTGGGTGTGTGGGTGTGTGGGTGTGGGTGTCTCTGCATGTCTTTTGACCTCTTTCCAGTGTGGCCACATTGGCTAAGTCTCCCTTTCACTATTAATCTGGCTCTTTTATTGGCTTATCAGGGATGGGTGACCAGTCTTGGCTTGTTGGAGCAGTCTGAATCCAATAGCATCATGGCCTTGGACATGCCATGCCATGCCAGGCAAATGTTCTGCCATGTGTGCCAGCCCCACCCATCTAAGAAACTTTCACATCACTATACATCCTGAGTATTTTCCCTCCAGTTTTCTCTGAAGGCTGTGTTATTTTACATTTAAATCACACCATCGGGCTGGATAGATGGCTCAGTGGTTAAGAGCACCAACTGCTTTTCCAGAGGTCCTGAGTTCAATTCCCAGCAACCACATGGTAGCTCACAACCATCTGTAATGAGATCTGGTGCCCTCTTCTGGCCTGCAGGGACAATTGCTGTATACATAATAAATAAATAAATCTTAAAAAAAAATCACACCATCAATTTTGAGTTAATATTTGTATAAAGAGTGAGTTTTAGGTTGAGCTTTTTCTTTGTCTTATTAGGCATGCCCAATCACTCCATCACCATTTGCTAAAATTATTTTCTTTCTTGCTTTTGTACCTTTGTCAAAAAACTTACCTGGGTGTATTTGTGTGGCCCTTTTTCTTGGGTCATCCTTATTGAGATATAATTCATATACTAGACAAGCCATCCATTTAAAATGTGCTTTTGGTGGTGGTTCGTGTAGAAACCTCAGACTTGTGAGAATATACTAAACCTACCACAACCATTTGAGGGTGTCCAAGGTAAGTGGATGCAGGAAATTTGGGGGTGTCTGAGTTCAGAGTCCTCTTGAGACAAGTCCTCTTGTCTCAGGTGGACTTGACTCTGGAGTTAGGATGCCAGATGTTGACAGTCACACAAAACGTCCACTGAGTCAGTGGCTTCCAGGTTCTTGTGATTTTTGTTTGTTTGTTTTTGTTTTTGTTTTTCAAGACAGGGTTTCTCTGTGTAGCTTTGCATCTCCCCTGGATCTCACTTGGTAGACCAGGCTGGCCTCGAACTCACAAAGATCCGCTTGCCTTGGCCTCCCGAGTACTAGGATTAAAGGCGTGCGCCACCACCGCCCGGCATTCTTGTGAAAATTTGAGGAATGAAATTCATGGACCATAAAGAGTGAGGGGCTTTGTTGTTGTTTTGGTTTGGTTTGGTCTTTTGGTTTTTTGAGACAGGGTTTCTCTGTGTAGCCCTGGCTGTCCTAGAACTCTCTGCAGCCTAGGCTGGCCTCAAACTCACAGAAATCTTCCTGCCTCTGCCTCCTGAGTGCAGGGATTAAAGGCATGCACCACCACCACCAGGCTATGGGTGAGTTTTATAAGGAGTTTATTACAAAGTCACAGGCTGGATTTAAGGGGTGGACAGAGGGGGTTCCAAGATGTAGGGTATCATGGAGTTGCTAGCCTGGGGGCTTTTTAAAGAACCAATGGCAGAAACTGAGGAGAAACATGGGCAAGAGTTTGAGCTGGTCAGTCTAATTGGCACAACCACAGATGTCCAGGTGCCTCCTCACAGTTTTGGTCACATCCTCATGTAAAGCTTCCAGACAAGGGTGAGAGAAGAGAAGGGACCTGGGATCAGAACACTCATCTGGCATCCTGGCGTCCTGTAAGGACATTGCCTGAGCTGCTGCTTTGGGGTCCCTGTCCTACCTGACCTGTGCCTATGTCCTGTTCTCCTCAGAGTGTGTTCCTCAGCTGACAGGCCTGTGATGTGAGTAGCTGAGCTCCACCTGAAGGCTCCAGAAGTACCCTGACAAGTTCTCCAGGCCACCACTACCATCCACAGGCCTCATTGGCCATCAGCTCCAGAGAGCATGTATGAGTTAGGTTTCTGTAACTCTGAAAATACCTGAGATACTCAGTTTGGAGAAAGTATTTACTTCGGCTAGTGGCTTCAGTGTTTCTGTGTATGGTAGAGCTGCATGGCGGGGCTTGTGGCAGCCCATCTTGTGGGCAAGGGCGCAGCTCACCTCACGGTGAGGAAAGGGAGGAAGAGGAACGATCAGGGTACTCCCAGCCATCTAAAGATTTCCAAGCCCACCATCTCTTAAATTTTTCACTATCTCTAAATAGCACCACAGGAAGGGAGCCAAACATTTAGTTCTGTGTGCTTTGAGAGATACTCAATAATCCAAACCATTGTAGGGTAGACCAAGGTTCCCCTCCCCAGAAGATGGATACCCTCCTGCCAGCCCCAATCCTGCACAGCCTTCCAAAAGACCAGGCAGTGCTGGGAAAGCAATGACTGCAGGCCACCTGTTTGGAGACTCGGAAGTTGCCCATCTCCAAGAGCTCACAGCTGGATTCCGGCATTCCCATTGCTTGGGCACCTACTGACTTAACTCACAGGATTCTGAATTCTCTGGTCCCTTTGAAATAATGTGGACTTCTGAGTCCCTGTGTTGCTTTCATGGAAGGAAGCATCCCTGCTTGCAGCCTGGGTGGTAACCTCCTGGTTAGTCCTGGGAGACAAGAGGCCCAGTCCTCAGCAGTCTCTCCTGTCCTTACGACTGACCACAGTGCCCTTCCCAACACTAGGACTTTGGATTCCCTGTGGCCTGGTATCTCACAGGTGAACCTTCTCATTCCAGAACAACTCCTTGACCACATGTATATCTGGTCCGGCCTAGGATGAGGGGTGGTGGTCCTGGGCGCACCTTGGTAGTAGGTACTGAGAGGGCAGGAGTCAGTATGCCTTCTGGGAGCCTAGAGGTGTATCTAACCTTGCTGCCCCCTGTGGGGTACAGGGGTGACTCCTATCATGTACTTGAAACCAAAATCACTCTGCTCAGAACCCTTGGAGTGCAACCTGAAGACTCACCCTTGCTTTGGGGATGGGTTCAGGGTGTAACGCACTCACTTGTAGCTAGATCCAGAAGAGCCTTAAGCCCTGTAGAGGCTAGATGACAAAACAGAGACCGGAGGAGGGAAATGAGGAACGCTGAAGTGACTGGCAAAACAGGCAGAAGCAGAGTCTCCTCAGTGAGTTTGCTCTAGTGTCAAGACTTCTCTCTCTCTCTCTCTCTCTCTCTCTCTCTCTCTCTCTCTCTCTCTCCCTCTGTTGTTGTTGCTTTGTTTTTAGCTTTGCAAGACAGGGTTTCTCTGTGTAACATCCCTGGCTGTCCTGGAGCTTGCTTTGTAGAGGCTGGCCTCAAACCAATAGAGATCTGCCTGCCTCTGCCTCCCAAGTGATGGGATCAAAGGCGAGTGCCACCACCGCCCGCTAAGACTTTCTTAATTGCAACATCAAGACATGCTTGTTATAGAAGTTCAAGGGCACAGAAAATTAGAAAAATTGTCATATTCTCACTCAAACTCAATCAGTTGAGTTTATCATGTAACATTTTCTTTTGCCTTTGTTACTGGTTTCAAATGTTTGACAAAGCTGTAGATGTTATTTTCAACATTTCAGTCTCTCTTCACTCAAAATGACCAGAAGGCATTCTCACCATGTAATGAACTCCAGGGTCAGCATTGAACATCAGCACTGAAGAGGTCATGCAAGATCTGACCTGCCAAGTTTAATGTAGGTCCTGAGCCCCAAATCCCAGTGAACCTGCAAACTACAAATGCAAGCGGCACCTGGCTCACTTGCTGTAACAGGAGTTGAGGCTGGCTCCCTCACACTTAGAACCATATTCTTCTCTGAAAACTCTCAGGCAATTGTGAGCAGAGTAACTTAGAAACCCCAGCAGGATAATTAACTTCCCGTGGAAGCATGAAGGAAGTGTGGGCTGCAGTTGGTTAATAAGACTGTGCGCGGCTCCCGTATTGTACCAAGTGTGTGGGCTGGAGATGAGGACCTTAGGGAGTAATCAATGCCATTGGTGCGTGAGCTTAGATTTATTTCATAAACGAGCACTGAGCTACTGAAATATCAGATACAGGCAACGCCTTGCTATTTTAACTAAGAAAAGATTGCAATTCATTCTCTATGGTTGTTCCAGAAGAGGTCAGGACATGTTTGCTATCATTCACGATGGGATGACAGTGAGAAAGAAGGTCTTTGTGGACCCCTCAGGAAACAGAACTCATGTTTCTGCCCCAGAGACACAGGAGTGGATTGCTCAGCATTTCCACAAGTTCAGCTGCATCACTGCCTATATGCTGGCTATAGAGGATATGGTCCAAAAGCCTGGCACCCTGGCATCACTTGGGAGCCTGTCAGTAACACAGGATCTCAGTCCACATTTCTCTAGCATTCCCATTAATGTACACATTAGATGCCAGAGGCACTGTTCTTTTTTTTTTTTTTTTTTTTGTGGAGCTGAGGATCGAACCCAGGGCCTTGCACTTGCTAGGCAAGTGCGCTACCACTGAGCTAAATCCCCAACCCAAGACACTGTTCTTAATAAACCCAAAATCCTGCATCCCTATACAGAAAAATGAAGCTTGTCAGCAGAAAGGACACTTCAAGAGGGTCAGCTTGGTGGCTTAACAGTCATCTTTACATTCAATAATTCCATTTGGAGTAATATCTTCCCTTTTGCTCCTTCCCCAGAGGTAATTATTCCTCTCCTAATTACTACTATGCAGCATTTTCTTTCTTTCTTTCTATTTATTTATTTATTTATTTGTTTGTTTGTTTGTTTTTGGTTTTTCGAGACAGGGTTTCTCTGTAGTTTTGGTGCCTGTCCTGGAACTCGCTTTGTAGACCAGGCTGGCCTCGAACTCACAGAGATCCACCTGCCTCTGCCTCCCGAGTGCTGGGATTACAGGTGTGCACCACCACTGCCCGGCCTATGCAGCATTTTCTATTGTGACTTTTATGGATGATCACAGGTGTGAAGATGGGATGTGAAGGTCTTGCCTATGTGTGATTCCCAGGTAAGCCATTTCTTCTTACGAAGGTTTGTATTAAGAATGATTGTACATTTTAATTTAAAATGAAGCTTTATATATAGCTACCCACATATGTACAAGCCATTCCGAGAGTTTTGGAGTCCTGAAGGCCTTACAGATCATGTGGCATTTCACTTAGAGATTAAATGTGAGGTAACAGCATCTCTCTTGGCTTCTGGCCACACTGGAACAAGAATTTCACACTAACAATACAATACTCCTGGATGAAAGGATGAAAAGAGAAGGAAACCTCTAGAATTCTATCAATTCCAGGATCTTCAGATGGGTACAACTGGCTGGTAGCAATCTCAAGATCACCTGTTATTGTGTCCATTGTTCAAAGGCCCTGTGGCCAGGCTTGACAATTGTCTCCAGTGACAATTTGTGATTAACTCCTTTTGTTTCTGGTTTTGTTTTGTTTTGTTTTTTTGAGACAGGGTTTATCTGTGCAGCACTGGCCACCCTTAGAACTCTCTCTGTAGACCAGGCTGGCCTCGAATTCACAGAGATCCACCTGCCTCTGCCTCCTGAGTGCTGGATTAAAGACGTGCTCCACCACCGCCCTGCTTTCGGTGAACTCTTAAGCATCTACCTCTCTCCCACTTGCAGCCCGGGGGTGTCGGACCATTCAGTGATTCCAGAAGCCTCTGGATACAGGTGCCCATGACACAATTCTGTTGGCTGTTGTCCTCCAGACTGGAAGATGAGAAGCCTGGAGATGAGAAGCCTGCCCCTGTACCAGGGAATGACTAGTCTCAGTGCTGTGACCCTTGAGGACAAGCCCCTGGCAGTGACCATTTACTCCACAAACTCTCTTTATGGTTAAAAAAAAAGTATTCATGTTTGTAGTTGGAATATATTCACTGTACTAGCGATGGGTTTCATAAAGACAGACACATTACGTTTGCTACGCACCCTGACTATGTTCACCCTGCATCTCCCCTCCTTCTTGCTCCCCACTCTCTGTCTCCCTTCTACCTCCACATATTTCATAGATTTGTGATCTCTATACTCAAAAAGCATAGTCTAAAGGTTTTTAGGTTAATCTATCACTAACTATGCTTTCTCTTTGGCTTCTTGACATCTTTCCATGATCATGTTATGGATAAGACCTTGATTCAGAGAGAGCGGATAGCCTGGGCTTAGAGACGGGCAAGCTCCTGTTTGAGCACACTGCCACAGAACTGAACCCCTGGGGTGGGGGCTGACTGGGTTGCTCCTAAAGGTAGCTTCCGGCACAGCTGCTGTAGGAACTGGGATCTGGTGTATCAAGGAAGAAAGGCTAGTGCACTTGTCTACAGTGAGGTGATGGGCACCTAGAAGGCGTCAGGGCTCTCAGTCCCTGGCCAGCTGGGTGACCTGGAAGCACAATTCCTGCCCCTGGATATATGGATTTAGGCCACTACAGGTTAGCCCTTATGGTTTGGACATGTTTTATCCTGTCTGACTCACTCTGGATACTGAGGGTGGGGCTTTAAGAAAAGATTGGTGGTTAAAGGGAATGGTTGTCTTTCTTGCTGGAGTGGGCTTGTTCACACAAGAGCAGGTTCCTATAAGCAAGGTTGCCTCTTGTGTGCTGCCCTTTGACCCGTGCTGCCCTTTGACCTGTGTTGACCTGCCCTGCTGCCCTTTGACCTGTGGCGACTTGCCCTGCTGCTTTCCACTTGACTTGCTGTGTGAGCCCTTTCCTGAAGCTGCTGTTGTGCTCTTGGACTCCCTAGGCTTCAGAATCATGAGCCAAAATAAACTTCTTCCATTTATAAGTTACTTAGCCTTAGGTATTCTGTTACAGTGACAGAAAACAGCCTAATAGAGTGATACGAAAGTCTCAGAAGTCTTACAACTTCAAATTTATTTATTTTTAAAGGAGTTAACTGAGCTGGGCAGTGGTGGCGCACGCCTTTAATCCCAGCACTCGGGAGGCAGAGGCAGCCAGATCTCTGTGAGTTTGAGGCCAGCCTGGTCTACAGAGCGAACTCCAGGACAACCAGGGCTACACAGAGAAACCCCTGTCTTAAAAAAAGAAAAAAGTTAATTGATGTGTGGAGGGTGATGAGGAGTCCAGTTAATGGTGACCTAACAGGGGCCCTGAGGTACTTCCTCAGGGCATTCACATTACAGGAACACCTGTTACAACTACTTGAAGATATGAGAAAACTCAAAATGTTCACGTTGATGCAAAATCCTCAGGCAATCTATCCCAAAGAACCAAGCTGGAGACATTTGCTGCAGCTCCAACCAAGAAATAACTAAAAGTCCAGTTGCAGGATATTAAGATAACCCATGCCACCCTGGTTTTTCACTACTGAGGAATCTCTTCATAGATCTGGGGACACTAGACTCCCACTCTTCAAAATCAGAAGTGTTTGGTGATGTTAACTGATGTTAGAAAGTGCTTCATCTGGGCAATGGCGGCACACACCTTTAATCCCAGCACTCAGGAGGCAGAGGCAGGCAGATCTCTGAGTTTGAGGCCAGCCTGGTCTACAGAGTGAGTTCCAGGATAACCAGAGATATGCATAGAAACACTGTCTCAAACCCCATACTGCTCAAGAAAGAAAGTGCTCCTGCCAGAATCTTATTATCGTCATCAATCACTGAACACTTACAGTGTGCCCCCAGGGTCTCTACGAAGTATGCTGTAACATAGTTGATTCTCCTCGAAACTTGATTGGTTTCCATGGCTCATGTGTCTAAAGGCTTGGTCCAGCTCCTAGCATATTGGGAGGTAAACTCCTTGGCAAGTAGGGCCTACTGGAAGTGAAGTCCTTTGAGGGCACGCCCTTGAAAGGAATGTTGAAGGTGTGGTCAGTCTGCTTCTCCATCTCACTGTCTCCATGAGGTGAGTTCTTTCTCCAAATGCTCCCACTAAGATGCTCTACTTTGGGGGTTGGGGATTTAGCTCAGTGGTAGAGTGCTTGCCTAGCAAGCGCAAGGCCCTGGGTTTGGTCCTTGAACTGAAAACTCTATGCCTATGAGCTCAAACAGACCTTCCTCTAAACTGTTTATCTCAAGTCTTTTGTTGCCATAATGGAAAGCAGACAAACCCACAAGTCTAAGAGAAGTATTATTGTTGCTATTATGCCCCTTTGGAAGAAATTAGGTCACTCAAACATTAAGAATGCCTAAATGTAGTAAGGGGTAGGAAAAATTTCCATATATACCTAGAATTTTTCATATATACATAGGAAAAAAACATGATTTAAGAAATCTACCCGTTTAATTTTTTATTAAGGTATAGTTTATACTTAATTAAGCACATATATCCTAGACATAGAGATTAACGTTCTTCATGGTATACACTCATGTTACCTCCACCAGAACAGCGTGTAATTAATTTCCAGCATCCTGAAAAGCTTGCCTGTGCTGCCTCCCTATTAACGCTCCGCAAAGGCAGCCACCATCTCACTGTTCACCATACACTGAGTTTGATTGTTTTTAAACTGCAGAAATGGAACACTACAGTAGAGTTCTGCCATGGATGCCCACCCTCTCAGGTCCTCAAGTCCCTTACATAAAAGGGCATATTATTTACATATAGCTCTGGGCCAGGGATGTAGTTTGTGATCAAGCACTTGCCTAGCATGCACGAAGTCCTGGGTTCTAGCTCCAATATGTGGATCTCCTCAGCTCCATACACATACTACATATACATAGCCTTCTGCACACTTTAAGTCATCCTTAATTGCTTATGATACTTAATGGAAATGTTATACCAAAACAGCTATTATACTGTAATATACTATAATAATAACAAAGAGAAAATCTACATATCGACACAGCACAATGTCTTCTTTCTTAAAAAAGATTATTTTATTTTATGTGTATGAATGTTTGCCTGCATATATGTACGTGTGCCATGTATGTGCACTGCCCATGGAGGCCAGAACAGGGTGTTGGATCCCCTGGAAACAAGAGTTAGAGATGGCTATGAACTACCATATCGGTGCTGGAAACTGAATTCAGATCCTCTACAAGAATAGCAAGTATTTATAACCATTAATCCATCTCTCCAGGCCCCATAATTGCTTCTTTTATTTTTTATCCAAGTTTGGTTGAAGCCACCAATGTTGGGCCTATGGGCAGAGACAAGCATTTGTGTTTGGCTCCTCATCAGTGTCATGTCTGTAACTGTTGTGCCCATGTCACGAGACCCCTGGGCAAGACTACCACAAAGCCGATATCTGATGCAAAACACACAGGAGTTTATTGATAGCAAGCAAGCCCAGGTTTGGTCTCTGTCCAGTGCTCTGACATAGCAGGTGGAGGAGGACGGCCCTGAGCTCTCAGGGTGAGGGGCTTTTATTTTTTAATTTTTTGTGTGGGGGGGGTTTGAGACAGGGTTTCTCTGTAGCTTTGGAAGCTCCTGGAACTCGCTTTGTAGATCAGGCTGGCCTGGAACTCACAGAGATCCACCTGCCTTTGCCTCCTGAGTGCTGGGATTACAGGCGTGCGCCACCACCACCCGGCGTTGAGGGGTTTTTAAAGGGAAAAACCACAAGTAGGGTGGTACAAGCCTTTACGTCATATGATTGGGTGAGGGTGTGTAACCTTTGAATTTACTGGTTAGGGGTTACAGTTATAATTTTTGGACAGGCCTGGACAAGTCCCAGGCTTTGTTTTTGAGCTGCCATGGAGGCTGGCTGGCCTTGCACATTCACATTGACCCATGCATGTAGCTCTAAGTTGGTGAGGGGTCCCAGACAGTAAACAACTGGCTGAACCTTGAGCGGTCAGAGTCTGTGCAGAAAGGGAGCTACTGCAAGGACTGTGTCTTTTGTTCACGGCCCTCCCAGAAACTGCTTGCTCAAGTCTTAAAAAACTGAAATTGAGGCTGGTCTCTGAGAGAAGACTGAGCAGCCTGTTATGGCATCTGCTTGGTCCTTTCATAACAAGCATTGATATTCATTGGCAGCAGCTTTTTCTACCAAGCGTAGTGATGCCTTACAGGGGTGTTCAACATTATTTTCTGCCCTTTCTACTCTAGTTGGAATTTTGGTTCTATGATACTATAAATAATGGATCTAGAACATTATAGTGTATATCTATTATACTCTAGTATGAGTAATATTGATTATACACTTATCCATGAGGTAGATACTGCTAAAAAGCTTTCTGAAAGTGGTTCTGCCAATTTACAATTGTATTCTGCTTCTTTATTTCTTTGTATAAATGCCGTTTGTTTCTTTCAGTGTGCACGTGTGTGTGTGTGGGTGTGTGTGTGTGTGTGTGTGTGTGTGTGTGTAAATGCACATGCACAAAGGAGTGGAAAGTAGAACAAAATACTAGCCTCGCCATGGAGTTAGTCATATATTATCCAGAAAGCAGGTTCCTGGATTTCCTCATTTGTCTCCCAAAAGAAGGATGAAGGAGGCTGGTGGCCACATAGCACTTCACTACATAAAGCTGTTCCCTCCATCCCTAGTGAGACTATACTGAGCTTGTCACCTCCACACTGTTGAAGGCCACAATCAATCAGTGCCACACTGCTTTATCACAGAAGAGAAGCCAGGATCCAAGAGATGGTTGAGGACTTACCTCTAAACCCCAGATCTGTCACCGAGTCGCTCTGGTCACCCCCCTGTGTGTAAGTTGGGGCGAATAAGCCCCGCTGCACCAATGGAGTGGGATGAAGGTGTGTAACTGTCTTATAAGCCATTGTTTTCGGTCATTGAGATCTGATCGCTGCTGCTCTGAGTGGGCGGCAGATGTTCAGTGGCTTTTGCTGTGATGAATTATTTTTTCCTTTGCTATGTCTGAGACTAGTGTAGTGTCACTGACTCTGAACACCAGCAGCGATTTATGACACGTATGAGTCATCATGGGAGAGACACAGAGGAAGAGCAAGGCCTAAGAGAGACACCTCTGGGTCACAGTCCATTAGCATTCAAAGGGATGAGCTAAGCCTGCAGTGGCTGCCAAAACAGTCTGGATGCAAATGTGTATGCCGCCCGGAGGTCAAAGGCTCTCCTTGTCCTGACTGGGCTGTGTGACACATACTCTGATGAGGGCATGGTGTCTGCTCTTAGGAGTCTCATGGTCTGCACAGTAGTGACAGGTGAGTAAATGGGAAGAAGATCAAGTTGATGTCAGGTCTCATGGCAAGTGCAGAGAATTCACCTTCTATAATAAAACCCACAGAGTGTGAGTTAAGAGAAACAAGGAAGAAGAGCAATAGGACTTCGGAGAAACTAGTAATGATGTACTCGGAATGATACAAACGACCCAACATCTTCAGGCTGGAGTTGTGAATCAGCGGAAGAGTGCTTACTGAGCATGTGCAGGACTGGGGCTTCATGGTGGGGGTTGGGGGTGGGGGGTGGGGGTGGGGGAGGGGGAGGGGGGAGTTTTGATAAGCCAATTCTGGGAGGGTCTAGTCCTTAAACTCTAAGTTGAAAAGCCTTTCCATAAGACAGGGCTGGCTTCCGGTCCTAGCTTAGTTGCTCTTTACTTGTGGCATCCCAGCAGGTCAGGCTGTCCCTGCGAGATCTGTTTCCCTATCTACAGAGAGGTAGGGAGTGCAGAAAAATGGGTCAGTAGGTTAACAGTGTTTGCTCTTCTTGTAGAGGACTGGAGTTTGATTCCAAGCACCCATACCAGATGGCTCACAACTGCCTGTAACTCCAGCTCCAAGGGGATTTGACACCCTCTTCTGGCCTCCAAGAGCACTTACACACATTTTTTTTTTTTTTTTTTTTTTTTTTTTTGTGGAGCTGAGGATCAAACCCAGGGCCTTGTGCTTGCTAGGCAAGCGCTCTACCACTGAGCTAAATCCCCAACCCCCTCAAAATTTTTAAAAATCCTTTACAACAAAAGAGTTAGGATTTCTTCAAGCTTCTTAACATCTCAAAGTGGGTCTGAACTATATATCATGTCAAACATGTCAAATGCTCACACAGTCACTTCCACTAATGAGGTTTATCATGTTACAAAACCCAGGCTGCTTGCTTTCTGTTCCCCGGGTTCTGCATCTGCAGACTCACCAATTGTCCCTCAAAAGCATTCAGAAAAGTGGTGGTGTGGGCTCTGTGGCCAGTGCTGGAATCAGAGATTAAAATTTGGTCGTTGTTCCTGTTGAAGCAGGAGGATGCATCATTTCACCACCCCAAACAGCACCGGCAGAAGCACATTGTACAGGAGGTTATTAGAAATGCAGCCCAGCGCTTGAGATGAGAACCTGCATTTTGTGTTCTAGACACATGCTCTACTTGGTGCAAAGCTGTGGACAGCATGGAGCAGGGAGAACCGCCATCTGGAGGCCAGGAAGGCCACCCCCAGGGAAGCTGCAGCTGCATAGTTTGGTAGGATGCCTGGGAACTTACTGGCTTGAGACATAGAGGAAGGAAATCCAAGCAGAGGAAGGGGCTGGATGAGAACACTGGAATACGGAGAGAAGAGCTGATGTTGGACAACATCTATCCACTCTATTAGGGAATTTGAGTTTTCTTTGCTTCCCTGAGCACAGGAGAGACAGTGCATGACAAATGTACCAGTGACCCTGGTCAGCATGGAATTCTGTTTTCAAGGGGGAAAAAGTCAGTAAAGACCTTTGTCCTTCAGGTTTGCTCCAGAGGGTGGGAAGTCCATGACTTTCAAAGGAAACACATACAAATTCCCGTGGGAGGCAAGGAAAATCACAGAGGTAAAAGTTGCCAAATGCTCTAAAGATTATGACAAAATATGGTAGTCATTTTTCTTGGAGGCGAAGTAGCAACTGGCTAATCCTTCTCACAGACTGTGAAAAGCAAAGGCAGACAGAGAAAGCCTGCCTTGAGTTAGCTGCAAATCAGTTCTGATGTGAGACTCGAGATCTGTTATGGTAGGAATAGCCAGGCTGTGTGTCAGGTTGGGCCCTGGATCCTGTCTGCGTGTGTGTTCCATGTGCAGGCCCAGCACTCCCTTCATCCCCTAACTGGACAGATCCTCTCATTGTTGAGCTAGAGGAAGCCAGGGGCCTTTTAGGAAGGGCAAAGGACATTAATCATATTATGCTATTATAACATCATTGATTTTTCTTTTCTTTTCTTTCTTTCTTTCTTTCTTTCTTTCTTTCTTTCTTTTCTTTTCTTTTTTTCTTTTTGAGACAGACTTTCTCTGTATAACAGCCCTAGCTGTCCTGGAACTCAATTTGTAGACTAGGTTGGCCTTCAACTCACAGAGATCTGCCTGCCTCTGCTTCCTGTGTGCTGGGATTAAAGGTGTGCGTCACCACCACCCGGCAACATTACTGATTCCTGAAGTTGGTGTATGTGTGTGGAATAATACAGCCATCCAGACTGGCATGGGGAACTCAGAGACTCCTAACCCGAGAGATTAACGTCCAGCATCTAAATGTGCCTTGCTGCAGTACATCCTTGTTAGACAGAGGAAAGCCCAGAGAAGCGCTCAAAACTTCACAGCTTCACTTACTCTTGGTTACTTGCTTTTACCTGACTTTTTAAACCACCCATTTATGTGGTAGATTAATACTTCTGAGGTGTGAGGATGGTGAAGACTGACTGCACATGCAGGAACCCTGGAGTACTTCCTAATCTCCTGTTACCTTTCCCACACCTCTGCCCATGAGGATCCCCAAACTCCCTCCTTCCGAAGATGAATTTAAATGTATTCTCCTATCTGCACATGGAGCCACCTTGTGAGAAAATTCGGTTCTTCAAAACTGGTCGTGTCACTGACCTTGGCATGCTGCATAGCAGGCAAAATGCAGCTGTCTGAGTTACACTCAGCCGTTGGGAGTGTTAGCTTGGAGCCGTGTATATGGCCTGAAAAGTGAAGGATTTGCCACTAGGATGAAAGTATATTGCAGTGAGTACCAGGGGCAAAAAGAGAGAAAAAGGGAAGGAAATCTGGTGGGAACAGAGGCCTTTAATATTAGTACCTGCTAGCTGCTGCCCCCTCCCACCAGACTCAATGGTAGCACATGCAGATGTCGCCTTTTAAAGCCCTCTTTGCCCAGGATGCAGGGCATGCCTGGTGGTCCCTTTCTCCTTGACATGGGGGCTGAGCAATGCTGTCCCATTCTGTGGATGAAATGTATGGATTGGCAGGTCTCCGGGGGACCACGCGGCTGTGTATGGCTGTGGATGAGATGGGAAGAGCTAAGCTTCTTTAGTATACATTTAAAACAATTAACTAAGAGACAGAGGTCAGAGTGACATCTAAAACATCCGGAGTTCCAGGAAGGGAACATTCTGATACAGATGAGCAGCAGGGCCAGGAAAGCTAATGCATACGAGCAGAATGGATGAGAAGGAAAGATGGAAAACAAGCTGCAGAGAAGCAGGAGCAAGGCAGATGGAGCAGCGGAGAGGCCGGCCTTCTCACGGAAAAGAGTGACCCACGCTGCCGGATCCGGGAGTTTGACTTCCAAAGAACTTACTCTTGCAAAAGCGTAGTTTTCCGGGCCCAGGTGATACCTTACTCCCCTGTCTACCCTACCCCCTGCTTCATTTTCCTTCTATTATTGACTCCCTGTTTCAGTGTGGCACATTTGTAACTGATGAGCCAGTCTTGATATATTATTCTTCAACAAATGCTTATGTCAGGAATCTATTATTATAAACTTACCTGGAATCATAGTCTTATCAGTTGAAAAGTCCCATGATCCAGTTTTTTAACCTTACCCCTTGCCTCTCTCTAACCTAAACCTCTAATGTATAGCTATCTGTCCATTATAAATTGTCTGTCTTATTCACCATCTCTATATTTCACCATTTCCAGAAGTCATATAATTTGAGTCACACACTATGAGCCTTAGACTTGCTTCTGTCACTCAGCAATATGCATTTTAGATTCTTTCATGGCTTTTCATGATTTGATAAATTTTTTTCTGAATAACACTTTAGTCTGTGGGTATATTACAATCCATTTGTCATTCATTTGGTAAAGGACACTTATTGTAAGGATAGCATCATACGTAATGAATAGGGGTGGTAAGATGGAATGTTCTCTGCCTCTGTTAATCTATAGGTCAAATTGGGGAAAAATGAGTATCAAGCCATCCTATTCATGAGCATGGGATAACTCAATAGCGCTCCCACACCAAGACAGGGCTTCTTTGTATTACCTGTCCTGGAATTTGCTCTGTAGACCAGGTTGGCCTCAAACTCATAAAGATCCACCTGCTTCTACCTCCCCAGTGCTGGGATTAAAGGCGTGCGCCTCCAGGCCTGGCATTAACTCTCATGTGATTGCACTTTGACTATGTATGGTTTCTCATAACAATCTTAATAAATAATTTGTTAGACTTACATCTGTTTCATTTTGAGAGGCACTAACATACTGTTCTAATTTTTAAATTCTACTTGTACATTGTTGGTATGTAAGAGTGATTGTGTGTGTGCACGCACGCCTTTAGCATTGCATTCTACAGCCTTACACAACTGCTTATTATAGATTTTGTTTTCAGAGTTTATAAATAAAGGTACTATTTTTCATATTATTTATTTGTGTATTTATGGGTGTGCATGCTATAGCATGCATGTAGCATTCAGTGGGCAGCTTGTGGGGCTTGGTTCTCTTCCTCCACCTCTTGAGTTCCAGGGATTAAAGTTGGGTTGTGGGACAAGTGCTTTAGCTCACTGAGCCATCTTCCCAGCCCATAAGCATGCTGGTTTTTTGTTTGTTTGTTTGTTTTTTTAATTTTAGATTAACTATGTGTATGAGTGTTTTGCCCGCATGTGTACCACGTGTGTGCCTGGTGCCTGAAGAGGTCAGAGTAGGGCTTTGCATCCCCTGCAAGAGCAGCAAGGGCTCTTGACTGCTGAGCATCTCCAGCCTCTAAACATGTCACTTTAAAGCCAGGTTTCATTTATTTTCTTTTATTCTTACGCAGCAGCTAGGCCTTCCAGTACTGAAATGGGACATACCTGTTTTCTTCATGATCGTAGCATGATCTACTCCCTCCCACTGAATATGATGTAGCACTCTTGGTATATAGGTAGGAAGTTCCCTGCTTAGTCTTAGTTCCCCAGAGGTTTTAAACTGCGAGTGGAAACCAGATTTTTCCAAATGCCTTTTCTCCATCTATTGATGTGATTGTGTCACCTACCTTCCTTCTTCCTGGTAGTGCTAGGGACCAAACCCAGGGCCTTGCGTATGGAAGGCAAGTCTTTCCCAGGTTATATTCCCAACCCATGTTTTATTTAGCCTGTTAATATGATGGATTGATTTTTGAACTTAAAAAAACTATTGCCTCAGCCTTACATATCTGGGGTAAATTCCATTTGGTAATGATGTACATCTGAAAATTGTGGGATTCAAGTAGCTAATACTCTGCTCAAAACTTCTGCATCTAAGTCAAGAGGTATGGATCTGTAGTTTGTTTTCTTTAAAGGCTTTGCTTGGTTTGTTGTTGAGGGTAGTGTTTACCTTACAGCACGAGTTGGGTACATTCACTTTGTTTCTATCCTATAAACAGACTGTGGATAATTGCTTTGAGTTCTTCCTCCATTTTATAGGATCCATTAGGAACCATCTGGGGTGGGAGCTTACTGTTTGGAAGGTCATCAGCAACTGATTTATTAAAGGTGGACCTATTTAGAGTCTTCCTGTAATTTGTGGCAGATGCTTTTTTTAAAAAAAAAAAAATGGTCTATTTCTTTTAGTACATCAAATTTGTGAGCACTAAATTCATAGTGCTCAGTTATTATCTGTTGTCTTAGGATAGACAGTGATACCCCTTTTCATTTCTGATACTAGTAACATAAATTTACTTTTTTTTCTTAACTGTATTAAAGGCTTATTGGTTGTATTGATCATTTTGAACACTGAACTTTTTTTTCTGCCTTTGTTTTTTTCTGAGATGCTTATTAAAAGTGTGCATCACCACCCAGCTTTCCTCCCTTCTTATAGGTTAATGCAGTGCTCCTCAGAATTCCACACAGACAGCAGTTGCAAGTATATCTCTCCTAGTGATTGCTGCATGTGTGCCACCCACAGCTTGTCTCACTGTACCAGTGCTGCATTTTACCAGTTTCTGTGATATGGAAACTTCATCTCTCTTCAATGCTTTCTACCCTTGAATATTTATAACTGAGTCATTGCTTCAATTCTTTTAATACAATAAAACCACTTTTTTGTTTGTTTGCCTTTTTTTCGAGACAGGGTTTCTCTGTGTAGCTTTGTGCCTTTCCTGGAACTTGCTTTGTAGACCAGGCTGGCCTCGAACTCACAAAGATCCACCTGCCTCTGTCTCCTGAGTGCTGGGATTACAGGCGTGAGCCACCACCGCCCGGCCAATAAAACCACTTTTAACTTCAATAAACATTTGGAAATCTTGAGGTTTGTCATACTTACCCATATTTCAACTTTCTACTCTTCCTTTCTGGTCTTCCAATATCTTTTTTGAAAACCATTTCCTTTCTTTTGAGAGCTTCAGCTAAGTTATTAATCAGTTCTGCTGGCAACAAGCTCTCTTGGCTTTCTCACATCTCAGACTGTCATGATGCCCTCTATCCCTGAATTATGTTTTTGCCGAGTTCTTTTCTTTTGGCAGTTACCATAGAATGCAGAATTCCCTTCCGGCCTTCATGAATTCTGCTAAGAAGTCCAGCCAATTGAACGGTTTGTCTTAGAACATGCCCTTCCTTGCTCATTACTTTCAAGATTTTTTTCTTTACTTTTCAGAAGTTTGATTCTATTAGTTATGCATTTTGGTTTTTTTTTTTTTTTTTTTTTTTTTTAGCTTAAGAAGCTTTTTCATAAGCTTATGTCATTCACTAATTTGGGAAACATGTAGAAATGATTTCTCTGAATACTGTTCCAACTGCATATTCTTTCTCATTTCCTTCTGCATCCAGCATTTCTGGGTTGTTGGCTTCTCCAGTGAGAGCATGGGATTTCTGGAGCAACAAGAAAAGCCACAGGACCCCCTGTGCTGTTGACCCCAGGGTCCCTAGCTAGTCTGCCCTTTTCCTTCTGCTATCTCAGTCACCCAGTTCTGGTTTTTAAAAATTATTTATTTTTTTTATTTTTTATACAGTGACCATGGATTTTATCTGTACTTAACAGGGACATTGAAAAGTATGTCTACCACTATTTTGTTTTTCCAGTCTACTACTCTTTTGAATTAGAAGTCCTTCCCTATTATTTTGGTGGTGTGTGTGTGTGTGTGTGTGTGTGTGTGTGTGTGTGTGTGTGTGTGTTACTACTGTGGGCACATCTTTTTAAGATATACTGATTACAGATGAAATGTCTTAGATGAACTTAATCATTTAGAGATAGGTAATAGTATAGTGAAGTAAAATGAGGTACAAATTAATGGTTGAAAGTTAATTTAATAACGAGTGTGATATACTGAAGTTTATTTTTCTAGTATTCATATATGTGTAAAATCCCTTAAAAAACAAATAAAATTTCCTAACTGCCCAGTTTAAGTAACAGGCAGAACTTTATGCGACCAGTGAGCATCTGCATCCCTTTTAGAGCATAATCTTGATAACAGGGGCTCCCCTTTTTAGTTATAATTGTAGTACCAGAGTTTAAAAGTGACTGGCATAGAGTTGCCACTAGATTACCATAGTTCCTCAAATAGAAAATTCTCTGGATTATAAAATGTACCTTTAATCTTCTGTATCATTAAGAAAAAGGACTGTAAAATTTTAGAAATATTCTGATGTTAGAGATGCTAGAATATGAAAAAAATGGTGACTGGTTCTTGTGGAATGAATTCTGAAGGCACGCAAGGCCGAGGCTAGGACCTGTTTTCACACATGTTCAAGACAAGAACCAGAGTACAGCTCTGCGGCTGCCAACTCTAGAAACCAGGCTTTGATCAGCACTCTGAAATTTTACACCCCAGCTTATGTGTCCTTATAACCTTAGCAGAAGACAATAATCTGTCACGATGATCTATCTTTTCATCAAAGATGACTCCCTAGTACTTTCAGCCCCCAGACCCCCACAATTTCAATACTGTGCTATTACATGAGATTCATCTGTTAATTTTCACCTTTTATTGATTAAATGTTACTGTTTAGACCTACTGAGATGATGTAAAACCAGCTAAAGCAAAAGAAACTTACCTTTATCCAGGGTGCATGGACCCACTCCAGGGAAACGAGCATTTCCAATGGGAAAATCACTTTTAAAAATCAGGTATTTAATTAGCATACAAAGTATTAGGGTTCATTATGGCATTTTTTTTTTTTAAACAAAACTTGTTATATTTCCTTGTGCCCTATTGGACCCTTCCACTCGCAGTAGGTTCCTTTCCATCTTCATGAACGTGTGTTCTATCATCCTAACCCTCTCTCCTCAGAGCTACTTCCTCAGAGTTCAGGGCCCACTGGAAGCAGGATGTGGCCACTGTTAAGGCATTTAGACAGCCTGCCTCACATTACATGTTAGGTCATTTGCTATACAACTCTTCAAAGGAGAGTGACTAGAAATAATGTGGGCTCCTATTTAGTTTTCAAACTGATAGGAAGGAGATTCAACAGGTTTCTCTGGGTTAAACTGGAATAAGGCAGTAAATAGAAAATGCCATTTGTGGGTTTTTGGTCATTCAACTTCATTCCGTGCCTCAACTTAGAGCTGCGTACAGGCACAAGTTACTCATTCTTTTGCTTCCCCTGAGCAGAGTACAGCGGCTGGCCCTGAGAAAGCTCTGAGGACCTATGAATTTGTGGATGACCCAGGTCACGGTCCCTGACTCAAGATCTCTTGGAGGTATGAAAATTAGGAGAAGGGATTAAATGTTGGGCAATGTGACTTCAAAAGCCTAGCAGGGAAGAAAAACAAACACACCCTGAATGCTCGTCATGTGTGAAGGCTCCTTGTGCGGGTGGCTGTCTCTGTGTCCTAACACCTAACAGCAAATGTACAGGCAAAGTGTCCACCAAATTCCTAAGACATACTAAATGTCTTAAATGACACATACACACACAATCTCAAACAAACAGTAAATAATTATTTGAGGGAAAAAGAAGGCCATGACAAATGGGGGCTGGAATTTCATACACTGTCCTTATAGCACTCATAAGACCTCTCCTGATCCCCAAATTCAGATTCTTCACAACACATTAATTGTCCATGAAGAACAAAGAGGCAGAAAAAGAGCAGTCATTAGATTAAAATAGGCAGTTCTTCCGACCAGTTTGGGAACCTGCCACCTGTGGGCTCCATGGATTCCTGTGGTGTCTAGGGAACAGGGTCAGGGCATTCTACTGTTGGGCAGTGGACTGTGGGTGGGTAATGGCTTTGAGCAGTACACTGGAATGCCTCTTCGCTCCAAAGAGCACAGATTATTGTGAGCTCCTGTTCCAGCCACGACTGGACTTGTGTCCATCCATGTCATCCCCCCTCCAACACACACACAAGCAGATGTCTACAGGCATCAGAGGTTGAGGCTTTTTTGAGCTTTCTCTTTAAACTGGATACAATGGACCAGGCCTTACTTGCATCAGAGAAAAGCCACAAGAGTGAAGTTACAGATTCTGGAGAAGGGAGGAGGAAGTAGATAAGAATCTACACAGACATCTCACTTTTAGTTAAGGTTTCATGAAACTTGCAGTTCTACCACATCTCAACCTTTTAAGTATATTCTAGAGTGGGCTTGATATGTGGTTCCTAGAACATTACGTATTAGAGAGAAATATCTGGTCCTGTAAACACAGGGCTTAGTTGTATCTCCTTTTCAAGTTCACCTTTGAACACAGACGTCATTGTAGCCAGCAAGGGCAGAGAAAATTCTCTGAATGTGCCCCAGTGTAAATAATCACCCATGGCAAAGCGTAACTATTTAGTTTCTGCATCTTTCATTTGAAAACTCCAAATCTGAATTGATTCCAAATCCAAAACTTTAGGGGAACAGACATGATGCCACAAGTAAAAAAAAAAAATCCCACATCTGAAATCATGTAATGTGCCCTAACTGAAATGGAGGCACACTGAACCTATATATAAAATGAACCTTAGGTGTGTGGGTAGGGGATAGAATGAAATACTAATGAGCTATGTTGTGAGGCCTGGGTTGCATCTGTTGAGCTCAAGGTACAAATCCAGTGCCAGAGCACACGCAGTGCCCTGAGTTTTGTACTCAGTAGGGGTGATAGCGTAGGTCCTCTTTGTAAGAAAGACGTCAGTGGAGGAAAATGAAAGAATAGACTCAGTTTAATCTCAAAATGACAAGAACAAACTTTTATTGGCTTGAGAGGCTGATGTCCCCAAATCCTGTGACTTGGTATTTGAGGGTGCAGGAGAACGCCCATGTAAAGTCTGAGAACAATTTTTGTAGTGCTTAGAGAGAGGCAGGGCCTGGCTTTGTTAGACCCAGAAACTGTCTTTTTGAAATTGCAGGGTGGGAGAGAGTCTGCCTGCTTTTGTGACCTTTGGTGAAATTCAGGGCACCGGGTGAGGTGGACTGCTTTCTGGAATTCTATGGGTGGCAGATTTCTTGATGCCTTGGGCCTGTTTTATGGCCTTGGTTTGGAGAGGGGGATCCTTTATCCTTTCATAACGAGCTCCTAGAGGTAGAGCTGCCATCACATATGCTAGCCTCGGGCCTCCACTAGCTCACTAAAAGAACGGGCTGTACTGTGTAGAGCAACCAGCAGTCGGTAGACACTCGACTGCTGGCTTTATGCTTAGTTCCCAGTAGGTTACTAGTTTATCTGCTAGCTCAATGAGGTAAGAGATTCAGAGACAAGTTTAAAATATTAACTAGAATACAGCTAGCATTTGAATTCAATTCTCCTCATTGAATGCTCTGTTACTATACATTGCTTCCTTAAGTGAGTGAGTTAGAAATTTAAAAAAATGAGCTTTATTAAAAACTTAAGATTTCCAGGCTGGAGAGATGGCTCAGAGGTTAAGAGCACTGACTATTCTTCCAGAGGTCCTGAGTTCAATTCCCAGCAACCACATGGTGGCTCACAACCATCTGTAATGAGATCTGGCGCCCTCTTCTGTATACATAATAAATAAATAAATTTTTGCTAGGCAGTGGTGGCACATGCCTTTAATCCCAGCACTCAGGAGGCCGAGGCAGGCGGATCTCTGTGAGTTCGAGGCCAGCCTGGGCTACCAAGTGAGTTCCAGGAGAAAGGTGCAAAGCTACACAGAGAAACCCTGTGTTGAAAAACCAAAAACAAAACAAAACAAAACAAACCTTAAGATTTCCAAACTTGGTAATTTAAAAGAGGAAAGAGTCAACAACATGAAATAAAACAACAAATGCTACATGAAAGAGAATAAAAAGGTGCTGTTAAACAGAATAGATATGAATGCTATTCTACCCCTCCCCTTTATGCAGGGGCTCTTCAAGGACAGAGCAATATGTTCTCTGCGTGGGCCTCCCTCCTCGGTCTGCTCAGCTCCATTAACCTGTGCTCATCAGAACACACTAACATCAACACACACTGGCACACACTCTTCAGGCTTAATTCTTGGCAAGCCCCTAAGAGGCAGCACACAGATGTATGTCACTAATACTGCACAGCACCAAGAGCTGGGCCGAGCTTCTGCACTCTGGAGCATTAGCCTAGGTGGCCTTTTAGCCTAGATCTACAGTTTCTGCTACAACTGTTTATGTCATCATTTGCCTGCCTAGAGGGAAAGGTGTGGGAATGGAAAAAGAAGGAAATGCAAAATATCCCTAAATCCCTTAGTAAAGCACAGAACAGCTGGAAGAGAAAGAGATTTTATTTAGGATCAGTGGGGATAAGGCCAGACTCCTCTAAATTTGGGAGCTGATCAGTCTTAGTTATTGCGGCAAAGGGCTTCCTTAATGACAAGTGGTAGCCTTCATGTGCCAAAGCCCATTAGCCCCCTGCTCTCTCTATAAAAGAGCTAAGACCCTGGCCCAGGCCCCATTTCCCTGCCAGTGACGGCAAAGGAGTTTAGAGCATGTAACAAGAGCTTCTTAGTAAAAGGACTTGATCTCTATTGGGCTTTCCCGACAGCCAGACTGCAAACAGAACTTCTTTTAAGACTCCTTTGAAATCCGAAACAGTGTTTTTGTGATTAAATTCTAATCAGTTAACGCAGATTGCCTTTGGTTTTCAGATTAACCTGACAAAGACATCAATTACCATTTACCTTGTTGATGGTTTTAAAAATACAAATGTGAATAACAGATTTTAGATAGAGCTCAGATAAAGCCCAAACCTAATTGTTTCCCATCTCAGTTGTTGGATTTATATGCTCCTGTAGACACAATTAGGGAGCACATGTTTATATGTATAAATAAAATATAGGTGATATGAGAATTTCTGACAAATGATTTATTAATGAAAACGTATTAACTCTACGCTTTACTGCCAGAGAAACTTCAATATGTACACTAGAAAGAAGTTTTCAGTCCCCAACCTTTGGTTACATGAATAAGCCTTAAGCGCCACAGAGCAAACATTGGTCCTAATTGCAAAAGAAAAACAAACAAATCCCCCTGACCCCTGAATCGCGTTTCTCTACACCCTATGAGGAAGACTCTTTGACTCTACTTTTCTTTCTTCTCAGTCAGCTTCTAAAATAGCGCCAATAAACATGAAGCCGAGGAAAGGACAGACAAACCATTGCTTGTAGGGATGACGTCTCAAAAGGGTAGCTGGAAATTAGTCTGTCTTAAATAGAACACAGTTTTAGCCTAAGATCCTGGCAGTAAGTAACATAAGAAAAACCTCAATTCTTAATTCTCAAAATTCAAAATATGGACAATGCAAGCCTAACAATGGTTGGGAGTGATAGGCTCCCAGGGACATTTGTAGCAGTCTCCACTTGAGATTCCTGGATTTGAACCTCCTCCAGGCAAATGGCATTTGCTAGCCACCAAAGCCATCTGGAGAATACACAGACAAGAAGAAAGAGACCTCAAAGCTGAGTGCAACCTTTTATGGGGTTCACAAAAAATCTGATTGGCAAAATAAAGAGAAGTCAAAGAATAAAGACTGAAGGAGAAGAAAAATGGAAGAAAACATATTCAAGACCACGTCAATAGGACGAAAGGGGCTCAGATGTACAAATGACATGTAGAGAGAGTTGTATCCTTGATTACAAATGTGGATTATATACACATCTATATCAGTTGGAGTCAGTTCATACATTACACCCCACAATTCAAATAGACCTCTCTGGGAGTGAGAGGAAGTCCTATTCACTTGGTTTCTCAGGTCCCTGTCTTTTGTCCTGGCTGGTCAGTGGTCTCTGCACTTGACTCAACAGCATGGTATATGAATGGATAAAGCTTGATGTCTGGTCCAGGGGTGGAACAGTTTCTGCATTCTTCATTGTAGTACCGTAGTAACAACTTATACACTTTTCCTAGAGAGTGAAAGGTCAGAACAATTTGCATATTAAGTTATATTGATGGAAAAACTTCAAAAACAAAAACAAAACACTGCTATTTTAACTATCTTAAATAACACAAGCTTAGATTTAGCTTCTAAAAATATAGTATGAATTTCTAATGCCTAGAAGGCTTTCCTGGACATAAGCTTGAACATTTAAAAGATACTTTAAAGGAATTTAGGCTATGATTGCTGGCTGTCCATGATCCAATGTCCATGCATTGTCTATAGAGATCCTTGCAAGCCTAGTTATATACCCAGTTCCCAGAGGAGCAACACACTTGATGAGTACACTGCATTCTCATAAATTTGACGGATTGAGGACTTGAGGACTGTCAGGTTTGAATTTATCTTTCCCCCTCCACCACCTCTCTCTATCCCTTTCCTCTCACATGTGTACACCTTCATACTCCCTTTAGATTCCTATATAAATAAAAGTAAAAATGGACATGAATTCTAGCTTCCTAACTTTACTTTCTTTTAGACAGGGCTCACTATTATCCTATTATCCCAGACTGGCCTAGAACTAATAACCTTCCCAACTTGCTGGGATTATAGGTACATACCACCATGCCTGGCTAGAGACTTCACTCTAAGATGACAAATTTAAGTCAATATCATGACTGAAATTCTGCCAGGAAACAAACCAAGCTCTGCAGAAGCTGCCTGCTTAAGTGCTCTGTCACTCCCTGAGCTCCAGCTAAACCGTTCTCCCTATGATCCACCTGACTTAGCGAGTGTTCCTCGAGGATGGTGCACATCCATCTAGATACCAAGTGTCAAGTCTATCTCCTACTCACCGACATTCAGTTTCTTCTCAGTAAGGAAAGTGTGCATGCTGTAAATGTCTCTCATCAATTCTGAGTCCCCAAAGGTGAAATAAACCACATCACGTTCAGCTGCAGCAGCTGCCAGTATCTGTATTAAGGCTGTAACAAAGAGAACAGGCAGTTATGTCATGGCGCTTCCTATCAATACACTGTTAGCTCTTTAAACCAGCTACAGAAGCTACAGCCACATATTTATCCTGCATTAAGAACCTACAAACCCAATGCACATGTTATTAGGTACAGCGACTACAAGATAACACAAATTATCCAGTTTATGTCTCTCAGGTATGCTTGGAGAATAACATTCAACTGCAAAAATTTCAGTTACCTTCTCTGGACCACAAACCAAAGTTCATTTGAAGCAGCAAACCAAGGCATTAAGATAATATTTATAATTATTTCTATTAATCTTGAATTATTTTTCTGTTTGCTGGATTTAATAATTTTGTCCCATTACATACTCACTGGTCTTTTACATCACAACCCTATTTGGGAGGTTCTGATGCTGTCACTTGACTGCTACAAGCATTCTTCACACAAGCTGCTAAGCACCCCTGCATCCTTCCAGCACTTACATCTATTGGTCCTTGCCACAGGGAGTCAGTGTTACTGAAGATGCAGAGATGGATAACCTCTTGTGTGTTAGAAGAGAAAAACAACTGGGAACCACTACCTCAAATCAAGGCTACAAATCTGCTATATTTAAGAAAGGGAAAACAACGCACATTAACTTATGCTTAAATGGTCCAGTAGGTAAAGGCACTTGCTACCAAGCCTAAAAACCTGAATTCAATCCCTGGACCCACATGGCAGAAGTAAAAACTGGATTCCCACAAGTTGTTCTCTGCCCTTTACTTGTAGTGTATGTACACACATGCATATAATTAACTAAAATTATAAATGAGTGTGCTATTTTTTCTTTTCTTTTCTTTCTTTCTTTCTTTCTTTTTTTTTTTTTTTTTTAAATAAAGTCTTACTTTGTAGGTTCTGGCTGGTCTTGAACTCACAATCCTTCTGCCTCAGTGACTTGCTTGAATGCTGGGATTAGAAGAGTGTGTTACCATGCCTACCTATTATTATTTCTGACAATGCATGTGATTCTAAAATACCATCCAGATCCTGTCCTGCTTCTTAAACCATATTTACTGAGTATCTACAACCTGGAGATACCATGACAAGGTCTCATTAATCTTAGAGTGTTGAAAGTAATTAATTTCAAAACAAAGGTAAGTTTTAATTAAAATTGCTCAACCAACTTATGCATACATTAAAGCTTCAGAAGTCCCCGTTTTAAAAGGTTCCTAATTAACCTTAAAGTACATATAAAAATGAAAACTAATGAATTGTCATCTTCCTTTACCAAAACGTATCATGTTTATTTTTTTGGAGAAAATGAGAAGTTGGCTTTGAATGCTAGGAAAGGACTGTCAGTTGGTCTTGATTTCACACCTGTCTATTCTAGTAACCCTACTGCACAGACATAAGCTGGACCAGGAAAGGTACAGAGACAGGGATCCACATCAGTCCCTACCTCTGCTAGCTTTATTCAGCCACTCGGGCTTGGCTCTCTTAGCCCTGTTTTTCTCAGTTACACAACAGAGCTGAACTAAATGATTCTTAGAAACTCTTAGTTAGGATTCCCTAATTACTATTATAAGTTTTCTGCCTGTATCAGATGTTAAGACTGTAACTACACAAATGAAATTTCCGGGAAGATAAATTAGTCTTGAGCTTATTTAAATATATGATTAAGTCATTGACAAAGTATTTAAAATGTTTTCAGTGTTTATTTTATGTGCATTTGGTGTTTTGTCTGCATGCATGTCTGTGTGAGGGGGTTGGATCCCCTGGAACTGCAGTTACAGACAGCTGTGAGCTATGTGGGCTATATGGGTGCTGGGAATTGAATCGAGTCCTCTGGAAGAGTAGACAGTGTTCTTAACTACTGAGCCATCTCTCCAGTATTTTAAATGGTACCATTTACAGCAACCACTGTCTATGACATCTCCAAGGTCTTTGCAAACCTCTAGAATTAAACCTTATGATTTAAGTGAACTCACTTGCATTAGAAGTTAGATGAGAATAAATTTAATGGGATATGGGGAAAGATGCCAAGTCTGCTATAAAAGCTTATAATTCTAGCTCAAGTATACATAGGTGCCAAAATAATCACTTAAATTAACCTGTAGGGAGCTTGGTTTTAATTTTCTTTTTGGCAACCATGTTATACCATGAGGAAAAAACCAAATATGAATAAGATGAAAAAGTAATTTACTGTGTCCTGTTACAGCAAATGAACCAAGCAAATATGGGTAAGATAGGGCCAGGTATGGTGGCATACACCTTTAATCCCAGCACTAGGAAGGGAGAGCCAGGTGGTTCTTAGGTTCAAGGCCAGTCTGGTCTACAGAGCAAGTTCCTGGACAGCTAGTGCTATAGAGAGAGAGCCTGTCTCACTGAAAGGGGGTGTCAGATAACAAAAACTCAGACACAGGTGGTTTCTGAGGCTATCACATGTAATATTAGTAGTGCCTACTAACATGGAGCTTATAGCAGATGAACTCTACTAAAGATAAGCTCATTTAGTTTTTGCAGAAACAGAACAAGATAACTAGTATTACAGCCATTTTGAAAAGTTAAGTAATTGTCCAAGGATACCTAGTAAAATGCGGTGCAGTTGACATTTGAACCCTGTATTCTGACTCAAAACCCCATGCTCTTACCCAGTTAGTTCACTGTTTCCAAGCTGCAATACAAAATCACTCTGCATGAGGCCAGAGAGACTTTACCATGGGCCAGACACAAGGTTTCCGTAACCTGTTTATTTGCATTATTTGAGTGTATTCTGGCAAGAAGGCTCAAATGGGACAGATGTGAAAGACTGCCCATGCTTTCCTACTGAATTCATTCTTCTGAGCACTCACATACTCTTGGTTGCTCTGACAGTCTCCAGCTCTGCTTGTTAGACCCCAAGGTACTGATGGTGTTTACACCAGAAAGCACTCTGGTAGGTCGACTCTCACTTCCAGAGTATTTCTTTCCCTGGCTACTGTTCTTGGTTTTGACTTGCTTGCCCTCTTACTACAGCATCACTAAGTTCCACCTTTAGTCTACTCATCTGCTTTAAACAGTCTTTCCTCACTCTGTGACCAAACACCTAACAAAGCACCTGAAGAACAGAAGTCTGTGTGGTCCCAGGTTGAGAGGACAGTCATCCAATCCCAGTAGAGAAAGCGTGGCAGCATGGAGTAGCTGGTCACTTTGGATGCTCAGTTGGGAGGAGAAAGAGATGAACGCTGGTGCTCAGATGCTCTCCTTTTTAGTCAGCCCAGCACCCTAGCCCACTGGACTGGACTGCCCATATTTAGGATAGGTCTTTCCACCTTAATTAACTTAAACTAGAAACCCCATCACAGATATGCCCAGAGGTTTTTCATGGTAAGCCTAAATCCCATCAAAATGACTCAGATTAATGTAGATTAACCATCACAAATGTCAGTTTTCATATCTAGATCCATATCCAAAGCAGATTAAATAAAAAGTTGTACACATTGGCCTTAAATCTGGCTTGAATATGGAACTGGTAAACTGATAGTTGTGTGATGTCAAGCTGATTACCCAACTCTCTATGCCTCAGTATGTCACCTATAAAAACAAAAAGTCTTCCTAATAGGTTGTATACTTATACAACAAATAACTAACTTGCTGCCATGTTTGATGACCCATTAATATACCCAGTACATCTCCTGGAACACAGAACACATTCAACATGTTACCTTAGCTCACAATAAGAAACGCACTGATAATGTCTTCTGGAGGAAGACGGGGCTAACTTCATCAGTTCTAACACTTACCCGCTGTGTTCCTTTGTCTGTCTACGAACCTTGGCTTCCCAGTCTTATGAAGATGGTCACAAACTAAAGAGTAACTATGCAAATAAAGAGACAAGGCAATGGTTCTGACACCCGACTGATCATTATCAACTTGTAGACTATGAAACAAAGTGTGCAAAACATTTTCTAGATCCAGAAACCTAGTGGCATCTCATAAGTGATAACACACACTCTGCTCATCCTTGACCTTACACTGTCATATAAAACAATGGGCCACAAAAAGAACAATCAGGAATGTTACATGTATATTTACTCAGGGGAAGCTGAGAGAAAAAAGGAAGTGTGGTCTATTCCCACAGAGGAAGCAAAGCACCAAGGAACCTGAGGTGACCAAGTGAGGTGACCTGGTCCATAATCTATTTTCAAGATTCACCCTTTCTGATGTTTATAACCACAATTTCCACAACCCTCAATTAAAAGATTACCAGGTCAAATCAACCACAGCATGGCAGAAAATGACTCACTGGCACTATCTTGCTACCATTCTTGATTAATAATTTTTCTGGAGCTTAGCTTCTTTTAAAAAAAATATTTATTTATTATGTTGTTTACTTATTATGTCTACAGTATTCTGCTTGCACGTATTCCTGCACACCAGAAGAGGGCATCAGATCTCATTACAGATGGTTGTGAGCTACCATGTGGTTGCTGGGAATTGAACTCAGGACCTCTGGAAGAACAGCCAGTGCTCTTAACCTCTGAGCCATCTCTCCAGCCCATGTTGTTTGTTTTTTTGAGACAAGGCCTTCTATATAGCCTAGGCTTGCTGATTCACATGCCACAGCTGCTCGAGTACTGGAATTAGAGGCATGTATGTCCCCCATGACTGTCTTGAGTTTAACCATCTTGATTCTAAGATAGCAAAGAAATTAATAAAGACATTAGGTTTGATTTAAATGGACATGAGGATGGCCAAATAGAAAGTAAATGTACACCAAGTTTCTGTGTCTCATCAATCTTTCACCTACTATGTCAAGAGACCCACTGGAAATCTCAGCTAATGAAAAGACATATCTACTGTTTACTGGGTATGTTCATTTGGTCTCATGGGTTTCCACCAAGTATCCAAGTTGGTCTAATTAGAGTGTTTCTATGTTTTTGTTTGTTTTTTTAAATCTAGGGCCATTCAACTAACTATTGCTTGTTATGTCTATAATTATTTAGTTCTTGTTCCTGCCATGTAGACACAACTTGAAGACAAGAGGATGTAGCTATCACATTAAGTTGCCTGCAGGAAAGAACCAATACATGTGTTGCAGAGATGGAGAAGCTGATCCCAGGATCTAAGCATTTATAAAGCCAATTGCATGAGACCTTCGTCAGACACATTATTTCATAATCCCTCTGGGAGGAAAGAAAGGCCTACTGTCAAATGGAAAGATCCTCCCCTCCTTTCTGACAGGAGGGATAACCTACATTAGAGTCAAAATTCTTTTCATCTTCATGCTCCACAAAGAACCTTCACACACAGCATTTGTGTAGGAGATGGGATCCTCTGGTGGAGCTAAGACTCAAGTGGAGACTGAGGAGTGGAAGGAACTAGTCAGGTCCAGATACACATTTAGAATGTGCAGAGTCTTCGGGTAAGGAAGGGTACCTAGAGGCTGCTGAGTAATAAACATCTGTGTGGAAACACTGGCGCACGTCTTATATGTGAATCAAGTATTAGGCAAGGCTCAGGGATAGAAAAGAAACTGCACAGGATTATGGTATCAAGACACTCTTTAGTATATATAGTAAGCTAGCAACGGCATAGTCTCTTATAAGGCAAGTAAATATCTTATAGGGGTAGAAAAAATAAACTAGGAAGGAATCGTAAGGAGACACGGCAAGAAAACCATAAACCGGCTCTTCATGAAGCAAGCAGAAAAGAAGGATGTGTGTTTCATTGACAGATCCTTCAGGCGTGGGTAAGTTCTATGCTCTTCAGAGACACCTTTTCAAGCACCAATATGTCTGTAATAGTTAAGTCCTACAGAGTCGCTAAAATAAACTCTTAAAGCAGAAATAATGTCTTTATTCTTTGACTCTACTGCAGTAATTCTAGGAAGAAATGAACTTACCTTTACTTAGAAACATCTCATGGAGCCCAGGCTTGGTGAGCAGATCACACTCCCCATTTCTCTTCCACCTTCCTTGAGTAAGAATACTCTAACATTCTTGCAATGGTCTTTTTGTGGCCCTCATGCTTAGATAAAATCTTAAATGATAATTATGTTCAGGGATGTCTGGAGTATTTGTTATCAGAAGCCCACTCATAGTATGTTCTAGTGGGGGTGTTAAAACAACAACAACAACAACAACAACAACAACAAAGCAAAGAGTTCTGGGTGGTGGCACACACCTCTGACACCAGCAGAGGCAGGTGGATCTCTGTGAGTTTCTAGGCTAGCCTGTTCTACATAGTGAGTTCCAGGTCAGGTAGGGTTTTGAGACGCTATCTCAAAATCAAAATATCATAAAAGGTTTATAAAGCAAACACACAAAGCTGCTTCAACTCCAACAAAGATAAAAGATCTACAAAATTATAAAGTGTAACCAGATACATCAATGACACAAAGCACACAAACTTTTATCTTTGAAAGAGCATTGGTGAGAGGCAGGGGCACCATACAAGTGGACAAATAAATCAACTAAAACCTTAACAAAAGTGTAACAGCTAATGGGAACTCCAAGGTGGGGGCACTTTAGGATACTGGCTGTACTGTATTTACGACGGTCTGTCTCAGTCAACTGATTTCTACTGAAAACATCCTACAACGCACTCAATCATCTAGCCTACTCAACATCCTAGCCTAGTGTCACAGTGTCGTGCAGTTTCAGTATGCGCCTTCTTGCTCATGACTGCAGGGTGACTGGCAGCTGTGCTATCCTGCTATTGTCCAGCACCATGAGAGTTATTATTAATTATTATTATTAGGATCTATTATTATACCACATATCCTCAGCTTGGGAAAAGAACAAATTCAAGATTTGAAGCATATTTTCTACCTACTGAAGGCCTAAAGAAACATTGTTTGCTAGGGATTATCAGGTGAGTTCAGACTCAAAGTCTTCCAGAGAAACAGGGTCCAGCAGGCAAGAGGGCATATAGTGTCCCTATTGGCACACAGAGTACAGGAGCTCCTGGGGTCTAGCAGAGAGCCCTCTGCTCTCCTAGTCCTAAGGCCACTGGTTGCCTGGGGCAGCAGTTGTAATAAATGACATTGGATGTAATAAATGACATTGGATGAATTAAGAGATGAAGGTACTCTTTATGGTTTTTTTTGTTTTGTTTTTTTGAGACAGGGTTTCTCTGTGTAGCTTTGCGCCTTTCCTGGATCTTACTCTGTAGACCAGGTTGACCTCAAACTCACAAAGATTCGCCTGCCTCTGCCTCCTGAGTGCTGGGATTTCTCTTTATGTTTTTTCACAATAGATCAAGTGTGGTGGCACATGCCTATAACATCAGCACTTGGGAAGCTGAGGCAAGATCCTGAGTTCAAGACCTGCCTGAGCTATATAGTGAGTTCTAGGTCTGCTGCTAGGATATATAAGAAAACCCAAAAAACAAACAAATAAGCAAAAAACCAACTTATTAAATTAATGATTATACTAATGTACAACTAGAGAAGCTAACATTGAGTTGTTGTCAACTGTGAAACTTGTGTACTTTCAGGCAACACATATCTCAAAAATACTTGCTTAGCCGGGCGGTGGTGGTGCACACCTTTGATCCCAGCACTTGGGAGGCAGAGGCAGGCGGATCTCTGTGAGTTCGAGGCCACACTGGTCAACAGAGCAAATCTCAGGACAGACTCCAAAGCTACACAGGGAAACTGTCTCAACCAGCCCTCCAAAAAACGCCACCCCCAAATCAAAACAAAAAACAATACATATAGCAACAACCAAACCATCTCCCATATACCCAAAAGAAAATATGTTATGTTTCTATTACCACTTAGAGGAAATTGTGGTTATTTTTTACACATATTGATGAACACAAAGAAACTCAGATTGTATGTACAGTGTTTTATATACATAATTTAATTTTGAAAATTATTCACATGTTATGTTTATTCATTTCCCCTCTAAGTAGGAATATTCCAAAGACATCTTTCCATTTCAGCAGATGTATTTCTGTAATGGTTTAATGTGTAATATTTTATTTCATAAGTGCCCTACATCTTTTTCTGTATAAAAATTAAAGTGTAAGCAGTGGTATAGTACTTGCTTAACATGCAAATGGCCCTGCGTTTGATCCCCAGCACAGTTAGAAAACAACACTAAACAAAATCACGGTGCAGGTCACCACTCTCCCACTGAAGGACACGATGACTAGTATTCTAATGACTACTCAAGCAAGTGCGTGGCAGAGAGTTACAGTAACCTTAAGTCTAAATCTCAGGAACCGAGAAAATGAATGACACAAGAGGAATCTTTGAACACCATCCTGGTGGTGCAAGCAAGGCTGTGGGAGAGAAAGGGTTTTTAAGCCACAAAGAAAAGGACAAAAATGAACACATTTATAAAGCTTTCCATTGTCCAGCACAAATGACCATGGTTTATGGCAGACCAAGTTTTGGGATTGATGACATGAATCTAGTCATTCATTTTACTTAAGAGAAAAACAGAAAAAAAGAAGTATCTGTCATAAGATTAGTAAGTCCAGAGTGAAAAACAGGTTTCCTCAAACAAATTCAAGATGATGAGAATTTCCTAAAATAAATCTCACAAATTCCTTCCTTTGTTAACTTTCAAACATAAAAAAAAAAAAAAAAAAAAAAAAAAAAAATGCACTAGGCAATTTATGTGTTGAACCTGAAGGAAATATGGTGGTCTTCAAAATGAGGGGACAAGAAAAACTATTCTAAAGATGTCACTAAAATGTGGACACATAAAACTAACTCAATATAGCATTGAACCAAAAAGCTAAAGAAGGAAAAAAAAACCTGAAAAAAATGTCTGTAACATAGGCTATAAACACTTAACCTTTTTAATTTATTTTTTGTTTTTCAAGGTTGGGTTTCTCTGTGTAGCCCTGGCTTTCCCTGAACTCACTCTGTAGACCAGGATGGCTTTGAACGCAGAGAATTTCCTGCCTTTGCCTCTCAAGGGCTGGGATTAAAGACATGAGCCACCACCTTTTTTAATGTCCCAGGAGTTGTTACTGACCAAAGAAAGAACAACTCTCTCAAGAATATATGAGGAGGAGGCATGAAAAAACAACTCACAGAAAGAAACAAAAATGTGCACTAATGGGGAAAACTGCTGAATGTCAAGAGTAGCTGGAGACCGGTATGATCTCACCTTCCTAAGCTCACCCTATAGCCCTTCAGGGGACAATCTACATCAAGTATCAAAATATAAAGGACACATATTCTAGGAGTTACTCTTACTTGAGGAAATAGATCCTAAGAAGGTAATTATGTGCAACTTAAAGTAAAATAGTGCACAAATCAATTGTACCAAGTAGAGAATCTCTAAACTGCAATATATATGTACTTAGAACAGAATACTATGTAGCCATTAAAATAACTGGCAATAAGTATATTTTTGGTATCGAAAACTATCAGAATGCAGGTTTTAAAAAGAGGTTATGGAATGAAATTATGGTGTGAAACCATTATGTCAGATGGCTATACAGAATTTTTTCACAAAGCTACTCAAATGCATGGCCACCAAAAACACTGCCAATGAGTTTTGGTGATGTTTATATACCTAAGGGTACCCTTCTGGGTTTTGGAACAGTGAATCTGTCACTTTTATGAAAATAACAAGCTGGGCGGTGGTGGCGCATGCCTGTAATCCCAGCACTTGGGAGGCAGGTGGATCTCTGTGAGTTTGAGGCCAGCCTGGTCTACAAAGCAAGTTTCAGGACAGGCTCCAAAGCTACAGAGAAACCACAAAAAAAGAAAAAAAAGAAAAAAAAAAAAGGAAAAAAAGAAAATAACAAGCTTTTCATTATGGGGATGATTCTACTGCAACAGACATACCTGTTTCCTTCCTAATGAGCTGGGTTTATCTGTGCCTAGCTTGGCTGACAAGGCCAGCTACTCCTCATGTTTGTTGTGACTATTCCTACTGCTCCCTGGAGACTCGTAGTACTGTGTTCCTGGAGGGAGCACCCAGACACTTGGAACTGCTTTAGGTTAGGCTGTTGTACTAATGAGGTGATTCAGGAAATTCCAACTGCATCAGTTCTTTGTCACGTTGACATAAGCTAGAGTCAAGAGAAGAGGGAACCTCAATTGAAAAAATGCCTCCACCAAATTGGTCTTTGGGCAAGCTTGTGGGGCATTTTTTTTTTTTTTTTAAATAATGATTGATGTGTGAGGGTCCAGCTCACTGTGGGCAGCACCACTCCTGGGCAGCTGGATGCTATAAGAAATCAGGCTGAGTAAACCATGGGAAACAAGCCAGGAAGCAGCACCCTTCACAGCCTCTGCATAAGGTCTGACCTCGAGGTTCTTGCCTTGACTTCCCTCAGTGATGGACAGTTACCTGGAAGTGTAAACTGAAATAAACCTTTCCTCCCCAAGTTGCCTTTGGTCAGTGTTTTACCACAACAATAAAAACCTTAGCTAAGACTCCAATTCCTAGGGAGACCAAGTTCAACCATAGGGGTAATGATCTAATCAACATTCCTATGTAATGAAAACCCAATCTGAGCACCAAAAGTGAGAATTTTATGGCTGAACACACTGACATTTGACAACAAAGAGGTGATTTAACATATTGGGAGAGGTTGTCAAAACTCCCAATTGTCTTCCATGCTTTATCCTAAGTGTATCTTTTCTGGTCAAAGTATGGAACGTAAGCATTCTGGGAGTTATTCTAGTAAAATTTTCAAACTTGAAGGGATCAGGAGGCAAAATGCAGGTGACCTGGGGACCCCCTGGGTCTTGTGGCTATAACCTGAAATAAAGGCAGTCATGTGGAAGACTATATCCTAACCTGTACTCATTTCAGGAAGGTAAATGTCAGAACTGTACTATGGTAATTCTAGCTTATGTCAGACCATTGGGGTGAAATGGCACAGTGGTCACCTTGCTTTCTACATTTGATGAATTCAAATCAAGTAGATGCCCTAACTATAAAGGGCCAGTAGCTTTGCAAATCGTGTTTTCTAATGTCTCATCCTTCTTGGGTATCCAAATGCCTCCTGGTCTGTGCCACTCATGCAGCTCCCCTAGGCCACATTACCACCGCACTGTATGTATCAGAGCATCAGCCACTTTCTTTCATATACTACACCTTTCTTTCATATACTACGCTGTGACTGTCAAAGAGACCACAGCTTATTTACCTTGTACTCTGAATGCCCATAGCATGGCAGATGGTCTGTTTGTTTAGTGAGTGAATAACACTGTCCATAAACAACACTCCAGAGAGACAAATGCTGGAGTGGGCACTTTGGTTTGAAACATCAAGAGTTGGTTTTGCAGTTTTCTTTCCCTTGACCTTTCTACATGCAGCAAAACACTGTGTGATCTGGTTGATCAAAGAGCTAAGCAAACCTCTGCATGGAAATAGTAACTGAAGCTAAGACTTCCTTCGAACACAGCAAGAAAAAGAGGATGGTGCCAAATGCTCTTTTTCATCCTTAGACTTTCATAGTCTCCTATGACACAACACTAGATTGGACTTTAGAGACCGACTAACTCCTCGCTCCAGCCCTCCCACCCCAGTCAGCAAGCTACTACCTTTCTCCACAGTGACTGACTTACCTTTTAATCGAGCATCACCCCCAAAGGCACCACAGCCCCAGTTTCCTGTGGCCACTGCAGAAAGATTCTCAGGAGGAACTCCAGGACGGAGAAATCCACAGTAAGCCTGCAGGACAAAAGAGATACCACAGTGAGCAGACCAACAGCTCCCGCTCGCTGGCTTAAGGTCTGAGATCGGCATCCCCTCTAAGTTTTGTTCTCATTCCCATTTTCTTTAGGGCCAAAATAAAAGGGGAAAACAGAGGAGTAAGATGTGAAGGACAGCAAGAACTGAAAATTTCTAGTATTTGTTTAGATGTAACTGCTTTCATGTTGGGCAAATCAAACTGCTCAAACCAGCAAGTCTCAGCTGCTCTATCCAGTGAAATAAGAAAAGGGGACTGCCGGATGGATGGATGTCAGGACCCTGTGCTGGAGCCTGGCACTCCCGCACACTTCCCGCCAGTGTCCCTTCTGTGGAGTCGGTCGCTGGGCTTCACTGGCCTTCAGGAGTCAGTTCTGTGGTTTCTTCTTCTGCACTCAGCTGAACGAGACACTGGGGTTAGACTGAGAACCACAGCTTTAAAAGGGATTCTTATACTCTGTAACAAAATCTTAGTGCAGACTGTCACTGCCTGTCCCTTTCCTCTCTCTGGCTCCTGAGAGACGAGAACAAAATGGCCTCTAAGACCTCTCTCTCAGTCCTCATTCCCAGTTTCACAGCTCTGTTCTAAGTTAGACTATTTAATTTTATTTTATTATTTTTTTTTTTTTTTTTGTGGAGCCGGGGATCAAACCCAGGGCCTTGTGCTTGCTAGGCAAGCACTCTACCACTGAGCTAAATTCCCCAACATGACTATTTAAAATTTTGCCAGTTACCTCCCCAAAGTACAATATATCCTAAGGATGTTGGATAAGTAGTAACTAAATGACAAGCTCATTTTGGACACAAAGAAGCCCCAAGTTTAAGGTCTCAAAGTTTCTGACTTTTATCTCCTTGCTATCAGCAAGTCAGTCTTCCTGCCTTTCAAGGGTTCTTAGCGTTGTGAAACTATCAGATGAGTTAAAGAGGTTTAATGTAACAGCAAAGCAAATCTCCTATAGGGTCTCTCAGGTATCAACCAAAGACAAAAATATAGTCTGTATGCAATACTAGACCAAACTACAAGGATGATCTGTGACAAATGTCCTTAGAGGACAAAACAAGGATAGAGAAAGATGCTTCTGTGAAACCCACATGAAGAAATATAGTAAATTGCTCTCTGAAGTCTCCGTAAAGGTATAAAAATGTATTTTACACTCTGTCTGGATGGATTAACAAGGCTATTTCTTTTACCCCTCCTAGGCTGTAAATCCTGATGGTTATTAATTATAAGTTGTTTCTAAACCATTATTCAATACCAAGGTACAGAGCTTATAAAAGAACTCACAAATTACCTGCATAATCAGATGGACTGAGCTTCTGAAAATCCCTTTTCAACAATATGAAAGAGCTCCGTTTGTTTTTTGGCAGGTTCTTCAAAGATGAGGACTCTGATATTCATTATATGAACATGAGGGAGAATAACCCCCTGTCATAATAAACACAACTCTGCCACTGTGTCCTGTCATTTTCTCCTAACATGCTTAAACAAAGAGGAGTTCTTTGCCTCCAGCTTACGTTTCAGTCCTGACTACTACTATAATCATCCTGGCAGGAGAGACAATACATTAGGACAGACCCTTGTGTTTCTGCCTTTGGTCATTAGAATATGAAGGGAAGGGCTAAAAGCCTGCCACCACTGGAGGAGGAACTTGCCTCCCAAAAGGGGATTTCATATACTTCTAACAACTTATTGGACAAGTCTGCAGGACAGATAAGCAATGACAATGATGAGCCAGGATGGGTAGGACTAGAGCTACTTATTCATGTATGCCCCCTGCCCTCTGGTTAAAGTTAAATCTCAGGTCAAGACCCTTATTTCTTTCCCCTTCCCAACATAGCTAGACTGAACATATCTCTTTTTTCTGTTTTTCACTATGATCTGTCTCTTTAGAGTACTGGAAATGGATGTTTGAACTTAGTGTGTCTAGACTGGCAAAACTTAGAACAGTGGTTCTCAACCTTCCTAATATTGCCACCTTTTAATACAGATCCTCATGTTGTAGTGACCCCCAGCAATAAAATTATTTTTGTTGCTATTCCATAACTAATTTTGCTACTGTTATGAATTGTAATGCAATTATCTGTGTTTTCTGATCGTCTCAGGCAACCCCTGAGAAAGGGTTTTTCAACCCCAGGGGGCCACAACCCACAGGTTGAGCACCATTGAATGTCACTGCCTTAGAAACTCTGAAATTGTCTCTAAGTAACTAGGGTTAAGTCATTTCAATAAGCAAAAATAGCTTAGTTTAGTGATGATCAGGTTTAACAAAGGAGAGTTTAAAATACTTAAGTTATTAGAAGTAACATCTAACACAAATGTCATAATTTTTGAAAATATGGGCACAACAAAAACTCTGAAACTGAAATTAGAATGCACTTAATAATTTTTATCAAATGCTTTCAGATAAAACTTCTAAAAATACTTAGATAGAAATTAAATGATTTAGAATTACATAGTACTATACAAAGGACCGGTTAGAATGACCAGATGGAAAGTGTGCTTTCTCTCTGCTAAAGTCAAGCATTAGTAAGTTCAGAGTACAGTAGACTCCCAGCATCCTTTAGGGGAGTATTTCAGGACACCACTGAGGATATCAAAGTCCACTTGTGTTCAAGACAGCACACTCTTATATGGCCTACACAACCCTCTGGTATTATTATTATTATTATTATTATTATTATTAATTTATTTGTTTTGGCTTTACGAGACAGGGTTTCTCTGTGTAGTTTTGTGCCTTTCCTGGAACTTGCTTTGTAGACCAGGCTGGCCTCGAACTCACAGAGGTCCGCCTGGCTCTGCCTCTCGAGTGCTGGGATTAAAGGTGTGCCACCTCCTGGCCTTCTCTGGTATTCTTTAAAGAGTTTAAATCAGCCAGGCGGTGGTGGTGTATGCCTTTAATCCCAGCACTCAGGAGGGAGAGTCAGGTGGATCTCTGTGAGTTTGAGGCTAGCCTGGTCTACAGAGTGTGATCCAGGACAGGCACCAAAACAGCATAGAGAAATCCTGTCTCGACTACCCGACCCCCCAAAAAAGAGTTTAAATCATGTTTAGCTTTGTAAACAGCTGCTACAATATATGAATTAGCAAGCAATAACATGAAAAAAAAACCAAAAAACCCTCTACATCAGAATGCATGAAGTAAAATGTTTTCAATGAGTGTATGGATGCAGAACCCAGAAGCGATGGAGGGCAATGAGGTAAGGTGCCTGAACCCCTTTAGAGAGTCTGCCTAGGGACGTCAATTCTTTAGGAGGTTAGCAGACCCCTAAGTGCTGAGATTCTTTCTCCCTTCACAACAGAACTGAACTTAACACTGGTGAGAAGAAGAGGTCAGAAAGGAAGCAATCTTCGAATCTGTCAAGTCCTCACTTCACAAAGTTCTTAGGAGTTCTCTACAGCACCATATCGGTGAATACTTTGTTTTCCCCAACCAAGGCGGGAATGTTTGAGGAAACTGGCAGAGAAAAGGAAACCAATGTGGACTCAGGCCATGCACTGACTTTTTGCCTCCCAATGCAACAACACAGCAATTCATTCATCCTAATAGAAAACTGAAAAAGGAAATTATTCATACCCCAGGAGAATAAGGAGAAGAAATCACGAGCACCTATATGCCAGAATGAGATCTGATGAAGAAGGAAGGAAGGAAGGAAGGAAGGAAGGAAGGAAGGAAGGAAGGAAGGAAGGGAGAGGTAACCTTGAAGAAAAGAAAAATACTGCCATCTAGAATGAAAAACTAGAGACTGAGCAGGAAAGTGAAGACAGAGATGTAAGCAGGAAACAAAGCAAAGTGAAAAAGAAATGAAAGGAGGTCGTTTCCAGAACAGAGCTGACCATAGAGTAATCGGGCACAAACATTACATACAGACACACATGCACTCTGACTACAAGGTCATTTGTGACACTTTCAAGTAGATACATTTCAGAGATGTTTCACTCTTATGTAAACATATACTTTCCCCCAGATTTAGAATTATTGTTCCCGGAGAACTGTGTATTCACATGAAGTCAACCTATCATACTAGTTTAATCTAAACTAGTCAACAGTTGTTACAAATTTTCCATATTCTGTGGTTTCTTCAAAAGTCTTTTAACTTTTTGGAAAGGAGAATACAGTTATACTATAAAGAGTCTTAAAATCATCCTCTGCTCAGTCACAACACATCTGGTAAACTCACCCTATAAAGACATTGATTTGTATCTTACATGTCACAGAACAGACTGAGAATCAGTAAACTATTTATAAGCAGGACAGTCATTAAACCAGAGCTCATCAACTTTAACAATTATAAACATTTTGTCATGATGATATGAAAACATGAGAGATTCCAATATAGTCAGATGAAACAGATGATAAACAAAATGAGGTTATAGGTAATTTTTGGGTACATTTATATGACTACATTCTGTGTGTAAAGACCTACAAAAACAACTGTTTGAAAAGGAGAATCGAAGATGGCTTTGTATTTGAAATAACTTTATTTTAGCACACAGCTTATCCTATTTCTTATTTCTTTTGTCTGTGTGGCCATGCCAGTGAGCAACAAGGATGCCTGTGGAGTTCAGGGGATAACTGCAGAAAACCAGCTCTCTTTCTACCATGTGGATTCTAGGGATCCAGCTCAGGCTCCTGTGATTGGTGGCAGGCATCTTACCTCTTGAGACATCTTACCAGTCCTGTTTCTGGGATTTTTTTAAATGAGTGAAATGAAAGAAGTCAAATGAGTTCAGTTTTCTTATTTTTAAAATAAAAAAAAAATAGATTGGATATCTTCATGATTTTCTGGTTCTATGTACTAAGAACATCAAAGGAAAACTTCCTAGATATGATACATTCGAACTAAGACTCCAAAAAAAGAATGTGACATACACTTTGAGATTATAAATGATCAGATAGATATTGAACTTCTTAGATGTATCATCAGAAAGCACTGATTGGTTTGTTATTAAGCTTTGATTTAGTAATAACCCCACTCCAAATATAGATCCTAACAAAAATCAATAAAATAGGAAACAGCTGCAATTAACCTGGTTCAATTTCTATCCCAGAAGGCTCCAGGAAATGCATTCATAATGTAACCTCACCTAAACAAGTCTAAGAGGACAAATACAGCATTTCACTGGCATCTCATTCTTCCCTTGCAGAGACACCTGACACTTTTACAAGCTAGAGTCACAAATCTTTCCAACACCAGTGTCTAAAATGTCAACCAGCTGATCTCTCCCAGAATAAAAATACCTTCCCAGTACCAGCTGGACAGAGTGAGACTGATTCATACTTTTTACAGACCAGCTCTTCCTGCAGGTCCTGATGTAGGTCTAACAGGACAGATGGAGCCTGCATGGAGTAACCTCTTCTAGAGGATTTCTATTCCAGTTGTCATCCCCTCAGCAATGCCTAGTGGCAAACAGGATGTGAGAGCTAAGACGTACACAATGCATGATGGTTGCAGGCTTTGATGCTTCATCTAAAAGATGCACTACTCTCCCAGTCTACCTTCCATAACCGGTGCAAAAATTTAAGCAAGTTATCACTAATATGATCTAACATGTTTGCTCTAAACACAAGTTCATAAAACATAACAAAATACAATACATTATTTCCTCCAACTTGTACTTCTCTTTGGTGTGATTCTTGATGCTTGTGCCAAAATTCACAAATCTGTTTAATAGATATGTGTGATTAATAAGGAATAGAACTTACTTTAGGAAGCCCACAGTTTGTTTTCTTCTTCTTCTTTTTTTTTTTTTAAGTGTGCATATGTATGTGTGAGAGTCTGTGTGTGGAGGCCTGAGGTGCTGCTAGGTGAATTTCTCTATTGTTGCATCTTATGTTTTGAGACAGAGTGTCTCACTGACTGTAGAGCTTGCTGTTTTAGCTAGAATGGCTTGCCAGTGACCACCAGGTATCCACTTGTCTCTGCCTTCTCACTCTAGGGTTATAGGCACACATCTGTTTTTAGATAGGTTTTATGTAGGTACTGGGGATCTAAACTGAGACCTCGCGCTGCAAGCACTCTGCCCAGAGTCACCTCCCTGGTCCCTGGGTTAGATCAGATTAAGACATTGGGCTGCTGAGGTAGCTCAGTGCTTGCTATCAAGGCTGACACTCTGAGCTCAGTCCCTGGAATCCATATGGTAAGAGGAGAGATGACTCTTGTAAGCTGTCCTGTAACCTCTGCAAGTGCACTGTGCACACATGTCCTACCACACATACAAAAGAAATTAATAAAAATGTAACAAAATGTTTTTTTTAAAAATAAGATGACAACAGCATTTAACAAAAGTATTTGTTGCTTTTTTCCTTTTTCAGCCAGAGTTAGAAAACAATTCTTTGCTGAACTAACAAATTTTGTGAACATAGCAATAAATGAAAAGAACATGCATCGAACCCTGGTATGGTGACACAAGCCTGTAATCCCAGCACTCAGAAGGCAAAGGCAGAAGAATTATGAGTTCAAGGCCAGTCTGAGCTATAATAAAACCCTGTCTCAAAAGGGGGAAAAAGAGAGAGGAAAAAAAAAAAAAAGCAACACACATTTATCAACTGGCTTCCCACATGACAGGCCCTGAACCAGGTGCTTTCTCAATATTAGTTTACATGCCGATCAGCAGTATTAAATCTGCACTATTTCTCTTGTCTTATGGGAATTTAGTAAATATGCTGGCAGGGAAGATTCGAAGTCATTAAGACTAAATAAGGTGAACAGTATAGAGGGTCAGACCTAGTAACTAATTTCTTTATGGGAAAAAAATTTACATTAAAAAATGTGATCTGGGGGCTTGAAGTCTAGGTCAGTGATAGGATTCTTGCTTAGCACATGCAAAGTCCCGTGTTCTCCCTAGCACCAAGAGACAAAGAAAAAGAAAGGAAGTAGGGGAAAAGAGGAAGAGAGGGGAAGAAGGGAGAGACCACAAGGGCATTTGCTCAGCTATGTTCGTATCAGCATTGTTTGTAATAGCCAGAACCTGGAAACAACCTAGATGCCCTTCACCTGAAGAATGGATAAAGAAAATATGGTACATATACACAATGGAGTACTACTCAGCAGAGAAAAACAATGACATCATGAGGTTTGCAGGCAAATGGATGGATCTAGAAAAAATCATCCTGAGTGAGGTAACCCAGATTCAGAAGGACAAACATGGTATGTACTCACTCATAGGAGGATACTAGATGTAAAACAAAGATGACTAGACTGCTACACAACTCTAGGGAGGCTACCTAGAAATCCCTAGGAAAGACACAGGGATCACCCAATGACAGAGAAATGGATGAGATCTACATGAACAACCTGGACGACAGTTGGAGTAATGAAGGGCAAGATTTGAGGGAAAGAAAGCTTAGGGGAGCAGGGGATCCCAGTTGGATCAAGAACAGAAAGGGAGAATGAGGAATAACAGACCATGATAATTGAAGACCACATGAGAACAGGAATAGGCAGAGTGCTTAAGAGGTCCCCAGAAATCCACAATGATATATCCTCTGTAGACTGCTGGCAATGGTCGAGAGAAACCCTGATCTGACCTAGTCTGGTGATCAGATGACTAAACACCCTAACGGTTATCTTGGAACTCTCATCCATAACTGATGGAAGTGGATGTAGAGATCCTCAGCCAGGCCCCAGGTGGAGCTCCAGGTGTCCAATTGTCGAGAAAGAGGAGGGACTGCAAGAGCGTGAATTGTTGAATCCAAGATTGGAAAAAGCACAGGGACAAATAGCCAAACGAATAGAAGCACATGAATTATGAACCAACGGCTGAGGAGCCCCCAGCTAGATCAGGCCCTGTGGATTAGTGAGACAATTGAATAGCTTGATCTGTTTGGGAGGCACCGGGACCTGTCCTTAGTGCATGAGCTGGCTGTTTGAAACGTTGGGCTTACACAGGGACACTTTGCTCAGTCTGGAAGGAGGGGACAGGACCTGCCTGTACTGAATCCACCAGGTTTAAATGAATCCCCAGGGGTGTCTTGGTCCTGGAGGACATGGGAATGGAGGGGAGGGGCTGGGAGGAAGGTGGGGGTTGGTGCGGGAGTGGGGAGGACAAGGGAACCCATGGCTGATGTATAAAATTAAAACACATAATAATAATAAAAAAAAAAGGAAGCAGAAATCAGAAGGACATGGATTTGAACCCTGGCTTGGTCACTGGCCAGCCTTGGGCATGGAGCAAGTTACTCATGTCCCAGGACTCCATCCATCTCTAACTAGAGGTGGGAACAGCACTGCTTGTCTTTTGGAGCGGTCAGGATTAAAACGGACCATGCAGTCTTGTATGTCCAGTAAGATGAAAGGCCACTTGAGCCTGGGAGTTCAAGGACAGCCTGTGGGGCATAGCAACACATGTCTCAAGAAGAGGAAAAACCGTGACGGATTTGAAAGTGCTATGTGGAATGCCCAGTACACAATTAGTGATCATTCCATTACCTTTACCACCGTTAGTTTTATCAATCGAAAAACAATTCTACTTGCAGTTGACTGAGAAGAGTCTTGTAAGTCAAAAGTGAGACTTAATTGCACAGTGACACTGCTATTGGCAGGTGGAAAACAAATACAAAAGTGGGCCACTGTATTCAACAAAAGACAGCACATCTATTTCATCCGCTGTCTGCTCTACCTGGAGCTGGACTAACTAGGCTTTATTTAATATTTTAAAATATCTAGGAAGTGTTATTTAAAATGTTCTGAGATAATGCACTTAAATAATTTCTAAAATGTTTAATTTATGCCTAATCGTTACCAAGTTCTCTGAAAAATTCTTTTGAGATCCTTCCATAAGGCAAGCGTGACTGACCAGAATGAAAAGAAACTCCCCTGTTGCCAGGTTATTTCAAGAGTCATTCTTTGTATATACAGTGCATCTTATAAGGACTCTATATTCTATAGAAGCTGTTCTCAACCTCTGGGTCACAACCCAGTTGGGGGTCACACATTAGTTATCCTACATATCAGATATTTACATTATGATTCCTAACAGTATCAAATTACAGTTATGAAGTAGCAACAAAATAATTTTATGGTTGGGGGGTCACCACAACATGTGTATTAAAGGGTCACAGCATTAGGAAGGTTGAAAATCACTGTTTTATAGATAAATGTTTTCAGTGTTGGGGATATGTATCACCAGCCTATTTTTCTATATTTACTAATACACACACATATATTTACATATACACATATATACTTCATATACTTCATATCTATAACATTTCTGATGTCTTTGGGGACAATAAACTGAAGGTTAGTGATATAAATACATGTAAAGAGCATCAATTAACCATAAGGAATTCTAGAGATTTGTTAGTGCCCAAGGATGGCATTGAAATATCATAACTGTGGATTAATTCCTTTTAAAAAAGGACATTTATTCCTCTCTCTCTCTCTCTCTCTCTCTCTCTCTCTGTGTGTGTGTGTGTGTGTGTGTGTGTGTGTGTGTGTGTGTCGGTACACAACTGCCATGTAGTGCATATGGAAAGTGGAGGACAATTTATAGGAGTTGTTGGTTTTCTCTTTCCATCATGTGGGTCCTGGGGAGCAAATTATGACTAAGCACATTTTATTTTACCTTTTTTTCACATATTTCTTTCAAAACACTTAAACATCTTTAAGTTTCAAAACCATGTAAAGAACACCCGATGAAAGTCTCAAGATAAATCTTACTTGTCTTGATATACTCTGTCAGAAAACATCTTGGACTTGAAGGCAATTGCTTCAAGGTGAGAATTTAGAACAGTGAAAACAAGTTATATGTATCTTTTTTTTTTTTTTTTTTTTTTTTTTGAGTGCTAGGGATGGAACCATGAAGCTACACACCAGCCCAGAGCATTTAAAATGTACACAGCTACTTATGAAATAGACTCCTTAGTACCAGCCTGACCTGTAGTGTCAGGAGTGAGCAGTGTAGAAGAACTGTTAACACACAGCTGTGCTGAGTAAGTGCTTTAATTGAATTTCAAAACCTGTCTGCTAGACAGGTTCAACTCTGCTGAGAGCCTATTATTGAAACTCTTTATGAGATTCATCTAAGAACACTAAACATTCAAACAACCTAATAAGTTATACAATAGAAAATAAGTTTATCAATGAATGAACTGTTCAAATGGCCCAGGAACTACTAATATCAAATTCTATTCTTAACTTCAATGGCTGGAAAAGCCACTGTGGCTTGTCTCTAACCAGGCTGATGTCACTGTCGAGCTTCTTTGTAGGTTCTTGCAGAGGTAGCCAGGCTAAACCACAAAATTGTCACCTTAAGTAAATAATATCCTAACCAAATCCTATACTGGCAGGAATACACAATGGTTTGTAGAACAGAGTTAATTTTCTTGGTTAGAGAGTAATCTGAGGAACTAAGGAACATCTTAGCTGCTTTGCTTAGGCTCCGAACGCACAGAATAGAATTAACACTCTATTTCACAAGGGAATATATTCATTACAGCACACAGTAGTGAAGATTTGAACAAACAAGAGGTATAGCTCCCTTTATGTTTCTGAAGTAACAAAAGAAAATGATTAGACCTAATACAACATCACAGACTATCACAGTTTCTATCATAAATATGTCAGATGACTAAACCAATAAATAACATGTTTACAGTTTAAGAGTGGCACATAATTTGTAAGGTTTTAAAATATGTTTTGATCCTGATATCTGTACACCTTATAGAGAAAATATCATGTGACAGATCCAAAACAAAAAACCAAAAACAACTCCACATAGGTCATTCCTTTCTATATAGTTTCACAATAATAATGTTCTAAAGCCACTAAAAGTACCTGAGGAGATAAATGCATGTATGGGGTTTAACATCAAGCAATAGTCTATCTGGCAAAGCTGGCCAGTAATCAAACAATTATGAAATGGAAAGTACATCTTGTACAAGCTGACAGAACCATTAAATCAGAAGAGCCATGAGCAGATGTACTGACACTGTAAGAATTACCAGAAAGCATTAATTTCAGCATTAATAAAATGGCAGTAAATAGATGACAGCTGCCAGATGAACTCAGAAATAAGGTTACTGGCCTTGTTAAGCTCACGTCTCATTTTCTCAGGCACAAACTGATCGAGGTAGCGTCTGAAGTGAAGTGCATCAATGGCAACGATCTCTGTGCAGCGCCGCTGCCAATCATCCCTGTGAGGGACAGGAAGGGAAGCAAGGTAAGGCACAGGTAGAATCCTTCAGATAAAATCCTTGCATGAGTCATGCTGTCGACATTTTGGCAGTGTTAAGATATTAAAAACAAACAAACCATAACCACAGGTCCCAGTGAAACAGGAGGGCAGGAAGGCATTAGTTTTAGATTCAGAGGTGTGCATGTTGCAGACTGTTGAGTAGTAAAATGAAAAATCAAGAGACAACAGGAGACGACACATTGTAAACAAGTGCATCATTCACAGGGAGCCTCAGAGGTTAAAGGATCTGGGAGTAAACAAACATTGGAACATTGGTCTTTGTTTTCCTCTGATACCCCAGACATGCTATTTCCTCTGCTTTTGTTTTCAGAGATCTGTACTAAATCACTGGTATATATCATTACCTCAGACTGCACAGGAAATAATCCTGAGAAGTCAAGTGTATAAAAGTATGTACCATTCAGTCCAACTTTATACCTACTCTCCAACTGTCAGCTACAAAAGCTATCTTTAAAATGATCCAGACATGAAAGCAGACAAGATACACTGCTCACAGAAATGAAGGTCTACCTAAGGTGATGAGTTTGGAAACCCAAAAAATTCCATCTTGCTTGCGTGTATTGGTAGCCAAGTAAGTTTTTATCCTAAAGATTAAAAAAACCCTCAAAGCCAGTCTGTGGGTAATTATGGGGATCCACACAGACACCTGTTTCATTACAGGCACATGTGTCTCAGTTAGTGTCAGTTGTCAACTTGACACAGTTGGGGAAGGGAGACCATCCCCACTGGACTGGTTGGTGGGCATGTCTGTGGGACATTGTCTGCATTGCTCATTGATAGGTAAGGGCCCAGCACACTGTAGGCAGTGTCATTCCTGGGCAGGTGTCTTGAGTTGTGTAAGGAAGGTAAGCCAGGAAGCAGAATGGTTCAATTGTCTTTAGCTACTTTTGCTCCTGCCTCTAGGTTCCTGCCTCAAGTTCTAGCCTTCGCTTCCCTTGATGATGGACTATAAACTGTAAGCCAAATAAATAAACCCTTCCTTCCCCAAATTGGATTGGTCATGCTTTTTTAACCACATCAAGAGAACTCAAACAAGAACAATATATTTTATAAACTAAAAAGAAAGCAAGCCGGGTGGTGGTGGCCCACACCTGTAATCTCAGCACTCAGGAGGCAGAGGCAGGTGGATCTCTGAGTTCGAGGCCAGCCTGGTCTACAGAGCAAGATCCAGGAAAGGCGCAAGCTACACAGAGAAACCTTGTCTTGAATAACCAAAACAAAAATCCAGAACAAAAAACAAACAAACAAAAAAACCAAAAAACCAACCAAATGGGATGTCTTCATCAAACCCCTCTCAAGTCTTAGAGATCTATATGGAAAAGGAGATAGAAAAATTCTAAGAGCCAGAAGTGATGAATGACTCCAAACAGTTTTTACCAGACAGAGACTGTCACAACATGTATAAGATTGCACAAAGTCAAACCAGACAAAATCCCAGCAGTGAGAAGGGGAAGTGGACAAAAAGTCCTAACCCTAATCAAATTCTTTGCAACTGATGCCTGCTGAGAAAGAGAAAATCAGTTTTCTTAAATGGAGTGTTACTGGGTATATTAGCTATAGCCCTATGCACAGTAGGGGCAAACAGAAATGGACTTCATGAATTGTTTGTTGTTGTCTTTGTGGGCTTAGAGAGAGAGAGAGAGAGAGAGAGAGAGAGAGAGAGAGAGAGAAGAAAAAGAAAGAGTGGGAACGCCCAAACATGAAGTTGGGTAGGTAGAAGAAGAAAGAATATGATCAAAATATATTATATAAAAAATATTTTAGATGAGGACTGGAGAGATGGCTCAGAGGTTAAGAGCACCAGCTATTATTCTAGAGGCCCTGAGTTCAATTCCCAGCAACCACATGGTGGCTCATAACCATGAGATTTGTAATGAGATTTGGTGCCCTCTTCTGGCACACAGGAATACATGCAAGCAGAACACTGTATACATAATACATAAATAAATCTTCAAAAAATATTTTAAATGAAAAAAAAAATTTCTGGAAGAGGTAGAGTACACCCGAGTCAAGCACATCCTTTAGTTTCAGCCACATGATACTAAAATCAGAAACACTCACTTTTCACTCCCATCTTCATGGCTCCGGGCCCAACGGTAAGTTTCAGCATAGCCTGTATATTCACTGTACTGTTCAGTACCTGAAACAAATAGAGTATTAATATCATTCACTTCAGACTCAATGGGGAAAGCATTCCACCTAAGGTGCTCAATAAGGACAGAGTACCATCCTTGTTTTTCTTTTGTTGTTTTGAGACAGGGTTTCTCTACAAAGCCCTGGCTGTCCTGGGACTCACTATGTAGACCAGGGTAGAGGGTATCATTCTCATTATTTCTAATCAGCACTATACCTGAAGGGTAAGGTAGGTCCATCTGCCCATCACCCTTACTTCCTGCTGCCACCAGTGCAATGACACAAGAAAAGAATGAAAAGACATAAGGAATGGAAACATATAGGCAGAGATGGGGAAGTAGCTCTATGGTAGAGCTTGACTCCAACACAAAGTCACATAGAGATAAAATAAAATGTAAAACTGTCTTGCAAATGTCATCATTGTTTATACAGTGAATCCCAAAGAACTGCTGAGAGTGGGAAGAGGTTAAGAAAACTCATAACCAAGAGTAAAGATGTCTCTCTCTATATATACCAGCAGCAAACAATGAAAAACCAAACCACCAAACATCCATTAAACATAGTGACAAAAAACCATAAATTACCCCTGAGCAAACTTGGTAACAGATGTAGAAAACTAAAAGAGAAAAAAAGACCCAAACAGACAGAGAAATAGAACATTCCTCTGAAGTAGAAAATTCAATATTATCACAATGCTAATTCTTTTTTTTTTTTTCTTCGAGACAGGGTTTCTCTGTAGCTTTGGAGCCTGTTCTGGACTAGCTCTGTAGACTAGGCTGGCCTCAAACTCACACAGATCCACCTGCCTCTGCCTCCCGAGTGCTGGGATTACAGGCGTGTGCTACCACCGCCCAGCTGCTAATTCTTGATCTATATATTCACCTCAATGCTAACAACCATCCCAATTCCAAACAGCCTTTTCTCTCTCAACACCCCGTTCCTGACCCAGCGTATTGCCATGTTGCTTAGACTGAACTTAAACTCCTGGGGTCAAGTGATCCTTACATACCAGCCTCTTAAGTAGCTGGGGCTGCAGGTAAAGCAACACACGTTTAAAAAATAGTAATTAAACTGGGTGTGGTTGTGCCATGACTTCATGGCCAGCAAAGAAGAAAAAGAAGAACAGCAAAATAAAACAAAACAAACAAAAAACAAAACCTGGAGTGCTCAACTATCTTAATTCAACAGTTACTGGATTTGGGCTTAAAAATAGACATGGGAAAGAGCTATGAGACAAAGTAGAGGCCACAGGCCGACCGACTGCTAACAAGGAGCTGTAGTAAGGGCGTCCAGAAATGATATTTCCCCTAATACTATGGGAACACATAGACTTTCATATGAAAGACAGATTAGACTGCTATGTCCTGGTATGAATACACATTTTGAGACAGCGGATAAACAAAAACATAAAACTATAAAATTTCCAGAGGAAAACAGGAGAGGACATTCCTAATCTCAACACTTGAAAGGTGGTGGCTAGAACATCAGAAGTTCAAACTGGGCAACACGAGAGACCCTGTCTCAAAAAAAACTCAAAACACCTTTGGGAAAAACCAGGCTCACCTGACAATATCTGACAAAGGACCTGTGTTCAGAATATGTGATGATGTCTCAAACATCAATAATAAACACAAACAGGGGCTGAGGAAGTAGAGTTTAGTGACAGAGCCCTTTCCAGCATGTATAGGCCCCGTGTTTAGACCCTAGCTCAGCAAAATAACATGAAATGAATGAAAAAACACAACCTAACTCACAGAAATGGACAGAAATCATGAACACACACATGCCTATTGGAAATACACTGTTGGCTGACAATCATATGAGATACATAGTTGGCTAACAATCATATGAAAGTGTTTAAAATTATCAATCACTAGTGATCACAGTCAAACCACAGTGAGATACTGTAATAAATCTCAATGTATGTCTAAAATAAAATTGTCCACAATAAGGGCTAGATGTGGTGGCACATATTTTTAAATCCCTGTACTTGGGAGGCCCAGGCAGGTGGATCTCTATGAGTTCCAAGCCAGCCAGAGTTACATGGTGAGGCCCTGTCTCAAACAACAACAACCCAAACGAACAAAAAGGATTCACGACAAATCAACAAAACAACAACAACAACAACAAAAAGGCCACACTAAGGGCTGACAAGGAAATAAAGTAGAACTCTCATATACTTCTGGTGAAACAACATAGCACAGTAATTCTGAAAAATAGTTTGGCAATATCTTATAAAATTAAACATGAACAGTTTGATATGGAAATGTCATTTGTAGGTACTTATCTAATAGAAAACAAACAAGTGTGCCAATAAAAACTTTATAGAAGGGGCCAGAAAGATGGCTCGCTGGTTAAGAGCGATGGCTGTCTTCCAGAGTCAAAATCGACTCCTAACACCCACATGGCATCTCAAAACATCTGTAACTCCAGTTCTAGGGCATAAGTGTCCTCTCCTGGCCTCTGCAGGCACCAGGCATACAAGTGGTAGACAGAGAGGTGGGTGAAACACCCAAACACATGAAATAAAAAATGAATTCGGGGTTGGGCATTTAGCTCAGTGGTAGAGCGCTTGCCTAGCAAGCGCAAGGCCCTGGGTTCGATCCTCAGCCCCCCCCCCCCCAATGAATTCATCTTAAATAAAAATTGCTCAGAAGAATGCTCATAGCAGCTTTACTCACAATAGGTGCATATCAGTCATAGGCCAACCACAGGACCAGAAGGAATAAGATTCATATATGAAGGGATTTACTGCAAAGATTTGGCTCACACGACTATGAGGGCTAATTAACAAGCAGGTTGGGACTCTTAGACATGGGCAGCAGCTATCCACAGGAGGATTCCTTCTGCAAAGTCTGTCTTAACTGACTGAACTAAACCCTCACAGATTAAAGTAAACAATCTCCCTTCTTAGGTGTTAACTAACTGTGGACTTTTAATCATATCTATAAATTATTTTTATGGGGCAGGAGAGATGGCTCAGTGGTTAAGAGCACTAATTGTTCTTCCAGAGGACCCGGGTTCAATTCCCAGCACCAACATGGCAGCTCACACCTGTCTGTAACTCTAGTTCCAGGGCTTCTGACACATTCACACAGACATACACACAGGCAAAACACCAATCCACACAAAATAAAGAGAAGAAATTAAAAAAATATATTTTTACAGCAACACATGAATTCAGTGTCTAAATGAATACATGGGGCCTGTGGCTGAGCTGAGCTAACATAAACCCATAGTAAACTTAAAAATAAGTCTGGTATAATGTCTCATGTGGAAGCTGAAGGATCACCACAAGTATGAGGCTACCTAGACTACAGAATAAGACTCTGAAAACAACCAAACAAACAAGAAAAAAGGAGGGAGGACCCAAAGAGTAAACAGTCCCAACGTAAATTAACAGTAAGATAAAGGCCAGTGGGGCTCACACGGAGCAATGGATGCTGCTTAGTATAAAGCACAGAGCCACCACATCCAAAATCATGACAGTGGGTCCACTATCTTTAGGAACTATATGATAAAATATTTAGGAGTAAAAGGGATTAATGTCTCCAACACATTCTTAAATATTTGAGGAAAAGAAAATGGAGAAGAAAAAGGTAAGCTGGAAAATCTTGACAGAGTATGGAAAGCTGGGTGTGGTGACACACCTGTAATCCTAACTCAGGAAGCTGAGGCATGAGGATCATAAATTTGAAGTTTCTTCCAAATACATTATATGCATGTAAAAAGACATTTATATTTATGCAAAATTATGAAAAGTATTATATTTTTGGTTTATATTATACATTATAATTTCCTATAATAAAGGTTAAATACTATGCTTTCCAATTTATTGTTTAGCAAACTGCCTCTTAAAATAATTTTAAAGCAATTTCTATCTTAGTTCCCATAAAATCACTGGGAATGTTTTTATGCTACAAACCAAGAAAACAACTCTGTATGTAACGTCCTTGCTATTTCTTATGTAGTCTCGATGTTCTTGTCTGTACAATGTCCACAGAGCATGTGTACATAATAAGTATAACAAGTAGAACAAAAGGAATAGGATTGACTGAAGTCACAGGAGTAAGTCAGAAATAGTCTCCAGGGACTACATAATGGACTCTTAGACGGTCACATTTGTAGCCAGGCACAGCAGCTCAGGAGGCAGAGGCAAGAACATTGCTGGGACTCTGAGATCAGCCTGGATGACACCTGAGACCATGTCTCAGAACAGAAAACCACATCTTTAAAGAGCATGATATGCTGGGCGGTGGTGGCACACGCCTTTAATCCCAGCACTTGGGAGGCAGAGCCAGGTGGATCTTTGTGAGTTTGAGGCCAGCCTGGTCTACAGAGCGAGATCCAGGAAAGGCGCAAAGCTACACAGAGAAACCCTGTCTTGAAAAACAAAAAAACAAAAAAAGGAGCATGGTATGGTGAAAAACCACCACAGTGACACTAGGAAACATGGGACCCCAGGAGATACTTCCCTGGTCATGTGACCTTGGCTAACCCACATATCTGAAATTCAAGGTTATTAATAGTGCTTACTGTTTTACCTATGGGATCAATTAGAAAACCAAGTAAGACAAATTGAAACTCCTTCAAAACCATGTCAATAAATTGAATTTTGCAAAGCAGTAGAGGAAACAAAACTGACTCTCTTGTCTAGGCATCAACACTGCTCTAGTCTATTGCCAAAAGGAAACTGAGAGCCAGCCAGGAACACTCATTTATGTTTTCTGCCTAGGAGTAGATAAATCTCACTTTTCCTGTTTAAAAAACAAAAAACAAAAAACAAACAACAATAACAACCCCTGTCTACTTTCATCTCTTAATTATGCAAACACCTATTTTGTCTTTTAAAACTGAAATGGTTTGTTGAAGACTATAAAATAGCAATTGCTATGTTTCCCTCCCAAGTGAGGCCACTGTCAGCCTTCTTTTCAAGAGGTTTAGGGCACTTCGGAAATAAATGCTTCCTTCCACTCTAAGCAAACTGAACCTTGAGTTTTCTTTTCTTTTCTTTTTTTTTTTTTTTTTGGTTTTTTTCGAGACAGGGTTTCCCTATGTAGCTTTGCGTCTTTCCTGGAACTCACTTGGTAGCCCAGGCTGGCCTCAAACTCAAAGAGATCTGCCTGGCTCTGCCTCCCGAGTGCTGGGATTAAAGGCGTGCACCACCACGGCCCAGCGAACCTTGAGTTTTCTAAGTAGGCAAGTCTTATATCACTGTCTTTTGAAAAATGAGTTCTTTTAATGTACTTCAAATTCAAATTTATTAATGAGCAGTGATGGAAATGTAAAAGTGAAGAGTGGAAAGAGCCATGAAGACAGAAGCTTCTTAGTTAGTGAGATGGTCTACAACAATTCAGGCGAGACAGAACTTCACTTACTGGAAAATCTTATCAAGAGTCACGGCAGCATTATGAGCTTTAGACTTAGTAAGAAATCTATCTAGTTTCTCTTACTATTAATAAAAGTTTATCGTGAACTGGGGAAAATATTGAAAATTAACAAATCCTGCTTGTCTGTGGGTTGTGCCCTGGGACAGGCAGTTCCCATGAAAGCCATATACCTTACTCCACTTAGCATCACTAAGAGCGGCAATTACGGAGTAGATGCAACACTCTTGCCTTCAGTCTTCACAGCTAGTAAATATTTTGTAAGGATAAAAACACTTGATCTCTAATACTCTGTAAATCCAATTGAACTTGGACCTCTCAACAGTCTGGAAACACTTAGCACTGGGCTGCTTCTGTAGTGATGGTGCCTGCACTTTCTATCTCACCAAGATGGCACAGAACCATAAGCCATGGTTACATGTGGTTAGTCTAGCACTTCTGCTGACCAAAGACATCCACTCATGTAGACAGTCTTGATAGTCTGATTTACTGCTGGGAGGGTGTCACGTAAATTAACTTCTGCTCATCAAGTTTCATCTATAGGCATGTGTAGGCATCTGCTTTATGTGCTCACCAAACAGAAGCAAGAGGAGAACACTGTAGAGCCCCTTAGCACTTGATATTGAAGCTGTCTGGAAGATGTTTAATTCTCTCATTCTATTCTTCCTTACCGAAAGGTTTCAACTCAGCTACTATAGGGTGAATCATAGCAAACAGAAATAACACAGAACAAAAGTGTTTGCCTGTTTGCATGACCTGTTTCATATTCACTTAAAAGTCTGATAGCAACCAGATGTCCCAAAATGATGACAAATTTAATTTATTTCCAATTTCTCAAAACTGGTCTACAGATTCAGGCAGCACAGTCACAGCCATTAGGTCACTGAGTTTAGCTGCATCACTGAAGGAATGGAATTGATCAGGCAGATGAATTGCAGAGCATAGTTAAGAGTCTCCTAAGAAGGGAGATGGCAGAAATCCAGATACTAAATAGATGATGAAATGGTCATTTCCATTAAGGGAGCATCACATCACAGATATTAATTAGGAAGCACTGTAATAAAGTTAAGTGCATGTGGGGGAAAATGCTGAGTGAAAAGTCACCCCAAGTGTCCTTAGCTTGAGGTAATCACAAATCTGAAGCCAAGTCACAGATCTGCAATTTTCCACTCACTTTACAATTGCTGCAGGTAAGTCAGAGATCACTGACAATTCTAGAGGGATCCTTTTTTAAGGGACAAGCTATCTATCATAAGAGGAGAGGGATGGAGGCAAGAAGGTGAGAGACAAAGACACATACTAATGTTTTCCTTCTAATATTCCCAGGGGAAGTGACATCCCTTAGTTACTAAAAAATCAATGGCAGATAAGATCCTTTTCTTACCATAATCAAAGTAAATGAAAGAAATTAGCTTTGGATTTAAATGCCCAGCATTTTACTAAGGTTTATTAATCTATTTTTTAAAGGATGAAAATTCTTCTTGAAAATGATGAGATATTTTGCTGTTAGTCTTCCATTCAAATATTCTAAATATTAAAAATATTTAGAAATTATCATTTGTATACATAAGTGATGGGAACAGTAACAGCCCTGACTTTTCAGAGTTCATGAAAAGAGCATAATGCAAGTGACCCAATGGTTTCCTTGCCAACAATGCATTCACCCATCCTTCCCTCTTTTTTTTTTTTTTTTTTTGTTATCTGTGCATTCTTGCCTCCCCCAGGAACTCCCTCAACTTCATCCATCTTACCTACCTACACCATAATCAACAATTACAGACAGATAAGCAATACAGGAGCCGAGATAATGCTGAGAACAAAGGGGTATATCTTTCCAATCCAATACAATTTTGGAAACAACTTGAAAATTGTAGAAGAAATTCTTCATGTATTAACTTAAAGTAACAAAGTAAGGATCTGTCTAAGAGAAATAAATTCCTTTGCTGAGGTTCTAATTTTAATTTCCCACATAAACGAAATAAATTTTGTTGTTTACCTTACGTCACCAAACCATCAGATCAAGTGGGTAAGAATATCTAAATGACTTGAAGCCGTTCTCCCAAGCAGCAAGATCATTTTAAAACCTTAACGACTGTGGAAATCAGCTGCCCAGCAGCCTCCAGAGAAGACACAAGAGTGTTGAGGCTCCTTCAAAGTCCGACTTTCTGAGAACGCTCATTAGACCTTTCCCCTGGGGATCTCATGCAGAAGGCTGTCCTGATTTCACGAAACTGGAGCTTGCCCAGTGTGAAAAGCCTAGTGTCCAAGAGTTAGACGAGATGAGCACCGGTCCCTGCTTACCTGAGACTGCCTAAGGTGGAGCAAGCAATACACTAACCAAAGCATCCAAGGAAAGCTGACAACAAGTTGTCAACAAGGAGCTTAGAAAAGTTCTAGCACATTCTTAGTAGTGCAAAACACCGTATAATACAAATGCCCAGAAAAAAACCTAGAAAGCCTATAGCTTTCCCCACTGCCCAACCTTGAAGCTTTGTGGAAGCAGGAAGGCCAAGCAGGGTCATCAATACACAGTGGAAGGCTGATGGCGCCAGCATGCACTTCAGCAAAGTGGGAACCTTACTGATTCCAGTCAGCTAAGAAATCCACACAATCACTAGCTAACCCCTAGTAAACTGAACAGAAACCTTAGTGACACTCAAGAAACAGCACAGAGACAGGCATGGTGGCGCGCGCCTTTAATCCCAGCACTCTGGAGGCAGAGGCAGGTGATCTCTGTGAATTCAAGGCCAGCCTGGTCTACAGAGTTCCAGAACAGCCAGAAACCCTGTCTCAAAAAACCAGAAAAGGTACAGAGTCCACAGAATTTGTTTAGGAAAGGAATGAAGTAACCAATAGAGGCTAATAACAATAACTCTGATGAAGGGATATAATTTCTAGGTTGTTATATTATTTAAAATGTCAGATCTCATCATCAATTACAATAGGCCCAGAGACATATATAAAGATTGAGACAGTGTGCCCATAACCATGAATAACTAGTCAATATTACACCAGTAAACTGATGCTGGACTTAGTAGAAAACACAAATCTCTTATTTTAAATATGTTGAAAGAACTATAAAAAAATATGTCTTAGTACTAAAGCAAAGTAAGTATGAGAATGATAATTCTCACAGATATATTAGGACCTGTGTGAGATGGTTTAGTGAGTAAAAGCATGTGCCATCAAGCCTGACAACCTGAGTTTGATCCATACAACCCACACAGTGGAAAGAGAAAACTGACTTCTAAAAGTTGTCCTCTGATCTCCAAATCACACTGTGGCATGTTGATACACAATAAATAAATACAATAAAAATATCAAACAATGAAAAAATTCTTTAAAAAGACATACTAATATAGAGACAAATGGGGGGGCAGAAAAGAAATTCTGGAATTGAAAAGTACAATAATAGAAATAAGAAATCTGCTAGAAGAATTCAAGAGCAGATTAATTTGAAAGCAGGTAAATGAATCAGAGAAATAGACAAAAATCAATCGACTGAGGAAGAGAAAACATAAGTAATGAAGAAAATGATCAGAGAGAGGTTCAGAGACCAGCATACCAAGTGTCATCATTTGCACTATTTGGAGAGGAAAGACTATTTTAAGACATAAGGCCCGAGGCCCAGGGTCTGGCTCAGCTGGTAAAGAGCTTGCTAGGAAGGGCTCCTGACTCTGGTCCCCAGAACCCCTATAAAAATGCCAGGTATGGTGGTAATCCTGTAATCCTGGTGCTGAGACGGCACAGACGGATTTCAAAGGCTTACTGGCCAGGCACCTAGCCAACGAGTGAGTGAGCCCCAGATCAATGAAAGCCTGTCAAAAAGGAGGTAGAGTGTTCCTGAGGACAGCATCCGAGGTCCTCCAGCCTCCACATGCATAGGAGTACACATGTAAATGCAGCCCGTACTTGCACAACACAAACACACATTAAATAAAAGACAGAAGGGCCAGGCGGTGGTGGCGCACGCCTTTAATCCCAACCCTTGGGAGGCAGAGCCAGGCAGATCTCTGTGAGTTTTAGGCCAGCCTGGTCTACAGAGTGAGATCCAGGAAAGGTGCAAAGCGAGAAACCCTGTCTCGAAAAACCAAAAAAAAAAAAAAAAAAAGACAGAAGGGCCAATTAGTTAATATATCTGATGACAAAAATTAAATCTAAGCATTCTAGAAGCTCAATGAATTCCAAGTAAAGTAAAATCAATGAGATCTATACCCAGAGAAATCATAAAAAACTGAAAGACTCCTAAGAGAGAAACAAAGGGAAAATCAGATACTCTCTTGAAGGTTGTCTGAAAGTTATCAGAGGTCAAGAGTGCGACATTAAGACTGGAGCTCAGGCTTGACTTTATCATGCACCTCTCTGCACGTACCTTAAGTTTTATGTACGTCTAATATAAGTCACAGGGGACTTTTTAATAACAATAATCCAAATTCTCCTACTCAAGGAACTACAGTTGCCTATACTAATCTCAAAGCAACAACAGAAATGAAATTCGGTTTTATAGGCTTCAAAAATAAAGACCCAGTAACTGATGAAATGTTTTGGCTTCCTGTAGGTATGTTCTTTTAGTTATTCAAATGAAAGGTACCACTTGGATATTCCAATAAGATTGGGCATACAATGTGTTACTACTCAAGACATTTTAAGAAAATACAATCACAACAATGAAAAAAATATAAATAATAAATTTAAACTACTGGGCCTGGGGCCAGCAAGATGGATCAGTGAACAGAGGTGCTTGCCATCAAGTCTTATGACCTGAATTCAATCCCTAGAACCCATATTGTAGGAGGAGAGAAACAATACCCCCAAGTTGTCCCTGACCTCCACATGAGCTGGGGCAAGCAAGCGCCCCTTCCCTCAATAAATAAAGAAAATGTATTAAAAATAAAATATTGGGTCTAATGCTCATGGGAGAGAAAAGTCTTGATTGGGCAGCTTTTGGGGATTCAAGATGGGGAAAACTACCCTGTCATGCAGACACACAGACACTAACCTGTGATAATAAGACACTCATTGTGATCCAGCACCTCAGTGAAGAGCCGTGAAACAATCAACTCAGGATTGATTAAAAAGCGGATTTCTTCTTGTACAAGTCCTGCACCAGTTACACCACCTCCAACAAAACGATTTGCAAAATCCACCTATTAGAAAAAATGTAGTGTATTAAATAGTGTCTGAAATGCCTGCAGACATCACAAAGAAACGCACACTCTATGGGATCACATCTCCCTCTCCTGTGAAGCAGCCCCCGCTCCTCCTAAAGAGCGTCTACAGCTGCTTACACCCCTTCCATCTGAGGACAGCTAACACCTCTTCCTAGTTCTTTAGGCCCCAAAAGTTCCCAAGGAACCTGGAAAATGGAGCTTTCAGATAAAATATTAATGAAAAACCTTATCTGTGTCTTTCTAGTTATAAGTCAAGATTAGTCCTGCTCTGAGGTTTCAGGGTCACTTCCCTACATCTATTATTCAACCTCTCTTTGGGTATTTTAAGTGACTTTCAAACAATCAAACGTTTAAGATTTTTAGTAGTTACTTTTTTTCTGTGGAAGAATAAAGGGATAGAATTTTTGTTTCAAATTAAACCCCAAGCCCCAAGTTGCATGAATACTACCAACTATTTTGAAAAATATACCCAATGGCAGGGGGAAATAAAAATCTAATATAAGAACAAAGATTTAACTCCATTAGTATTTGTAATTTAGTCTGTAAGTCTGTATCAGCAGTTCTGTTCCTGTTTCAGGGTATGGGTAAATGCTCTATGCCACGAGATCCTGATTCCTGACTAAAGAGTCTTGATCTTCAAAGGAACACAAAAAATCTGCCACATTACTTCAGTTTTAAAAACAGTGATATGTCTGTAATTAGATTGTTTAGATTATTCTAAAGAGTTAGATTACATAGATGTACACAAGTTAAATATATATAGTAAACACACAAGTAAAACAGTTTATTACAAATTGTAAGAAGTTTTTCAATTATTATAAAATGTGAGGTCTCTCCAAATCTTGTTCATATTTTCTAAAGCAGTGAAATGAAACTATGAAGGCAATGTTAGAGGAGTAGACAAGAATATAAATATTATGTGTAGCAAAAAATATGAAAGGACAAAATTAATAAAGGGCAAATTATTCTTATTTTACCCATAAGATCTTGGAAAATACTGCAACATACTATTGACAAATTATTGAAATGAATATATAGGAAACCATATGTTTGGGTTTGTGTTCCAGAGTACTACTGAAATTAAAAAAACAGAATAATTATTTCTCATATGTATATGTATGTATGTATGTGTATATATATATATATATGTGTGTATATATATATATGAATAATGGAATGAGTACAGAGCTGAGCACAGAGGAGGGCAATGCAGCTTTCAAAAGAAAGCAGCCGTCAATCCTGAGTTGGCCGGCAGGCTAGGGGAACGGAAAACCATGTGAACAACTGCTGGAGAGGACTATAAACATTGTCCCCACTATTCCTGCAGGCAGAGGACATCACATGGGAAGTTACAGATGATGATAAGGTGGTCTGGGGTGTACAGAGGTTTTTACTCAAATCTTGAGGTTCTGGTAAAGATTCATTTAGCAAGTTGGACCAGTGTTTTATTAAGATAATTCAGGGCAGAGTTTCAGTTTCAAGAAAACACTGAAGGTATGTAAAATTAACAGCAAAGAGGGTAGCTAGGTAACTACTGAATAACTGTTAAGCCTCAAGTGGTAGAGTATAGGAAAGAGAAGAGACCTAGAATGAAATGGACAGTCATTTGAGAAATGAAAAACTAACTACAAGCCCATCATTGTAATATTTCAATGAATACAAACAGGGGTTGAGATCAATATAACTTGATTTTTACTGGAATCAGGTACATAATTGAAAAAAAGATATGATTTATCAAACTTGTATACTATTTGATAATAATCATGAGAAACACACCATATGATATTCATGTTCACTCTTTGGCAAAAAGACCAAAGACAGTCATTACTTGAAAGGTGGACACAGATATACCCTGTTAAAGGAAGAGCTTAAAAAAGAAAAAGATCTCTCTTTGTTGTCTTAATTGCTCTAGCTAGAACTTCGAGTACTATATTGAATAGATCAGAAAATGGAAATATTTCCCATACTCATGTATTGGTAGGATTAACATAGTAAAAATGGCAATCTTATCAAAAAGCAATCTACAGATTCAATGCAATCCCCATCAAAATTTCAACACAATTCTTCAGAGACCTCAAAAGAACAATACTCAATTTTATATGGAGAAACAAAACACCTTGGATAACTAAAATAATCCTGTATAATAAAGGAACTTCTGGAGGTATCACCATCCCTGACTTCAAGTTCTACTATAGAGCTATAGTAATAAAAATGCATGGTATTGGCATAAAAACAGACCCATGGATCAATGGAATTGAATCAAAGACTAAGATGTAAACCCACACACCTATGTGTAGCACGAATCTTAACTAATAAAAACAAACTCAGGGCCTGGTATTGGGGTGAACGCTGGAAGATCAGAGAAGCAGAACAAGCCACAGACATCTCACCTCGCCAATTCCTCAGCTGATCCTGTTTCCTCAGATTGAAAGCCTTTGAGTCCTTATCCAAATGAATCTCAGCTGAACTGCTGCTCCAAAGCCTGAATGCTTAACCAGCCTAGTTCCTGGTTTTCATGCCCTATATACCTTTCTGCTTTCTGCTCCCACTTCCTGGGATTAAAGGCTTACTTTTTGGGATTAAAGGCATGTGTCACCATGCCTGGCTGTTTCCAATGTGGCCTTGAACTCACAGAGATCCAGATGGATTTCTGCCTCTGGAATGCTAGGATTAAAGGTGTGAGTGCTACAATTTTCTAGCCTCTGTATCTAGTGGCTGTTCTGTTCTCTGACCCCAGATAAGTTTACTAGGGTTACACAATATTTTGGGGAACACAATACCACTATACCTATGAATACCCGATTTTTGACAAAGAAGCCAAAATTATACAATAAAAAAATAGAAAGCATCTTTAACAAAAGGTGCTGGCATAACTGGATGTCGGCATGTAGAAAAATGCAAATAGATCCATATCTATCACCATACACAAAACTCAAGCCTAAGTGGATCACAGACCACAACATAAATCTAGTTACATAGAACCTGATAGAAGAGAAAGTGGAAAGTAGCTTTGAATGCCTTGACATAGGAGACAACTTCCTGAATATAACATCAGTAGCACAGACACTGAGATCAACAATTAATAAATGTGACCTCCTGAAACTGAAAAGCTTCTGTAAGGCAAAGGACATGGTAAATCAGACAAAACGGTAGCCTAGAGAATGGGAAAAGATCTTCACCAACCCCACATCTGACAGAGGGGCTGATCTCCAAAAGAACTCAAAAAGCTAGACAGCAAAATACCAAATAATACAATTAAAACAGATCTAAACAGAGAATTCTCAACAGAAGAATCTCAAATGGCCAAGATACACTTAAAGAAGTGTTCAACATCCTTTGCTATCAGGGAAATGCAAATAAAAATGATTCTGAAATACCATCTTAACAATTGTCAGAATGGCTAAGATCAAAAACACTAATAACAACTTATGTTGGAGAGGATGTGGAGCAAGAGGAACACTCCTCCACTGCTGGTAGGAATGCAAACTGTATTGTACAGTCACTTTGGAGATCGATATAGTGGTTTCTCCGAAAATTGGGGTTCAATCTACCTCAAGACCCAGCTATAGCAATCTGGAGCATATACCCAAAGGATGCTGAAATCATACCACAAGGACACTTGCTCAACTAGATACATAGCAGTGTTATTCATAATAGCCAGTGCTGTGGATATCACTCTGTGTAAATAAAATGCTGACTGGCCAGTAGCCAGGCAGAAAGTATAGGCGGGACAAGCAGAGAAGAGAATTCGGGGAGCAGGAAGGCGGAGAGGGGAGACACTGCCAGCCACCGCCATGACAAGGGAGATGTGAGGTACCAGTAAGCCACGAGCCACATGGCAAAGTATAGAAGAATAGAAATGGGCTAAATATAAGAGAAAGAGCTAGACAAACGGTAGGCCTGAGCTAATGGCCAAGCAGTTTAAATAATATAAGTGTGTTTGTTTTATAAGTGGGTTGTTGGACTAACAGGGCTTGGTGGGGGCTGGAGATAAGGTCTCCAGCTACAAGCCAGAACCTGGGAACAACCTAGATGCCCCTCAACTGAAGAATGGATAAGGAAAATGTGGTACATTTACACAATGGAGTACTACTCAGTGGTAAAACAAACAAACAAACAATGACATCATGAAATTTGCACACAAATGGATGGAACTAAAAAAAAAAAAAAAAAAAAATCATCTGAGTGAGGTAACCCAGACCCAGAAAGCAAACATGGTATTACTCACTCACAAGTGGATATTAGGTGTAAAGTAAAGAATATCCAGGCTACAGTCCACAGCCTCAGAGAGGCTAGACAAGAAGGAGGGCCCAAAGAGGGATGCATCAATCTCCCTGGGAAGGGGAAATAGAAGAGATCTCCTGGGTAAACTGGGTGGGGAAGGGGAATGAATGATGAGGGGATGGGAACATAAGGGGTCCTATTGTGTTTCTGGAAAGGGGAGAGTAATGAAAGAGATGTCTTGATGAGGGGTGGGGTGGCATTTGGGGGTTAGGGAGAAACCTGGTGCTAGGGAAACTCCCAGGAATCCACAAGGATGACCCCAGCTAAGACTCCTAGCAATAGTGGAGAGGTTGCCTGAACTGGCCTTCTCCTGTAATCAGATTGGTGACTAGCCTAATTGTCATCAGAGAACCTTTATCCAGTAACTGATGGAAGCAGATGCAGAGATCCACAGCCAAGCACTGAGTCCTGTTGAAGAGAGGGAGGAGGAATTGTATGAGCCAGGAGGGTAAAGGTCATGACAGGGCAACCCACAAGGACAGCTGACTGAGCTCATGGGAGCTCACAGACTCTAGACCAAAAACTAGGGAGCCTGCATAGGACTGACCTACTTCCTCCACATGTGTGTGACAGTTGTATAGCTTGGTCTGTTTGTGGGGCTCCTAGCAGTGGGATCAGGAACTGTCCCAGGCACTTGAGCTGGCTTTTAGGAACCTGTTCCCCATGCTGGGTTGCCTTACCCAGCCTTGGTGCATGCAGGGGGAGGAGCTTGTCCTGCCTCAACTTGATGAGCCATGCTTTGTTGACTCCCATGGAAGGCCTGCCCCTTCCTAAATGAAGGAGGAGGAGGAGTGGATGGGGGTGGGTAGGTGGGAGGTAAGGGGAAAGAACGGGGGGAGAGGAGAGAGGGGAAACTATGGTTGGTTCGTAAAATAAATGAAAAAATTTAATTTAAAAAAGAAAGGAAGAAACTCGAAGCTTCTAGTACTTTCAAAAGTTCTTTTTGGGGCTCTAACAGGTGGGAAACCTGCTCCAGTACACGAATACATGCGCATGAGTGTCCCTTCACTTTCAGCCAGCCATTTTCCAAGTCTCTCCCTGTGAAGGGCTTGCTCAGATCACTCGTTTCGTTTCTGCACCGTGACTTGGTGAGGGGAGAAATGACAGCACTCCTCATACAGGATTTGTTGTTGCCTTTCAATGTAAGATCATTTATTCGCTGCACAACGAGCTTTTGGAGCACCGCAATACAATATTCCCTGATCTCCCGGGGAGATGTGGGATGGGGAGAGAGAGCAATTAATAATGCCAGAAGCCTTTATTTTGTAGTCTTTTCACCTGGCAAGGCCCCACATTTCATATATAATAATATACTGTAGGCAAGTGGGGAGATCTCAGCCGTTACTGTTGGTGAATAATTCCTTGTTGAATTGTTCTGTAATAAGAAGTCAGCATTCCTGTAGTGCTAACTAGCAATAGCTTTGCTTAGTTCTTAGGTACAGTATGCCTTCTCCACTTTATCCAACACTTTAATGCAGGAAAGAACTGCATAAAGGAAAAAAATGCAACCGCAAATGGTATTCACTTGGAACAAATTTTAAGCACATTGAAAAATTATTTCTTAAGTAGAAGAAAAATTATTAAGATTAATTAAATCTTTTTTTTCAAATATAAAGAATAGACAAATTACTAATATAACTGGACAATGTGGAGCATGCCTATAGCCCTGGCACTCAGTAAGCAGAGACAGGAAGATCATATGGTTAAGAGCACCTTGGATTACACAGTGAGTCCAAGACCAGCCTGAGCAACACAGTGAGAAGCCGCATTACAGAACCCAAAATAAACAGGAAACAGAGCAGGCTTCTTTTTAGATTTGACTTATAAATACGTCTACATGAAGGACTGTTCCAGAAAGAAAACAATTCTTTAGCTACTTTGGAACTTATGACTCATTAAGCTTTTGCCTCAGACTCTCAACTGTTAGGATTACAGGCATGTAATACTGTGCCTAGCTTCTTAATCATTATTTCTCCCATATTTTGGGAAAAAGTAGTGGTAGTAACATCTTGATAGCAAGGATGAAGGAACAGACAGGATTACCCACTTTTCAATAGAGAAAAGACAGTACAAAGCTACCTCACGTGCTTTGAAAGTGTCACATATGGGAAAGAAGTCTGTTTTATCAATCAGTCTTAGATGTCTGCCTCCTACACCCAAACAAGGCTTTTGGTGGCATAAAAACATCAAACTAGTCATGATTTGGGGTCAAAACAAGCCTTTAAAGAAAAAGAACAAAACTGCCTCCTGACAGCTTGTCAAAACCATATCCTGGGAACTTGGTCCTCTGTCAATCCACAGTCAGGGTCTGAAACAAGAGGACTGATGCTGTCCAGATCTTGGGACTTTCTGTCAAAAGCTTTTGTAAGAGGCACATGAGCATACATGGGCAATAACAGCTGTCAACGTGATCTGTTCTGTGTTTTTCTCCAAACTTTTTTGCATTGCATCAACTTAGGAGACTAACAGGTTTTCAAATTTCCTTTTCTGTCAGAAACCTGGCAAGAAGGAAGTCTTAAATATACATATACTTCTGATATTTACCTACCTGTAGCATGCCTCGGCCATTGCCTTCTATGGTACCCTCATAAGTGACATGTAATCGTGTCAGGGGTTTTTCACACCTAGAATATAGAAAGTATTTTCTTAGATAAGCAATTCACAACACACAAATCTGAAAATACAAATGACTATGAACAAACAAACAAACTATGAAATCACCAAGAATCAACCTCAAGAGCCAGAAATAAATATTAACAATCATGGTATTAATTCTCCCAATTTTTTCTCACTCAAATATGCATATTTGCATTAAAATGAGACAGAATATTATTTTACCCTACATGAAACTGAGTTAAGAAATTTCTCAAGACATAAAAATGAAAATATATTGGCCGGGCAGTGGTGGCACACGCCTTTAATCCCAGCACTTGGGAGGCAGAGCCAGGCGGATCTCTGTGAGTTCGAGGCCAGCCTGGACTACCAAGTGAGTTCCAGGAAAGGTGCAAAGCTACACAGAGAAACCCTGTCTTGAAAAACCAAGAAAAAAAAAGGAGAAGAAACTCACTTTCCTATGATGCTTGGCTCTTAGATGGCTATTTTCACTAGTTTGGTAACTAGTGTTTAGGGAGGGTGCCATTGGGATTCTGGTCTATGGAATTTTTATATTAACATTGTTGACAGATAAACCTAGCATTTTAAGTAATTACTCAGGAAGCATAATTATTTTCTTTTTCATAAACTATGGTTACTGAGATATTGGCCTGTGTTACATTAGGTTGATAATTTCATTGTATTACAATGTTTGAAGACTTTTTTCTTAGTAAATTCACCTCCCCAATTGCTTATTGAATAAAAAAGCTATATTAGGATATAATAAATATTTTATATCTATTATTACATATAGATGCTAACTTAAATAGTACTCTTATAATGTTTTTGGAGTAGGTGATGAATAAGCACACAAAGTACACACACACACACACAATTTAGAAGTGCTATTTATTGCTGAGATTTACTAATGTCCCAATTTTATGAGCCCACAAACATTTGTGGCAAAATTCTAGCCTGACAGATAAGCTTAATTAAGATGATTTAATACAACTTCCATTCTAAAAAATTTATTTGGATTAACTCATTTAGAATAACCCACACTTTACAAATGGAAAAGAAAATAAGAAAGCATTTAATTTATTTACTCAAGTTAATAAACAAAAAGCAGTGAGATTTGAACCCAAGTAGCCTCTTGTTGATCAAAAAACAGTATATCATGCTTTTAGAAAAGATTATATAATCTTCTATAGAAAGTCTATAGGTTTGATTCTGTAGTCACACTTTTAATGTACTTTGTTTATCCTGTATGCATGTGTGTTTGTGTGTAGGTTCACTCAATACTTGTGTACCGGTTAGAAGACAACTGTGGGAGCTGGTTCTCTCCTTCCTTCCCTAACGTGGGCTCTGGGAATGGAAGGCGATTAGATTGGTTTTAACCTCCTTTCATGGTCCTAGTTTCCTGGTCATTTTATTCAGAGGGAGACTGCCTGTAAGGATATAAAAGAAAGACAACCAGGCATGCTCCAGAAATCTGTGAACTGTCAACTGGGACTACTTTGGTTGACAACATTTCTCCAAAACTGAAGTTGGCAACCATGTGCACCAGTTCTCACTGTAACTAGGGAATGGCTATAAACTCGGTGTGGTTTGTCAGATAAATCCTTTAACCTCCTAAGAGTTCTCCACTTTAAGCCTCGGCAAATACTCTGCATTCTTGCCCCAAGAATCAAAGATATAGTGATCAACTAAGCCTGGCTAAAGTGCCTGCTAATGTCAAAGGGCTACCTGGAACATGCTAGAAACAGACTCAGGAAAACCTATAACTCCATGACACTCATGCTGTCCCATACTCTTGGCAGTACCAACAATCCTTATCTCTTCTTCATCCATTATTTATGTATTCATTCATTCATTCATTCATTCATTCATTCATGTTTTTCATGACAGGGTTTCTCTGTGTAGCCTTGGTTGTCTGGAAACTAGTTCTGTAGACCAGTCTGGCCTTGGACTAACAGAAATCCTCCTGCCTCTGCCTTCAGAGTGCGGGGATTCAAGGCGTGCCCCACCACTGCCTGGCTGAGTTGTTTGTCTGTAAATGCATGCATTTTCCTGGTCCTGTGGAGCCTGGGAGACCGATTGTAATTACATTCCCCAACTCACTCACGGAGCAGCTAAAACAAACAAGACACCAATAATGTGAATTAAGTTAGAAAACTACTAAGTTAGGTTCTGCCCATCAGAGTTAAAGGGGCAACAGGTCTCACATAGGGCCAGTTACTGTATTCCCTTCACAAAGCAGCCACACCAGTGTCTGCATTTCCACCTGTCCATGGTGATGTTGGGTGCCCTTTATGGTAGTGACAGGCTAGTGAGCACTGTGAAGGATCTAGAAAAAACTGATACCAAGGGGACATGAATAAAACATACTATATTCCTCAGTTCCTGTGTCTCAGCATAGAAGAACAGCAGAGAAAAGGAATGCTCTCTATTCTTGTTTGGACAGGTGACACAGTAGAATGTTTAGTTCTAGGCCACACATTTTAAGAGAAACATGAAATCAAGGTATGTCAAAAGCAAGTTTACGATCCAAGAATGAGTTAGTATACAACTTGTGTCAATGTTAGAAGTAGAGGTCAAGGAAGCAATTTTAAGGTATGAAAAAAGGCCAAATGTTGAAGAACTTTACAAATCCTATTCACTAATTGTAGGGCCAGAAGAAAGTAACCAAGAATAGGGGAAGGGACTTAAAGAAGACAGATGATTTTGGTGAAATACAATGTTAGGTACTAAGCAGCTAACAATGGATGGGACTGTGTTAAAACAATGACTTTCTCATCAATGAGCCTGTCTGGTCTCCATCTATTGAAGGGATGGTAGAGTCACTGGCACTCTAGTGGGCTTCCTGGGACACTTTTACTTTTAGCTCTAACTGCCATGGTTCTTAGTACACTTCTTCCATGGCTCATGCCTTCTTCATGTTCATGTTGGTTTTTCCATCCACTGCTCTCTATTAAGAATCATTTCAATCACTCAGCCTGTTGAAGTTGTCTGACAAATAAACATCTGTGAGGACTAAAGCATCACCTAGGCAGACAAGTCCCTTAAAGTTAACTACCTTAAGAGTTATTCTCCTTCTTCACTAATTGTGAACAATATTACAAACTATGAAAAACATTAGAAATGAGAGATATTTCTTAATGTGAAATATATGTAAAAATGTGCACATTGTGGTGGTATTTTGTGTATGCTTTAACAAATAAAGCTAGCCAGCCACAGAGTTAGCCATAGAGTGCTGTGGATATCGCTCTGTGTAAATAAAATTCTGATTGGCCAGTGGCCAGGCAGGAAGTATAGGCGGGACAAGAGAGAAGAGAATTCTGGGAGGTGGAAGGCTGAGGCAAAGAGACGCTGCCAGCCACCACCATGACAATGAAGATGTAAAGGTACAGGTAAGCCATGAACCAAGTGGCAAAGTATAGATTAATAGAAATGGGTTAATTTAAGATAGAAGAACTAGATAACAAGAAGCCTGCCACGCCATACAGTTTGTAAGTTTCTGTGTGTTTACTTGGTTGGGTCTGAGCGTCTATGGGCCTGGCTGATGAGAGAGATTTGTCCTGACTTTGGGCCAGGCAGGAAAACTCTAACTACAATAGAGGCCAGGCAGTGGTGGCTCACACCTTTAATCCTAGCACTGGGGAGGTTGAGACAGGAAGTGATAGACTGGCTGGAGAAAGGAATATAAGGTGGGAGGAGACACGTTCTCAGAGGCATTCAAGTCTGAGGATCTCTCCCTTTCGGGTGAGGAGATGGCAAGCTGAGACAGCAAGATCAGCTGTCTCTCTGATCTTTCAGCATTTACCCCACTATCTGGCTCCAGGTTTTTATTATAAGACCAATTAGGATTCGTTCAACAGCACACAGTAAAGATTATCATATCTTTCTCTGTATTTAAAAAGCTGGCCCATATTTCTTTAACCATTGGGAATTTGCTCTAGATTAGGAAATGTATTAACTATTTCAGAGTATTAAAGATCTTACAAATGTGGATTAACTCAGACTGGCTATTACTCTCCTCAGCATTTCCAGATAAAACATGAACAACTGTATTACATGGGGAAGCCACCAAATCTGTCGATTGTACACGTGGGGGAAAAAAAAAAAAAATCAAACCTCAAAATTCCCAATCTACCAATTCCAAAACAGTAAATGAGATGTTTTTCTGTATTGTTGTCCTCTAGGAGGAAAAACCATTAAAATATAAACATTGACTGCATGGGGTGTCAGGGAGAACATGGATGCTCCACTTAGTAGCAGCATCTTTATATGTAAAAACTCTCATTTCTAAACAACTGAGTTTCAGAAGTCTAAACAAAGTCAAAGATGAGAATTTTATTTAAAAGACACATTCTAACAATAAGAAGCAAGACGAGTCATTTATGGGAAGAAACTTCTTGGATGCAGGGCAATTAAAGGTTGAAAACCCATCTTTCCAAGAGCTGTAAAAGAATCCTCTTGTGATCAAACAGACCTTGTAATTCTAAGGTTGATCAAGACAGGGTTCCTTTGTGTAGCTCTTGCTGTCTACAGAGATCCACCTGCTTCTGTCTCCTGAGTGCTGAGATTAAAGCCGTGTGCCACCACCACCTAGCTTGATCATTATTTTTATTATTACCTTTCCCATTCTGGAAAATCTTCAAGACTCTGTCTTGTAAACGTCACCAATCCAGTAGGTTCTAAAAAAGTCATAAAAGAGAGCAAACATACAAAGTATTAAATTTTAATTTGACATATACTCAACAAAAGAATCTGACTACAGCACTTGAGAACTAAGTAGAACCAGGAACAGAGGCGTATGTCTGCAACCCCAGTGCAGGGGTAGAAGCAGGATTGCATTAATTCTGTTACACAATGAACTTGCAGACGAGGAGTCCTTAGATACAGAGGTCAAAATAAGGACTAAAAATGTTATCTTCTTAATATTAGGATCGCCTTCCATAAAGCAATAATCCTTCACTAAATAAAACTATAAATAACAGTACAATAATATGTTTTGAGAGCTGGTACTTTTTGGTGATGGTGGTGCTTTAAAAACTAAAAAGGAAGAATTTATGGAAAAAGATGATCTGTTTTTAAAGAAATTAGAGACTCAAAAAATCAAAATTAAATATTACTAATGTAGTCAATAATTTTGGAGAAAAAAATTTTTGGCTAGATTTACTGTGTGTGTGTGTTTTTGTGTTTTTTTTTTTTTAGTCAAAAGCAAAAAAAAAAATAAGACAGCTGGCCAGAAGTAATTTGTGTGCTTCAGACCAAAGAGCAAGCTAAAAGGCTGAAGACATGTCCACTGTCTTCTAGGGGGAAAAAGGCTCTTAAGCCTAAGAAAGAGATGTCAGAAACTATTAGTGGTGACGGTGTTGCGTCCAGTGGAAGGTCAGCAGCAACTTCATTCTTTCATTCTGTGGACAATTCTGCATTTCTGTACTCCCAGTAACATACAGAACAACTCAAATAGATAGGGCAGCAGGATCAGAGCCAAGACGTTTTGATAATATAGAAAGTACAATAGCCTTTAGATTATTTAAGACAAATGTACAACATACCTAAAATCACAAGAAATCAAATAATCCACACACAAGAGAAGCAATGTACACACATATGAAAGCAATGTCTAGCTTATCATTCAATTACTCAGCAGAGAAATGAGGTCATTAAACGTCACTGGCAAACAGGACTACGGGAAAGTGATAGACAACACTGTGGGAAGGCAGGAGAGGGAGGAGAACGGGGAGAGTGATGTGGCTACCCTGACAGAAACAGTGACACATCTAGAGAGCCTGTCCAAGCCATCAAGTTCCAAATGTCTATAACAATCTTGATTTCTGAAGCTACACAGAACACATCAATTCAGAAGACTAGTCCAAGGGGCTGGGGAGTTAGCTCAGTGTAGAGCGCTTGCCTAGCAAGCACAAGGCCCTGGGTTCGGTCCTCAGCTCTGGAAAAAAAGAAAGAAAAAAAAAAAAAAAGAAGACTAGTTCATCTTGCTAGAATTACATCTTATCCATTCTAAAGCCATGTGTTGGTTTTGTTTCTTTCATATATTAAGTTTCTGAAACTAGCATACTATTTTACAGTGGAGCATGGGTCTGGATTAAAATACAACCTTCCCAAAAAGAGACTGGCGTCTGCTTTCCCAGTCACCTTGAGGCCCCGACGGGACACTGGACTAAGTCCTGCTGCAGGCGTTTGCAGAGCACACTGGTGGCAGGATGGCAGGCCTGGAACGTGCAGAAGCTTAGGGTTCAAATGCTCAGAGCTTCTCCCTCTCCTCTATCCAGTCACAGTTGAGATGTCAAAGTTTCTACTCTCTCCTTTCTGCAAAGTCAGGTTGATTTCTCCTTTATCCTCGACTAAGACCACAGATGTTTGGGGTGCCAGTTTTGTGTGTGTGCCAGCTCACCTATGGCAGTCTCCCATTTCTGAGTGTCTTCTTAGAATCATATGGTGTTTCTCCTTCTTATATATATAGACATATAATGTGATGGAACTTCCTACCATCCATGGTGTCTTGGAGTTTAATGCAATAAGGTACTTTAAACCAATTTCTGAAGTCTCTATACAGTAGACTCCAGAAACTCTACTATAAGCTTTCATTCTCTTTCCTTCACCAGAGTCACATCAAGACCTAGAGTAACACTGTGCTATATTTTGACAGAAAAGTAAATTACTATGCATAGTGGGGGAGGGGCAGGAAAGAAGCAACTTTTATTTATATAAATTTATTTATTTATATATAATTTCTTTAATCTAAGTTCCAAAGCTTATGAGGGTTTATATATTTCTAGTTAAACAAACAAAAGCTTTTAAATTTTTCCTCGAAGTAAATGAAGTCTTAAAACTTAGAAAAACAAATTAGTTTTTAGAAAAGAATTATATGATTTGACTCTCAAAATAGAAAAGTCAACTTTCAATAACTTGTTTATATCTAAAACATGTTAGTAAAAATAATTAGTAGCTTGAAACTACATTGGATTACATAATTGTAATTCTAGTACTTAAAGGTGGGGATAGGAGGACTCTGAGTTCAAGGCTAGCCTGTGCTACACAATGAGACCCTGCTCAACAGTTCTCTCTCTCTCTCTCTGTCTGTGTGTGTGTGTGTGTGTGTGAGAGAGAGAGAGAGAGAGAGAGAAAGAGAGACAGAGAGAGAGAGAGAGAGAGAGAGAGAGAGAGAGAGTGTAAACCAGAGAACATTAGGGTATTCCTCAGGCACTGCCAACTTCTATCCATTCATTCATTCACCCACCCATTTACTTATTATTTAAGACAGGGTGTCTCACTGGCCTAGTATCTAGATTGGTAGCTTGTCAAGTAGGTTAGGCTGGCTGGCCAGAGAATACAGGGAATAGCCTGTCTCTGTTATTTCAATGCACAGATTATAAGTGCTCACCATCACACCTGGCTTTTTTTCACATGGGTTCTAGGGAATCAACGTAAGGTCCTCGCCAGCATTTTACCAACTCCCCAACCCAAAGGTCACATTTTTAACAAATCATTATAAATTCTAATTTAGTTGTGTTTCTTATAAGTCTGAAAAACCCTGCATCCTCCTTGACAACTTCTTTCAGTATAGGGTGCAAAATTAAATTAAGTAAGCTATAAATACTATTTTAAAAGTTTGACCAATATTTAGCAACATTGTATTTAAAGGGGTAAATGACCTTAGAAGGATTTCAAGATGATACTGAAGACAATTCTCCAAGCTTGAGGCCCAGAAAGGAAAAAAGCTCATTTCACTTGACCATACTAGACCTGACTTACTCAGCAAGTCTTCTGGCTTTCCTGTACCTTGTAGCAAAGTCTACCTACTGGTAATAGTTAACATATTAAGTATGTATCTTCTTGCTTAATATCTGCAATTACCCTATGAGGAAATTACAATCATACTTCTATCTCACAGATGAGAATCTGCTTTGGGGAAAGTAAGATAGCAAGGTCCCACAGAGGAAGACAGACATGTCTACATTAAGTGTGACTCAGTCTCATAAAATCTACGCAGGACTTAGCAGATGTTGACACAAACTAGAGTCGCCTTGGGAGAAGGAATCTCAGTCAGGGAACTGTCCAGATCAAATTGGTCTGTGGCCATGTCTATGAGACACTATTTTGCTTGATGACTGTTTGGAAGGGCCCAGCCTACATTGGCCAGTACCATCTCTGGGCAGCTGGGCCTGAGCCAGTAAGTAGGGATCCCACGGTATCTGCTTCATTTCCTGCTTAAACTCCTGCCTGGACTTCCCTTAGTGATGAAAGCATAAGCTAAAGTAACCCTCTCCCCAAGCTCCTTTTTGTCACTGTGTTTATCATGGTCACATACCAGGGCAGTGGGGCAGGAAAGAGGAAGGAGAGGAAAAACAAATTATTTTATCTATAAAAAGTAAGCCAGTTAATGCTTCTTTAAATAAAAAGCATTCTAAAGGTATTTTCTGGTCATTGTACTTTCTTTTGAAAGTCATTTAGAGTCACAACAACCCTTGGGTGTGTATTTCAAAGTACAAAGGTCCAATTTTAGATATTGCAGTACACATTTATGTCTATACATAAACAGTATAAATCTAGGACATTATATTAAATCATTATTGTCTAAATGTGCTTAAACAAGCAAATATACTTCAAAATACAAAATATTTATCAGATTATTTTATTTAAATTTTCACCATCATCAAGGAAAATTATAGTTACAAATGAGAGGAATTTACTTTTCTCTGTGACTCTTCGGAAGTAGCAGAAGAGTGTTTTCAGTTTCTCTGGTTTCCTTGATGAGCGCCCTTCAAACAACCTGAAAGAGGCCAGAAGTACAAGGGTTAAATGCTTTTGTAGTTACAAAGGCCAAATCTCTATTTTTAATCAAATACTAAAACTTTTCCAGAATCAGTCCTGGGTCTTTGGAGAGCCAGAAAGCTGATGTGTATCCAAAGGGTATCTAGAGAGGACTCAACCTGCCTGGAACCAGGATCCTTCACAGATAGCTGAGTCAACAGTACTGCTCTCCTTCCACCCATTCCCCCAGCCCAAACAAGGCATTGTCTCATACCCAGTGTTAGTTAGGGCTAGATAGTTACTGTCTTCATGGCAAGTACTCTTTATAATACATACTATATTTATTATGCATAATAAAATGCATAATATTTAGTTATGTACTTAAGCAAAGGGGATCTCAGAGAAGTCCTCATCTTGAGTATTTGTAACAAAGTGAGGGAAATCTGAAAGTCAAGACACAGACATCTGTGACAAGACTGGGACTGAATGATCAGTCTTTGGTAATTAAACAGATCCTGTTCTGTCTTCCTATTAGTCCTGTGTTGAACACAAAATCTCAACAAGGTTCTATTTCAAGATAAGGCCCGTGAGGCTGTGGAGCAGGCTACATGAGGTCAGATGTGAAGGCTAAGTCCTACAAGATTATGTTCCTCAGAAGCAGAGGCAGAGAGTGAGACAGTGAGAAGACATGGTTTGTAAGACATGAGGAACTCTCACCTCACACTCAATCACCCCCACCTTGACCTGGAATGTCTAGCCCCCAAAACTGTCAAAAAATAAACTTTGTCGTTGGAGCCACCAAGCCTGTGCTGTTTTTACAGCAGTCTGAATTAATGCAGATCCTTTGCTTGGTAACAAAAGCCAAGCCTTCTCTGTGCTGCCCAATATCCACAACCTCAATTTGCACTGTTTGATTCTGTTTTCTTTGTAATGGCATGGCATTGTTATTGTTAACACGTAATGCAATTTATCCAGAGGAAAGAAATGCAGGGCTTTAGAAGCACATGACCTGGGTAAATAGTTCATTATAGATTCCACACAAAAGCACACTTTTGGGCATAAGACCTAGCTTTCCAAAGGCATTTAAAAAGCATGCGTAGATTCAGTGGCTATAAATAATGAAGATTTTCTGCCCCAAGTCATTTATTCTGCCTTTAAATCCAGAAAGCCTTCAAGTAAAAGTCTTCTTTAGTAAGTGGTAAAATGGGTACCATTTTTCATGATAAGAAGAACAATCTTATATAAGAATGTAGAAAGGGGCAAGGCAATTCGCAGACAATCCTGCAACTAAAGTGACTTAGAAAATGGAAGGAAATACAGCCAAAGATTCTATGTAGAAGGATCTGAATTCAAGTCAACTTCTGGAGAAACAATGTGTATGACATCACTTAAGAGGAATGCCAATACTGTATGCTCTACTTTAAAAAATAGTTAAGAGTATCTAGAAGATTAATACAAACATGCTTAAATCTAGCTGGCAGCTAAAAAAGAGACTGAAAAAATGAAGGTTTCAGCTTGGTCTTTTCTGTAATATGTCAACTAGAACAAAGTCTGTTTAAATGAAACAGTCATGTGGTAGTTTAATTAAATATCCTATATCAATAAATATGATTTACTAAATGAATACCTTGGCCTCTACGCAAAACCCTTTACTAAAATTACTACTTAAGAATGGAGTATAATAGAAAACACAGCCACTATCCTTATTAGGGACGAACTCATGTACTATACAATTCAACTAAGGGGAGAAATTCTTTAATATGGCTATTATAGAAAGAGGAGAAAATGAGTATCGCTCTTAATGAGTAATTTCCCCATAAGGAAAGATGTCCCATATATGGTCAGCTACTTGCAAAATCACATAAAAGCCCTCATATTTCATAACCGTAATCGCAAATTATTAACCTTAGGAGCTCCCTGGGATCACAGACTTATTATCCTGGCAATATGGACTTTTCTCAAACATTATATTGCTATTATTATCATTACAGATGAGAGTAACTGTTTCATTTTACAAATTTAAATCTTAAAGATACAGACCCAGGCATGGTAGTGCATGCCTACAGAAAGATCAGGAGTTCACGGTCAACTTCAGCTAATGAGTTCAAGGCTAGCCTTAACTACATCACACTCTCTCAAAAGAACCAACCAATCAGCCAAACAGCCAAGCAAAATACTCCCCAATTTCTATAAATCAAGCAGTACCTGAACGTATTACATTCATTCCCTATTCCAAGTCCAATTTCAAATTACTGTGTAACCAAATAAGATTTCTCCATTATTATGTAAATGTCAGTTTCTTTTTTAGAAAGGATTTTTATGTGTCTGCACAAATGTCATGGTGCATGTGAAGACAATGGTTGGAAGCCACTTCTTTACTTCCACTGTGGGACCTAGGGTTCGAGTTCAGCTACCAGGACGATGTGACAAGCACCCTTCTTGCTAAGCCAATTTCCAGCCTTTTCTCACTATTATCATAGTCATCATTGTCATCCTCCTCTTTCACATAGAGCTCTGGCTGGCCTAGAACTTGTGATGTTGACCAGGCTGGTCTCAAGTTCAGAGATCCTCCTGCCTCAGAGTGCTGGGATTAAAGGTGTGACCATTAAGTCCTACATTTCTCATTTTCTTACACAGCCAAGAAGGAACACTCTCTCTGTCTCTGTCTCTCTCTGTCTCTCTCTGTCCCTCTCTGTCTCTCTCTGTCTCTCTCTCTGTCTCTCTCTCTGTCTCTCTCTCTCTCTCTCTCTCTCTCTCTCTCTGTGTGTGTGTGTGTGTGTGTGTGTGTGTGTGTGTGTGTGTGTGTGTGTGTGTGTGAAGTGCAGTCAGGAGAAATAGGTTTAAAATCTTTGTGACAATTCTCCAGTTCGGTTCTGCTATGCATAACCACCCAAATAAATGAATTATTCTATGTTTGTATCATGTAAAAATAGCAGAATTCACTGGAAATGGACAGGAAAAATGTTAACATGAGAATGATATACTACTATCTGAGAACAGACTCTTGAGGATAAAGAGCAAGAAAAACAAAGGAGTTGAGGCTGGAGCAGGGAGGGTAAGAGGGAGGCAGACAGACACAGGCCTGGGAAAGAGAGGTTAAGAGATACAAGAACAGACAGAAAGACATTCAAGGAGAGAGAAAGAAGAGGCAACTAATAGCTATCAAATATCATTAATTTTAAACTTCCCAACATCTTTTCTTTCTAATGCAGATTTTTCAAAGCCCTGGGTATGTATATTTGAAGTGCCTTTTCAATCAGCAACATGTACACTAATTTGTACGTAAGCCAGGCCATAACAGTCCTTGCCCATGTAGGGAAGACATTTACACATTTTACTACATGATAATTACAGATTATTTTTAGAAGACAACAGAAAAAAGCTAGTCAGGCACTCACTTTGTTCTAAACAAAACATTTGGCATTGTCAAGGGAAGAAGTCAGTAAAGGGTCAGAGAGTTATTAATGTGTGTTTTTCCTTCCATACTTATAGAGAAACATCGTTAACTAAAATCTGAGAACATTACTGGAATTAGATTTTACACTCACACACACACACACACTTTTAAATTAAGAATCAATCCCACTGGTATATAGTAAATCAAGTCCAAAACACTATAGCCTTCACTTTAAAACAGAAGCAAGTGATAATATGGGATCTAGCCAGAAAGTCATTTCGGGCTCCTTTGTGAGGCACTCTGCCATATGGCCCCAGCAGCATTTTCAATTCAGGGAAGAGGCAGATGTAAAAGCCTCCTGGGCTGCCCACTGCTGAGACCTACAATTTATCTCTGACCATCTAGTTTCCATGTGATTTCAGAAGCATCAATGCTAATCACATTGGAAACCTTTATATAAATGTTCAGGCTGAGAAAGGCAAGCAGGGGAAAAGGTCAGAAGTATTTAACATAACTAAGCAGGCCTGGAAGAACACAACAATAAATAAAAGAAGGAAGGCTTATTCAATTTATTGACGTCAGCCTCCCACCACATACTTTTACCATTTTTCTTATTCAATCAAGGAGCTAGCCCTATCTCACTTGAGACTGAATACCCCGCCTCCACTTCCCCTGAATTGCCAGAAGTTATAATTGTAAATACAAACCAGCAAGCAGGGAGGGAAGGAGGGAGGAAGGGAGGGAGGGAGGGAGGATGGGAGGGAGAGAGGGAGGGAGGGAGGGAGGGAGGGAGGGAGGGAGGGAGGAAGGGAGGAAGGAAGGAAGGAAGGTAGGAAGGAAGGAAGGAAGGAAGGAAGGAAGGAAGGAAGGAAGGAAGGAAGGACACATTATTAGTTTAACAAAGGGCTTATTGTACTCGATCTTCTAGGAGCTTGGGGAAAAGGGAGCTTTGTTTTCTCTTCCATTTCTTGAGTGTTCTCAGAGTACTCTACTTTGGCAAGGTAGTCAGACATGAAATGCACCACGCCTGGGCAGAAGAGTGTTCCAGTCTCATTCCCGCCCCCCCCCCCCCTTTTTTTTGGTTTTTCGAGACAGGGTTTCTCTGTGTAGCTTTGCGCCTTTCTTGGATCTCGCTCTGTAGAACAGGCTGGCCTTGAACTCACAAAGATCTGCCTGCCTCTGCCTCCCGAGTGCTGGGATTAAAGGTGTGCACCACCACCGCCCAGCTTTAGTCTCATTTCTATAGATAAGTCATATGCTCTCCAAACCTCATCATATACAAACTTCCCTGCCCAGAACTCCCACAGAGAAGGACAGTGAGCCGTAACAGACACATCAGAGGTTATGAATAGTCATCATTTTTGTTGTTTGTTAGGTTAGGGGCTGGAGAGATGACTCAGAGGTTAAGAGAACTGACTGCTTTTCTAGAGGACCCCGGTTCTATTCCCAGCACCCACATGGCAGCTCACAACTGTCTGTAACTCCAATTCCAGGGCATCTGATACCATCACACCAATGTACAAAAAATAAAATGAAAACAACAACAAACCACCTCATAAGAGGAGGCAGGTTACACACTGCTGAAAAGTACTGTCCTGGCAGAGAGCTGAATAGTTGACCTGTGACTTGAATCTTTTTTATTTTTGGAGCTAAGGAGTGGACCTGGGCCTTGCGCTTACCAAGCGCTCTGCCACTGAGCTAATCCCAAGCCTGAAGGAGGAATAAAAATCCCATGGAAAGAAAGGCAGTTCAGAACGTTACAGGGTTAAAACAAGGCAGTTTCCACCTGAGAGTGAAACAGAGGACTTAGCCTGCCTGGTCTCTATAACCGTACACTTAACACAGTGAGGAGTACAATGCTTGCTCGTTGTCTATTTGGGGTACACAGAATAAATATCACCCTCGTAAGCTCAACTACTACTTGAATGTGGAAACACACCACACAATGGACATTTATGCAAATAAAAAGCATGAGACACAGCATGGACACCACCCTGTTTGCCAACAATGGGATTTTAAAGAAATCCTCTTACATTGAGACCATTATTTTTTGGTTGCTAATGCTCCCCTTATTGTTGGTAATATAGACTGATTGTATAACAGGGATTTCCATTCATGTTTGCAAGCCCTTAATATAACTTAAGAATTATGCTAGCCTGAGAGTATGCTTTTTTTGTTTTGTTTTTAGAGACAGGTTTTCTGTGTAGCCCTGTAGACCAGGCTGGCCTGGAACTCACAGATACCCGCCTGCCTCTGCCTCCCAGTGCTGGGATTAAAGGTGTGTGCCACCACCACCTAGCTGAGTATTCTTACATTTAAATAATTTTATATTTTTCATTTGCTTTAAAAATCTTATAAATGTACTGAAATGTCTTAATTTTGATTTAATTAAAAAATTAAAAAATTGGTACTGGAGAGAATTATAAACACATTTCTGTACCGTCATGTCAAGCTGTCAGAAATGCTGCCTGTATATAAGTTGCACTAAAAACAATGCGAACCCATCACCCAGATCTCATTCTCAAATAAAAGAATCAAGGACACTTAGATAATGGTGTTGGTTCCAGGGCTGGGGGATGGATAATATAAACCTAGAACATTTTATGACTCCAAAGGGAAGGCTATGCTCAAAAACAGGATGGGAATTTGCCAAAAGTGCTCAAGAGCCTATTTTTAAACAGCACTAATGACCAAAGAAAAATAGTAATAGCAAAATAAATGATAATTGCATTAAATTTTATGATGTAAAAAAGATCATTAGTCCATTGGAATACTAAAAAAAAAATTGGGGGTTAAGGGATAGCTCTTCCTTACAACAGAATTTCAGTTAATAAACAGAAAATAAAATAGAAAAATTACAATAGGCAAACACTATCATAATAAATGCAGAAAAGATCAACCAACAGATGCTAAATCTAGTGTGGAAAAATGTGATACCACTTGCAGTATTTTATTTTTCTTAAGAAAACATAGAAGGTAAGTTCTTTTTCAGTGGGAGAACCCAGAAGCCATTAACTTGGCCAGCTGAACCAATTCTAAGATGAATTATAAGCCCATTAATGTGAAGGGTTAAGGAGGATGCAAGACCAGTTTTGTGATATCTCTGCCCACAGCCATGACCTAGCCCTGTGCCATGGCTCACACAGAGTCTTAGCAGCAGAAGACTGAAAAAGGAGAACCACTGAGAATCTGAAGTCAGCCTGGTCTATAGAGTGAGACCTTGTGGTTTTGTTCATGTTGTTTTAAAGCATGACCTCATTCTAATTGTGAAATGACATTAGCCAAGTTCAGATGGAAAACATTTTACAGGATAACTAATGAGTAGTCTTCAAGGAGGCCAAAGTCATAAAAGGAAGGGAAAATTCTAAGGAACAGGTTGGAGGAATCTAAGCAGACACATGTAATGTAAGATGCTAGCTAGGTATGAGCTAGATTAGAAAAAAGGGTAACAGAAAATTATAAGATTTCATAAGGCTGTGGATAAGTTAAGCATTAAGCCAGTGCTAACTGCCTAATTGTGATTATTTTTACTATGTACAAAAGATGTTAAAGCAACACTACATGAATTGTACATAGGAATATTTCTGCAACTTTTGTTAAGTCTAAAAGTAAGTTTTTAAGAAACTACACCATTACAAAAAGATAAATTAAAATGAAAGGTTCCACTGTAACATTCTACTTGGAAGATAAAAAGTGACTGCGAGGTGTTGGGGATTTAGCTCAGTAGTAGAGTACTTGCCTAGCAAGTGCAAGGCCCTGGGTTCGGTCCTCAGCTGCGACGTGGCTTTGTGCTTATGTTAAGGCTGTAGCTACCGGGTGCACTGCCTATGCCTATGGTGCACACCCTCAGAAGCAGAGCACACTGTGATTTCAGATGGGAAAGATGGGCATCAGGCTCACCCCAGTGTGAAGGAGGAACACAGGACAGCTTTCTGAAAGTTGGCCTTTACCGGGAAGAAATTCATATTCTAGTCAAATTCCATAAAGATACACTCAGATAAAGCAAGAAAAAGAAGCAAGAGCTGAAGAATTAGCAGTGGGAATAAGGTGGGGAAACATGTTATTTATTTGCCAATAAAGTTTCTTATAATGTTTCTATGTGGACAGATGATAGAATACTCACTTGAAAAGTAGCTGAAGTCTAAATATTTATGGATGTATTAATTAATTAATGATAATGTATAAATCTGACAAATAATTTGAATACTCCTTTGTTTTCCTTAAGAATTATACTGATAAATTAATCATGTCTGTTAAAAAAAGACAAAGTCACTTCATATTTTTTACCCCTCCCACACACAGACACACAGACACAAAATTCCTTCAAGACTTTATATTCTTTTCTTTGAGATAGTTTTACTGTGTAGCCCTGGCTACTCTGGAACTCACTATGTATATGAGGCTGGTCTTGAACTAACAGAGTCCACTTGCCTCTGACCTCCCTCAAGTGCTGGATTAAAGGCATGTGCCACCATGTCTAGTGACTATATTTTTATGTAAGATATTTACAGAAATGAGGGCTTTTATTACCATTTTTAAAATTGCTTCATCACAGGATTATAATGTCAATATATAGAATAAACGTTCCTGTGACTAATCAAGATGGAACACAAGCATTTGGAAGAGGACAGTCTAAGAACATGGAGAGAACACAGGCACTGGAGTAACTGAGATGAAGCCTGGTTGTGATTAACTGCCTCTAGGACTCCAATCAAGCTCTTTACCTCTGTGAACTTTAATTATCTTGTCTGAAAAATGGTCAAAACATCACCTGAATAAAATGCTCATTAACTCTATGATAAGTCCCTCAAACATATTCGTTTCTTCCACTCTTCACAAGGTACTCTCTGAAAACATACCGATTGAAGTTAATGTCTGGGTAACTAGAATACTCTGATTTCATCTTGGCATTCCGTCGGGGGAATGTGCAGAAGAAAGCATTAGCTAAAAGACTGGCGATCTGTTCCTGCGACATTGTGATAGAATGATTCATCTTCTGTTTCAGGAGCGGTATTGGCTGATGGAGGAAACAAAAGTACAGATGAGAAAAGCAATAATTAGTTTAGCAATTTTGAAGACAGAGATACCAAATTGCATTTTCTAAATTAAGGCAGGAATAATTTCAAGCCATTCTTGAGTCCTTAAATCAGCAATACTGTTAAAGTCAAGGGCTGATATCAGAGAGGATTAGAAAAATGTACTCATTCGAGAAGGTGCTGATTTCTAATCATAATGATACTGAAGAGCACACAAAATATTACCTACCAGGGAAAAGCAAGACTGCCTGAGCAAATAGACATTAACAAATTACCCTTGTGATGAAAATCAAAACTAGATGGAGTAAAAATACAATGTGAACTATACTGTATATAGGTTATGTTCTTACATTAAAAATGGTGGGAGTGCTGGGCGGCAGTGGCGCACGCCTTTAATCCCAGCACTCGGGAGGCAGAGACAGGTGGATCTCTGTGAGTTCGAGGCCAGCCTGGTCTACAGAGTGAGATCCAGGACAGGCACCAAAACTACATAGACAAACCCTGTCTTGAAAAGCCAAAAAATTTATTTATGGGTTGGGAATTTAGCTCAGTGGTAGAGCGCTTGCCTAGCAAATGTAAGGCCCTGGGTTCTATTCTCAGCTCCCCCCCCCCCCCCAAAAAAAAAGGTGGGCTGAAGTACTTTTTCGTAGTCCAAAATAAAATAATTAATATGATTGAATATTTATAAGTCATTTCCCTATTCTAAATCAAAGTGCACACTGTTAATTTCTTTATGAGAACCAAACCTAATTTTACAAAAGTATTTAATAGAACACGTGAAAACTGCTACACAGAACTATGTGTAACTTGTAAAAATGAAGGCATTTTCTATATAATAAAACACCCCAAGTCAAGGAACATTTTCCTTCAGTTTTTTGCATCTAAAAATGTCTTCTTGTGGCAACCCAAACGTCATGACTACATAGGACCTGAGCACTGTTTCCAATGTGTTTTGTTCTAATTTAAACGCTTACACTGTGGTTTAAAAACATGCTGCTGAGACAAAAGAGCATCTACCAGTTTCCCATGAGTTGTTAAGTTCAAAACAGTCCCCTTGAGGCTTTAGAGATCTGTCCTTCTCCCTTCAGCAGTGCTCTGAACCAAGAGTGCTGGTGTCCACACAGATCTCAAGCCAGCTGCCTCAAGTGAACTATGGCCATCAGCCCTCAGGCACCACCCCGCAAACTGCACTCAAGGAAAGGCAGTTAAGACAGCAGGACTGCATTTTCCTAGTCAACAGAAAACACACACCAGTGTGAGAACAACAGTTTGATGGCAAGAATCTAAAGAAAAAATCAAAGGTAAGCAACAGGGAAAGTAACGAAACTTTACACACCAGGAGGTAGCTGTCATCTCTTAAAAGACAGAGAACCAAACAATTCAAATGGATCTCTATTTTCTTTGCAAAACATTTATTTGCAAGTCAGCTCTGAGGTCAGGCCATGCAACCAAGAACTGCTAAACTAATTATTGCTTTTCTCATCTGCACTTTTACCAAATTATTCATAAAAATGACTTCAAAAATTAGTAAATATTTTAGGCTTAATTGACTTGACACACAATATTTCTTATCCTCTGTCAAATAGAACTTTAAAAAAGAATAAGTAGTTTCCTCTTTCTTGGTGAGAAGAAATTCATAAAACACACACTTGAGGAAACAAGAGTAGAAGTCTTACTGGCAAGTGCTCAGCTAGAAAAAGAAAGAGGCTAAATACCAAACAACAATATATTTCAGAACTTCCAAAGTCTGATTCCTTTGATTTTCTTTTTTAGGAATCTTAATATCCTCTTAGGTTTGGCCTGTAGTGTGTTAATATGGCAAATCATTAAATACAAGCATATGCAATTTAACTTGTTAAAAACATATCTCGCTGGGCGGTGGTGGCGCACGCCTTTAATCCCAGCACTCAGGAGGCAGAGCCAGGTGGATCTCTGTGAGTTCGAGGCCAGCCCGGTCTATAGAGTGAGTTCCAGGAAAGGCGCAAAGCTACACAGAGAAACCCTGTCTCAAAACAAAACAAAACAAAACAAACAAACAAAAACCCAAAAACAAACAAACAAAAAAACATATACATCTCTACCTCAAATTAAAATGTTAATTTTTTACAACAGAGCATGACTTTTCTGTAAAGAACAGAGCATGGGATTAAGACTTTCTTCCTATCAGTATTCTAATGAAAGAAGGAAGGTATTCTAAGCCACGATAAAAAGCTAGACAGACATTACTTAACAACTTATTATAACTTACTGATTTAAATTATTTTGAAGAATAAATATTTCATGAAATAAAATATGGACACCTCTCTTACAGCATGCGAGAATGCAGCAAAGGAGTGTATCACCCATGTCTAAAGAGTAGGCACTGTCCTTATGAGCCAAACACTGAATTAAAAGAGTATTTAACTGAATAAGCTTCAATGAAACCCCGAGACACAAGAGGATCTCCCTTCCAGGAGAATATCATCTAGTGGGAGAAAACAGGTAAAGCCACGAATCAAAAACAAGGTGGGAACTATGAGCTGAATGCTCCAAGATGATCCGGTTCCCCGGGAAAGCAGGAAGGCTTTGCAGCAGCAGTAGCAAAAGAGGGCTAGGAAGTAGGAGGAGCTTCACAAGGAAAGAGAGCAAGAGGAAAGGAGAGACAGGGAACAGTAGCAAGCAGCTTCCAAGACAAATAACAAGAACCTTTTAAAATACATTCTCTATCTGGTAATGTAAACTTTATTTCAGACACAATGCATTGCTGAGGTGTACCAGATTCCAGCAGCCTTGGAAACCCCACCACAGAATGCTAATGAGCATGGCATAAAGAAGAGTATGCATTGGTCCTTGACTGCGGAGAACATGGCCCAAAGTAGGCATCTGGCATGTCTAGGATATTTGGGGCTGTCCTCAAAGACTGTGCTTATAGCTCTGGGTGTGCAATGAGTGGTATCATCCCATCTACCCAGAAATGGTCCAGCCTAAAATAGCCACAGGGCCCCCATGGAGCAAGTGTTAGCAGAATCCTGGCTAGCATCAAAGTACAAGGAAGCTAGCCCTAGAAATAGAAGACAAAGACAAATTCAGACCACTGTGGTGAAAAAAACACATGAAGAAAACTATGAAGAGCAAAACAGCAACCTTCTGAAGAGTTTAAAACTATGTTCACAAGATCCTTAATACTTCTCCTTTAGGATGCTCCACATCCAGATACACACAGGCAGTACCAATTAAACTCAGTGGGAGAAAAAAAAGAAAAAAAAAAAAAGAGTATATGATGTTGAGAGGGCATCTGAAAGGAGGCTGTGGGAGGAGTGAGGGTGAGTATGATCAAAATACACTGTTTACATGTATGAAATTCTCATAAAAATAATAAAGATTACATTAAAAACAGAACAACTGGAGGAGTCTAATTTCTTTCCCATTGGGAATGGCCTAGACTAAGTGACTAGCTTCCAATAAGGAGAAAGATAGAAGTGACACCGGATGAGATCTGGCCCTAAAAAGCACTACAGCTTCCCTGCTTTCTCCTTTGCACGGAGGAAGGCAGCAACCAAGTCCTGAGGACCTGGTCAGCATTTGGAAAGGCTCAAGGGAGGCTCCTGCAAAGGTGTAAGTGAGGCTCTAGTCAGCTCAGTCCCCCCTAACACCTTGACTGCAGCCACAAGAGAGAGGAGCCACAACTTACTTAGCAAGCTGCTCTCAAATTCATGACCAACAGAAACTAAGTCGCTGGCACATGTCTACTGTTTTGAGGTTATCTGTTGGGAGCAATATGTAATTAATGCATTCCAAACAAAATTATATAACACAGTATTTTTTCTTTTAGTTTTAAAAGTTAAGAAAATACCATGAATTCAACTGCTATGGTAATGTATCACTTTGTAGGAAGGTGAGAGAGATGTAGCTAGAATTAAACCATCTTGAAAAAGCATACCAAACTCACTAGTCTGTTTTAAAACAATGATTTAAGAAGACATGGTTTAAACAAATGGAGGAAAAGGAGTCTGCGTAAACAAACTGCAACAACGGAAAGGGAGCTCGAAATGAATGCTGCAACTGTAATGTTCTTTGGCAGTGTCCTCTCTAGCCACTAGCCTCTCCATGGTACAGCAGAGGTGCCATGTTCTTTAGCGGAATCCTCTTTCCCACCTTAGCAATTTGAGTCCAAGGAAAGCACTAAGGAAGTTACATTTACTAACCTGGGTGCAAATATTCGGAAGACAGAGTGCAATTTTCACCATGTCAGGTAAAATGGACTGATACAAATGTTGAGCCTCTGCTTCTTCAAGGACCTGAAAACCAATGAGACATATTGTGTGAACAGTAGTTGCGAACAGTAACCATGTGGTAATTGTGAATTCCCACTGTAAGGTGCAATGGCATCACCAACCAACACATGTAGAAACAAACCAACAGGTTCACCAACAAACTTACAAATCCATATCATCACCTAAGTGTCTTCCAAAAACAAAGTATCCCCAAATCAAGTCTCTCTCACATCAACAACATTCACCAATAAATGTTATATTTGTAAAACCAGCAAGTCAGCTCAGCAGGGAAAGGCACTTGCCACCAAGCCTAATGACCTGAGTTCAATTCCCCAGGACCTATATGGTTGAAGAAGACTCCTCTACAAAATGTCCTCTGAGGTTGGGGATTTAGCTCAGTGGTAGAGTGCTTGCCTAGCAAGCGCAAGGCCCCGGGTTCGATCCTTAGCTAAAAAAAAAAGGGTGTCCTTTGACCTCCATATGCATGCACACACACACACACACACACACACACACAAATATAATTTTAATGTAATACTTGTAAATAAAAAAACAGCATGCTCTATCCTTGGTTATGTCAGCTGAAAACTAAACACCAAGGGCTCTCAGAAGCCCTAAAGGACCCATTTAATTTCAACAGTCACTAACACCAAGAAATCACCATAAAAGCTCCATAATTATTCTGAAGCATACTATCTGTACCCAAACTAACCCACTGACCAAGAAACAATGAGCTTCCTTATGATCTTTAATTCTCCCTTATTGGGCATATTTGGGAAGGTTAAAACCACATGACACTTGTGGTCCATGTTCATCTAGTTTTCAACTCTACAGCAAGTAAACACAAGATGATTATTAATTCTGGGGGAAACAACAAGTTGCAAAAATATAAGTACTGCTTATTAACACCCACTGTGAAAAACAGGATTGATGAAGCTAAAGTGAATTTGATAACTACAGCAGGAAAATTCGGAAGCAGTAATAAGGCTTCTACTAGAGGTGATGGGGGAGTCAGAACAAAGGCTAAGTCCCTATAGAAGTTCCTACAAAAGGAAGTCAATACTCTAATAAGCCTCTTTTAGTCTGCTAAAAATACAAAGTAAAATTTAAAGGTATGCATCCACAGTGGACATTCATTGCTTCATCGCTGCCAAGTAAAAACAATTGCTTTCCTACATCTGAAAATGTTAAGAGTATACCACTGTACTTGTTTACAACACTCACTCTTCTAGCTCACAACTGCTTTATGCTTTGCAAACTGTTTTTATTTTTGAAGCAATTAAATAATGACAGGATGTCACAAAAACAGCACGATGAAGTTCATTATACCTTTTATTCATTTTCCCTCAATAATCACATTTTATATGCCCTACACCACACTATTAAAACCAGTATATCCATAGTGGTAAAGTGTGCACATGTCATTTTATGCCATTTGATCACATGAATATACCTGTGAAACCAACACTAATTACAGAACATAACTTCTACTACCCATTTACAGTTAAACCTTTATTCTCACTGACCCTAACACTAGCAACTATTAATGTATTTCCCATTTTCATAATTTTATGTCAAGTAAATAGACTCATACAATTTGTGGGATTTTTTGTTTGTTTTTTGTTTTTGGAGACAGGGTTTCTCTGTGTAGCTCTGGCTGTCCTGAAACTAGCGCTGTAGACCAGGCTGGTCTTGAACTCAGAGATCTGCCTGCTTCTGCCTCCCAACTGCCTGGCTAGTTTGTGTTCTTTCAGGTTGACTTTTCATTCAAAAAAGAAAAAAAGTCTCAGAGATTCAGTAAGGCTGCTGTGGGTTCACCCTTTCTCGTGACCATTATTAAGTGCTATCACGTGACTTAAACATACGATCAAGGAACAGTATGCTTTCCAGCCTTCAGTGCTATGAACTGATATGGTTTGACTGCATCCTCCAAGGGTTTATGTGCTGGGAGCCTGGTTCCCAGAGTGGCACTGATGGGAGCTGAGAGGAGCCATCAGGTGACTGGTCCTCTCAGAAGGTCAATGTGAGAGCTGTTCTTGGGAAGCATTAATGTAGTTCTCCAGAGGCCTTAGCTAATTCTCAGAAGAGGGCTGTTACAGGAAAGCCCTTTCTTGTCCTTTGGCTTCTTGTCTCACCACAAGGTAGCTCTCTAATCTCCCTTCCATAATGCCATTTTCATGAGAGCCCTTGAGCCTCCTGAACTGTGGGGCTAAACAAATGTCTTTTCTTCATAAAGTATCATTCATTTCTAATTTTATCTCCCCCCCCCCCTTTTTTTTTTTTTTTTTGGGTTTTCAAGACAGGGTTTCTCTGTGTAGCTTTGCGCCTTTCCTGGAACTCACTCTGTAGCCCAGGCTGGCCTCAAACTCACAGAGATCCGCCTGGCTCTGCCTCCCGAGTGCTGGGATTAAAGGTGTGCGCCACCACTGCCTGGCTCCTTTTCCATTCTTATTGTTGTTTTAGGACAGTAGAGAATTTCATTTGTGAATCAAAAACAAAAAAACCTTCAGATTGCATCTTTTTAAATAAAAAAATTAAAACAACTGTATGCAGAACACTCAAATGCATAATGTTTAGTTTCTATATTAGTCTTTTATTACATTTGCTTCTGTCACAAATCTATCCATTCTTCTATATATACAAGAATCCACTTTTAACTAAATGTATTTTAAGTTACACCATTACATTTCTGTCTGTTCACGCATAAAATAAATGTAATTCTTGCAGAATTACGAGGTTTTCAACAAATAACAGGCACAATTATGATGATACGTTATGTAACCCCCTGTCTTAACATTTTATACTGCCACTAGTTAAAGTTTGGGAATTCATTCTCATCTGTGAGACATTTTTTCCCACTAGTTTAATGGGTCCTCCCTCCATGACTGTATAGTTGAACACACACACCTGTAAGAGCAGTTATTACAACTTAATAATTATTTTATTAGTTTTTTTCTCCCCTCTCCTCATATGTACAAAACATTGAACATACAAGGATTGTGCTGTAAACATCTCACATCCCTACTACCAAGCACAGTATAGAATACTCACTATTTGCTGAGGAAGAGTTGGCTAACAATGAAAAGGCTGCGGATGTAGCTCAATGGCTGAGTATTTGCTTAGCAAATACAAGGCCATTGATTTGTCCCCCAGTACCAGTACACCCAGTAAAACAGTTAGTGGAGCATGGGAGTTACTGTAGCTGTACTCATAAGGAACTGAGTTGGATTCCTGGCAACCATATTTTAAAAAGGCAGCAAAAGCAGTGTGGGAGAGGCAGAGAGAGAGAGAGGCAGATCCCTGGGTTTGATAGCCAGCTAGACAAGCCTAGCTAGCAAGCCCCAGGTCTGTGTGATAGACCCTGTCTTAACAAAACAAAGTAACTAAGGTGGATTGCTCCTGGGGAATGGCACCTGAATTGACCTCTGGCCCCATGTACACACATGCACATACACGTGCGCACACACAGAGATCCAAAACTAAACAGGAGTCTACACACAGTCGGTGGTAATGAAAGCAGAGTTTGTCCTGAAAGAGCTCTGCAGACAGAAAGTACAAGAACACTCACTCAGAGGTCAAAGCTCAAAGGTAAAGCAGTTGTCTTACACTCCAAACCTGAGGCGGCAGACATTAGGACTGGAGATGTGGGGTGTTCTCCCAGATCCCAATGAAGGACACTTTAGAGAGTGGAGTGCTGGTCAAGAAACTGGAAAACCAGTTATAGAGCCAGATGTTCATTTATTCTCTAATACAGGAAAATCCCAAATTCTTCCTTTCCTTATCCATAACATAGACAGTGACTCTGCTTAATACCCAGTTATGAAGGTTCTAATACAACAGTGTTTGATGGATTTATAGCTCCATGCACAAATGCAAGGTATTAGGTAGTGGGCAAGTTATTCACAACTGTTCTGAAGCCTCTTACTCTTTTAATAAACAAACCAAACAAACCCTACTGACTACTTCAGCAGGAGCGCCTGTATTTATCACCCCTCTTAATCACCAAGCTACTCTAACTCAGGCCCTCATCCACTCCTGCCAGGATTACTACATGATCTATGGAACAGCTGTCCCGCTGCTCAATACACACTGGTTTCTGCCCAAGTACATCCTAGTAGGTCCCTGCTCTGCCTGAAAGCTCTCAATGGCTTTCATCACCTTTTCAATACAGTACAAACTCTATAAATTAAGATTTTATGTATCTACATATTAAGTATTAATATTAAATAATTAAGCTTTAGTGTCTATCTAAATATTAAGATATTTAGCCTATCTTGACCTATATGCTTATCTGGTCTTATTTAGTATAGCATAAAAAATTATATCCACACAGACACATACACACCCTACTGAACATTTTATGTACTTAGCAGACTGAATTTGTTCCACAACAAATGTCTTTCCTTAACTCCTAAATTTATGTAATTTTCTTATTATCTTGTTCAAGTACTGTTTTGCTTCAAGTCCATCCATTTTTCCTTTCTAGTTCTCCCTTGCAATTTTTCTGTGCTTAAAAAAAGAAAAAAAAGAAAAGAAAAGACCCTTTAGGTTGTTATTTATAGACAAGCTTTCTAGTACTTACTAGAAGTTCCTTTAAGACAAGATTAATGACTGATTTACCACGTCTGGAACAGTGATGTTCATACATAACAGTGTTAATAAAAATACTTTAACAGCCATCTATCTCTCTTAGCTAGCTTATTTTACAAAGCTCATCTTCCTTTCCACTGCCTTCCAGAATCTCTACTGCTTAGCAAAATGACTACGGCAGGCTCTCAAGAGGTGACTACTGGATAGGGCTCAGGTTTCTATAATCTATCTTAAGCCTACTGGAAATTCCACTAGGGTATCCAAGTCCCTTCAGGAGCCAAGTTCCTATTTCAAAAATTTAAAGAAGTAACATCTTTCATGTCAACTTATTCTTTAGGCATGTTTTCAGAGTACAGAAAAATTAAACATTAGAGGAAAAAGAAAAATTGCATCACTAAATTATGTAAGAGTAAAAAATCAGCTAGAGAAGGAGAATGTGTCTAACATTTATCTGTGTACAGCTCAGGCTGACACTTTGAAGAGAGGAATGTGACAGCTTACAAGGAAACAAACTCACTCATTCTCCTTAATTTCTGAAGGCTCATCAAAGTCTGACAGGCTAGCCACAGGGGGAATCTCTCATGTGTATCGCCCATCACAATTATGGCTTCAATAACAATGTTCTCCAAATTTTAATACAGTACAACTGGTTTTCAGGAAATACCCAGTCTAATATTTTCATATTTAAGAAGGCATGCTTTACAAATTAGCAGCTAGCTAATCTGTAGCTCTAAACAAGACTGCTCAAAAAGAGGTATAAAGTGAATGCAATGGCAGAGAGCAGATGACATGAAGGATCAAGTGATTTCAGGAGTCTGGTGTAGAGAGACAGAGATAAGCAAATGCTGTCTACCAAGCTACCCTGACTCCAAGCTTCCTTTTCCTTCCTTCCTTCTTTCTTTCTTTTTCTTTTTTAGGATGAAGTATACAGGGTTTTCCCTATGACTTGTGGAAGTAGCATGACTCAAGTCTGAGAAATACTAATAAAAATCATAATGCATTAAATCATCTGAAATTAATGCTTTAAAGATAAATGAACTGTTCTGAGTTTTAAAGTATCTGTCTTTTAACTTGTATTAGATATAATCTACATTTGTTCTTTGATTAATTTGATAGTCATTTGACTGCAGGTATTACTCTGCTTAGACACTGTTCTGTCTTCCTAGCTGGGGGTTGGGATGGGGTGAAGAGGGCATGGCAGGCAATGGAGTCTTTCTATTTTTAATTGGCAAATCCTTTATGTTTGTTAGTATAATTACATTCATTACTACCATTTGACTTACTATGTAGCTTAGGAGAGTTATTTACTAGACATGGTGTATGTTAGAAAACACTAAAAACTAGACAAAGACAGAAGGGGTTTGTGCTGGCTAGTTTTACATCAACTTGATCCAATCTAGTCATCTTAAATGAGGAAACCTCAGTTGAGAAAATGTCTCCATAAGATCTGGCTCCAGACAAGAAAACCACAGAACCAACTAACCTGGGCTCACAGGGACTCATAGAGACTCAACCGACAACCAGGGAGCCTGCATGGGACTGACCTAGGCCCTCTGCATATGTTACAACTGTGAAATTTGGTCTTCTCGTGAGAGTCTTAATAGTAAGAACATGGACTGTCTGACCCTACTGCCTGCTTTTGGAACTCACTCCTCCTTCTGGATTGCTTCTTCCAGCCTTAATAGAAGAGGAGATGCCTAGTCTGACTGCAACTTAGTATACCATGGCTGGTTGATATTCATGGGAGAATATCCCACCCATATCTGAAAAGAAACAGAGAGGTGGATGGGGGAGGGGAAGACAGGAGGGAGGGGAAACTTTAGCTAAAATATAAAAACAAAACAAAAATAAACATCCAAAAATAGATCTGTTGCCAGGACATTTTCTTTCCTCCTCCTCCTCCTCCTCCTCCTTCTTCTTTTTTTTCAGGGCATTTTCTTAATTAGTGGGATGGAGGAGGGACCAGCCCACTGTGGGTAGTGCAGTCCCTGGGCTGGTGATCCTGAGTTCTATAAAAAAGCAGACTGAGCAAGCCCATGAAGAGCAAGTCAGTAAGCAGCACCCCTCCACAGCTTCTGCATCAACTTCTGCCTCCAGGTTCCTGTCCTGTTTGAGTTCCTGTCTTGACTTTCTCCAGTGATAGGCAAAGATGTGTAAGTGTAACCCAAATCAACCCTTTCCTCCCCAAATTGCTTTGGTCATGGTTTTTCGTAATAGCAAAAGAAGCCCTAACTAAAACAATTATATAAAGAGAAGGAAAGGAGCTCTGGGAAAGCAAGAGATCTTGGCAACCTCATCCTCAAGACAGTAATAATGACAGAAAACTAGCAGCCCAATCAGATATAACACATACACCAGCCTCCCCATAAGGGTTTCAAAAAACATACCCCATCCCTGCTCATACTCAGAAGGCTGTGATGCTCTGGGACATGAAAACATAGGCAGTTCTTCCATAGATTTCATCAGAAGGGGCTTCTTATGGCTGACCTCAAGGAATCTCTTAATTATATGAATACTATTCAGTTTCATTCTACCCTCATAGAGGAAACAAAATTCAGACAGAATATTAGGGATTTTCTTTTCTAGAGTCAAGATGGTTTGTGATTGAATTATGTCTGCAAGATTCAGCTGACTAACAACAAGAAGGTTTTGTTCATGGTCCCTAAAAATCTTTTCAAACACAAAAACAAATCAAAAGCCTTTAGGCCATGCTAGCTAATTCCTTTTATTGACTGTCCAGTTTTTAAGAAAGGGCAGGTGATAAGTAGTTCTAGCAGATCCAGCGTCCTCTACACACATGTCAATAAGGTTCTTGCCTTCAGGTCCTCACCAACAGGTGTTGGTTTCTACTAAGTAGTGGAAGATGCTTCGGGTCTGTACTAACTTTATCCTGTCAGTTTCAACCATGTGCTTTTTGTAAGCTATCCCCCTACAACTTATGCAACTGTTCTTTTGCTTCCAAAGAGTCTTAATCCAACTATTCCAACAGCATCTAATACCCATCTCATGGATTTATGTGGCCTCTTCTGTATGGAACTTCAGATGGTTGAGCTTGGGCTTTGATGAGAGTCTAATCAGAGTGCCAATGTTGTATAGCTATTCCCTTCCAGATGATACATTCCATTTTGGAGGGAAGCCCATTAAACTCACGAAGTAAACAACTCAACAGCTTTAGCAAGTCCCTAAAACCAACTAGCCTGACTAGGCCCTCTCTCCCTAAACGTCTATAAACAGAAGGGACTGTTCAGAGAGTATGTTCTCAGATAAGCCCAGCTGCCTAGAGCTGACACACCATATGAGTTGCCTGGAAGAGACACTTTACCAACCCATTCATCTACCTGTAAGCTGAGTAGTGAGCTCCAGGTTTCCAACTTCTGTGAACAGTCACCCATGCTAAGGTGGACTTTTGGTGCTGTATCTGTCTTTGAGTCACTTCTGTTCCTGTAAGTAACCCTAATAAAACTCCTTGGTTCACCAAGTTGGACGTTTTAGTGGTACTTTACTTCTGGGTTCCTATCTGGGCTGAGTAGATGTTTATATAAGTCAAGTCTCACCAAGAAGAGTGTCATACAACACCCGAGCTGCTGCACAAATCACTCACTCAGCAAACAGCAAGGTTTAGACTAACCTCCACTAGTACTAACAAATTCTCATCAGCCAAGACAGGGGAGGAAGGAGAAATAAAGGGAGGAAGATTCCTTCCAGACCTCACTAAAGCCCCATTTATAACCGCTCCTAATTACAGCTGCTTCTAATGACTTTCTCATTGGCATTCATTTCTCACTTTAGAAAATGAGCCATCAGAGGCTTAAAATTCTTAAAATTCAAGACTTCTGTGGATAGGATGAATTTCATTATTATGTATCCTAATTACAATTAACAACCAATCTGGGTACACTTTTAATTAGGAAAAAATACCTCCACCCCAGTACTTGAGACAGAATATGACCCTAATCAAAAAGTCACATTATTTCTAAGACTCAATTCATTAAACATGAAATCCTTTGTAGTTTCATAAACAATGATGGTCTTCCCTACACTGTATTCACTGTATACTCATTACTTTTTCATGTTAATAATAAAATGCATAGTTTTACTTTTAAGAAATACTTTAAAGGTACTTTTAGACTTTTAATTAACTTTAAAGAGAATTCAACGACAGCTTACCAAACTTATTAATACAATAAAAATTCCATACAAATCAAAAACGGTACATACATACTTAGAGTGCTTCATTCTTGATAACCTAGTATTAAGAAACAAAACTACAATATGAATTTCACTTTGATTAAAGCTGAAAGAAACTTAATTCTCAAAAGGTTTGAGGGCACCCCCTGGTGGCAGATTTTTTTAGAAGAAAAAAATTATTAGCAATTAAGACAAGTATTACTACAATGAAACTATTTCAAATTCATCAAATTCTACTTAGGAACTCAATTATTTGAAGTAATACACAGTCTAGAAAAAATTCAAACTGTGATTAAAAAACGCTAAGAAGTTAAGAGAAATCTTGAAGGAGAGGCTATGACCTATCGGCAGCTTTTACCTAAGCAGCATCCTCAGATCAGGATGGCATTAACTACAGTGGTAAGTGGAACCTAACCGCTCTAATGCACATTCCAAAAGGTTTCCTAAAACATGCCCTGTAACAGCTATTCAAATGCCAAGGAAACTTAGGGATAACCTAGTACAGTACTTTCTAAAGAAACTGCAGTGATAAAAGTGGTCTGTAATCTAACACTTGAAATTTGGATTTGAATGTAAATGAGGACTTTTAATTTTTACCTCATTTTAATTAGGCACACAAGTGGCCACTGGCTACTGTTTGGGCAGCATGAATCTTCTTCCACTTGCTAACCAAGTCTAAGGAATAGTCACCAGAGTATTCAGGGATGAATTAGAGGCTATCAGTCAAATGTGTAGTCATGTATAAACCATACAAACTAAATCATAGCTTTTTGCTTAAGTTTTTAAAATTCAATTGTATCAGACTTAATTCATTTTTGAGTTTGAAAATGGCCAAATAATTTCCTCCTAAAACTAGTTTTGGCTCTGTAGCCTGTACAAGACTGAAGGTGAGAAGATCGGGCAGAACTTCAACGTTCAAGTAAACCAGACTAAGAGCTTACCTTCAACCTATCATCGGGGCAGTTATTCTTTTTCTGCATGTTGGGAATTAAAGAAGCAAATATGCCCAAAGTGGGTTTGCTGACCTCAGGAATCTAAGAGAACAAGAAGCTCCTTCCACTTAAATCTAGCCTGTGCAATGTTCACCTACTCTGTCTAGACCATCAAGTTGAGCTTTGTGAGGAATAAACATAAACACTGCCAAATCCTTTCCTCTAGAAAGATACCACTTTTAGCATAACACACACACACACACACACACACACACACACACGCACGCACACACACACATATATTTTCAACAATCATCAAAGTTATATCTATTGACTCCCTCTTCTTTCTACTAGTTGCCAATGTGAGGTCAACTGTCACCTTACACAATTATTCTGGAATGTCTCAGAGATTGTGGCTCACGAATTAGAAAACACCAAGAGGTTCAATTTGGAAGAAGTTTAACCTCAGAAAAAACACAGACATTTCATAGAGAATATGAGAAACAAAAGTGCGTGCAGGGGAGAAGACAGTACTGTGAACACACAGAAGAACATGTGGTAGAGACTGAAAGGACAAAAGAGACCAAGCCTAAGCTGAGCCTTAACGATGGAAGAAGGGAAGCAAACAGCTTGCTAGAGAGCCACAATGAGATTTTTAGACTATGGTGTGAGGAATAGGCAACAATGTGAAATGACACCAGAGAGGTGGGCAGAGGCAACATAAAATTATTTCATAAATATCAACCAGAAGAACTGAAATAGAAGGGTGCAATGGGAGGTATCAGCATATATGATTCAGACAGCTCACTGTGTAACCTCAAAGATGGACGTGACAGAGCAGGGTCAGTACACAGGGTCAGCTGAACAGTGACAGCGCAATACCAGCTGAGCCATGTTACCTATATGGATGAGACAGTGCTAGAAAGACAGGGGTGAGTTTCAGGAAGCTCAGGGTGGAAAATTACAGCATCTGTGAAGATGAGGGAATAAACAGTTGACAGGAAATAGTAGGTGACGGCAGCTAAAATAATTAACAAATTCTAATTCTGCGCAGTTTCTTCAACTCTCTAAGCCAGGCATGGTGGTACATACCTTTAATCCCAGCTCCTGGGAGGCAGCAGTAAATAGATCTCTGTGAGTTAAAGGCCAGACTGGTCTACATAGTGAGCTCCAGGCCAGCCAGAGCTACACAGTATGACCCTGTCTCTAAAAAGAAAACCAAACCACTACCACCACCAACAAAACCCTTCTATTATCTTGGTCTTCAGTCCTTCACTTGTAAAACAGAAATACTTTAACAATGTCTAGCTACGGGGTGGTTGTGAGAATTAGAAAGGGGGGTACTACTTACACTACTATACAAAGTAAAGGTCTCAAAAATATACTGTCTCCATTAGATAGTCATAGAGGATGTTCCAGCAAAGAAAGAAAATATAAGGAGTATCTTGCAGTAGAGGCAAATCTTGGAGGAACTGGAGCTAAGACTGAACCTGCAATGTGCTGTGACTCTTATGTAACAGGCATGAAGGAAAGAAAAGCTCTCTTACAGAAGACAGGAATCAACTGCCAAGAAAGGGTTGTATATGGCAGAGACCAAACAGCTTTAATATTCCACTGCTAGAGAAGATGCCTTTTGTTTATCTTTGAGCTGCTCTTCCCATGGCTCTGAAAATATTCTGTATTTTACTCTGCTGGAAATGGTTCTTGATTAGAAAATGTCTTTTTAAAATACTCTTCTTGGGCTGGAGAGACAGCTCAGAGGTTAAGAGCATTGACTGCTCTTCCAGAGGTCCTGAGTTCAATTCCCAGCAACCACATTGTGGCTCATGACCATCTGTCATGAGATTTGGTGCCCTCTTCCATATACATAACAAATAAATAAATCTTTAAAAAAAGGAATAGCAATTCAAAAATAAATAAATAAAATACTCGTCTTAAAATCAAAGGACATCATAACATTCCACTTACAAAAAAATGAGTATGCAAGGTTTATTCTTTTTTTTTTTTTTTTTTGGTTTTTCAACACAGGGTTTCTCTGTAGCTTTGGAGCCTGTCCTGGACTAGCTCTTTAGACCAGGCTGGCCTCGAACTCAGAGATCCACCTGCCTCTGCCTCCCGAGTGCTAGGATTATAGGCATGCGCTACCACCGCCTGGTGCAAGGTTTTTTCTTAATGGATTGCAATATGTAATATTAGATGAAAATTAATTTAACAGGAATTAAGGTATCACATCAAACTAGGTACATAAAATGTCAAACGCCCAAAAAAGTAGCATAGTTCAGAACTAGATGATAAAGAGAGATGTAAGTCACAGGGGAAATTAAAGCCTGGAGTCATCACCCTTCTAACAGAGTAGGTGTTTGAATAATGAAGTCAACACCAAAGCCTCATTTAAAAGGAATGCTACTTACTATTTAATTCAAATAAATAAATGAAAAGGATGGCAGCTAGAGGACATTAATATACTAGATTAATTTCATTATTAGAATACAGAACAAACTCTACTGAATTGGCTTCCACTTTTGAGTACCCATAACATCTGACATCCTTGTGTGTCAAGTGATAAATACAATCTAGTATTTCATAATCACAAGATAACTCTAACTTTATCAATGACATAGCACATGGAGGGCTCCATTAAGAATGAGCTTCCACAACAACTTGGTAAGTCTTTCAAAGCAAAGTGCCTCATTCCAATTGTAGCAATGTGTCCTATGGGATATGAACTACATTTAGAAGAACCATGAATATAAACCTTAAACATATACCCCAATACAATAATGCACATAAACCAAATACGGAAGTGATGATGGAACATGACATATTCCATGTACACCTAAGAGTTATAATTTATGTGTTTTAATATTTTAGTGACTCTGATTAGATGCCTTTTGGCTTCTACAGTTCTCATGAATTAAATTATCTTGTGCTGTAAAGTAATGCAGACCTTATTGATTCCAGAGACTGTGAGTCACCAAGGGAAGAAGTCCAAAAAGGTTACACTTCCACTGAACTCCAAGTCAGAGGCTCGAAAGCTACAGAGATAAAGGCATTAGCTGTAGTCTTATGAAACATCCAAGGCTGCTTTCATTTGATAAGGGATTTGCTACTAGCTCTTCATGACAAATACAACAAGGACATTTACAATTTTTTAAGCTTTCAAGAAAGACCCAGAAAATAGATTATCTATTAATAATTCTAAATCAGAAGCTACAAAGTATGTGTTCATTAGCAAAACCACACTTCTATAGTACCCAAACCCCACAATACCAAAGGTCTACACTGGAGAAAAAAAAGCCAGCATCCTTACTGATCACTGAATACAGAAGTCAGTTCCAGTTTGAAACAGTCATCACCACAAAAACTTGCCTTAGATTAGTTTTTCTCAAACTAGTCTAAAGAATACTAACGTTCAGTAAAACGTTTATAGAAAACTAGTTGAGGGGTTGGGGATTTAGCTCGGTGGTAGAGTGTTTGCCTAGCAAGCGCAAGGCCCTGGGTTCAGTCCTCAGCTCCGGAAAAAAAAAGAAAAAGAAAACCAGTTGAGAGAAAAAACAAATAACTTCAATATACAGAAGTTACTAAGCATTTTTGATACAGTTACAATCATGAGATAACCTACCAAGAATAATATGCTACATCCTGCAAGGCTAGGCAGTTTACAGTATATCTCTCTGATGTATAAGTACATTGAAGCTCAAATGATACTTATGCACATATTACTGTCTTGAATGCTTTTTAATGATGACTGTTTTATGCTGTTTTGCCTTTTATGTTAAGATTTTTGTCATATAATACAGATGTTAATCAAAACTTAAGGCCATTAATTTCCCCATGTGAGAACTTTGTAAGCTACTTTAAAACAAGTCATGTTGCTTTTCTGGGTTTATATTCATGCTCTGCTAGTACATTATAATTTTAAGCTTCTCATAATCATGAAACTTAAAAAAACTTATCTTGTTTAAGTATAGGTATAACATTGTAACAATACATACTTCAATCTTGAAGATAATAAATTGTGTTGCGTCTGCTTTGGAATTTTAAAATAACACATCAAGGACTCTGAGAAAAAGGATAAACTAGGCATAAAATTTATTCCATTAATTTACATACATATAACCCTGATCTATCTTTTAAAGTAAGTGGAATATAAAAAAGAATGCCAGTTCATTACTGATAGGTTTAGTCTTTCTCACAGAGAAAGAGGCTTTAAGTAGCCCTTCCCTAACAACTCACAGGACAACAGCCAATTGTACAACACATGCTTGGTATTTTTACAGCTATAACTAAGACAAAAGATGCACAGCTGCTGCTGTTGATTCTTCTTTTTTTTTTCTTTTCCTCCCCCTCTTCCTCCTCCTCCTCCTCCTCCTCCTCCTCCTCCTCCTCCTCCTCCTCCAAGATTTAATGTATGTGTATGCATGTGTCTGTGTGTGGACATGCACATGCATGCAGGTGCCCACAGAGGCCAGCGAAGGATGTCAGAGTCCCTAGGATCTTCATTACAAGCAGCTGGGAACTGTTGGGACAGAACTCTGGTCTTCTGAAAGAATAGAAAATGCTGAGCCATCTTTCCAGTCCCCCAAATACACACAATTTCTAAGCTGCAATAAAGATGATTCAATCCGAGGTACAGACTTTGCTATATTTACTAAAGAAAAAATAGAGTTTCCAAAAGAGAATATATCACAAGTCTATACAACACAGCAAACAAAACTTGTCTGCTTTACAGTTTTTCTTTCTTTTCTTCAATGTCTTCTTTCTACTCTACTCCTATCTCTCAGTGTCTACTTTTGCAGCCACAAGTCCAAAAACCCAAACCAAAGAACAGCAGCTGTTGGTTACTACATCCTTTATGAGACCAAAAGGAAGAAACGAGAAAGATGTAAATATATCCATCTTTTTATCTCAAGCATAAAATGAAAGATGGAGTGGAAAATAAACAACTTACTAAAATCTTTAGGTTTACTTTGAACAACTAACCCAGGTGCTGAAAAAAAAATTCACCATGTAAATCAATGTTAGAAATTTAAGGCTCTTTAGCTGGGCGGTGGTGATGCATGCCTTTAATCCCAGCACTCAGGAGGCAGAGGCAGGTGGATCTCTGTGAGTTCAAGGCCAGCCCGGTCTATAGAGTGAGATCTAGGGCAGGCACCAAAACTACATAGAGAAAGCCTGTCTTGAAAAAAAAGAAAAAAAATTAAGGCCCTTTATATCAAATTTTTTGCACATATCATGAAATATATACTCATAAAATCTGTGTATCAAAACAAACTCCATTTTTTTTTAATTGAAGGCTTTTTGCTTCATTTTGGCATTTTTTGTCATTTTGTCATTAGCTTTTTGCTTGTTTGTTTTGAGTTTTGTTTTTTGTTTTTGAGAGGAAGAAAAAGAACATCAAGTTTTGGTAAGTAATAGTGAGGAGGATGTAGGAGGTGTTGGGGGAGGGGAAACATACCTAAAATAGATTGTATGAAAATCTTAAATTAAAAATATATGTACATAAGTTAATAAATAATTATAAAGCAATCATTCACTTTAGACCCAATATCCTCTCCCTGATATAGAGAAGCTCCTCTTAAATATACAACCCATGCTCCTCCTCAGTCTCTGGCTTTAATATATGACATAAACCTCAAGTTCACTAATTAAGAATGAAATGAAATCATGCCACAGGTGCTAAAAGATGGAAATGCTTAAAGCTCCTTTATAATGCATTAAAATAAGAGAACCTTCACTAACACACAGGGCATTTCATTAAAATCTCCTGTGAAAAATGCCGAGAGTAAGAATATTGATCCATTTGGAATATAAATTATTGAAGTGCTTGGGATTTAATTTTGTGGAACACCACACAGGAGGACCATAAAAAACATGATTTGTTCCCAATACTTCTAACAGCTGGCAGTAAGGAAGGCCAACACCAGTACTTAAGATGCAAAACTATTAAATAACTGCAATTTCAACATGGTGTACCTAATATAAATAACTATAAATTACAAATTAATAGATTGATTTGTGATTTTTTTTTTTTTTTTTTTTGCTGGCTCTTGACAAAATAATGATTGCTTCAGCAATATTCCTACTTCCATTCCAAAACAGGATGCTCATGTGTCATGAGTAGAACTATGGGTCCCATGATTCTTACAAAGAAGAAAGTCTGTAGGTAATAACAGTAATGTGGAATCATGCTTTATTATCAGTGTTAGAATGATGTTAAATTTCACGAGATATTTCCTCTTTAATGAAGCAGGACACTCAGCACTCAGTGTGACATTTAAGTAAAGAGTTTCCAAATTTTGTGTGATCAAAAGATAACAATAACATACTTTTGAAAGTTGTTAATTTCTTTAATGTTTTCTCTATAAAGAAATCATGTTTTAGAAAATCAGTACTTAGCCAGGCAGCGGTGGCGCACGCCTTTAATCCCATCACTCGGGAGGCAGAGGCAGGCGGATCTCTGTGAGTTCGAGGCTAGCCTGGTTTCCAAAGCAAGTTCCAGGAAAGGTGCAAAGCTACACAGAGAAACCCTGTTTAGAAAAAAACCAAAGAAAATCAAGACTTAACTTGATTTAAATATTATATAGTAAAAACATGTATTGAAACATTGCATTGTTATCTATAGTTTTTTTTTTTTTTTTTTTTGGAGCTGAGGACCGAACCCAGGGCCTTGTGCTTGCCAGGCAAGCGCTCTACCACTGAGCTAAATCCCCAACCCTTATCTATACAGTTTTTAAATTTTATAGTTTTTAATTCTTATCAGTTAAAAATAAATTAAAAAATTAAAAAACAAATTCCAAATCCTTTAATAAACAATATTTAAGAACTCTTTAGAGTGAAAAGCATTCCTACTCCAGAAGGTAGATACAGGTAACATAAAAACACAAAACAAACATAATTCACTTACTATTTCAAATCTAGCCAAACAATTATTCCCCTTGCATCAAATCCACTGCCATCTGCAATGTCTGACACTCACTTCTCACTAACTATGGAAGGCCTGGGCAGCACTGTCCCTGTGGGCTACGACTTGATAGAGTTCTGCATTAACCTTCCAAGACCTGACAGATAAGAAAACATACAAACGTCTTAAACATCTAAAATTTTTTGGTTAACTACAAGAACAATAACAGAACAGCCATTCTATCAGAGCAGAGAAACCACCCCAAGTCTTTAGCTATGCTACATGGATATTCTCAAATCTCTAACGCTGCAATGGCTGAGAGTGATGTCAATTTAATAGACTACTATGTAATCATTAAGACTAAAAATTCTAAAGCTGTAACAAAAAATTTTGTGATATACAATAAGACATTCTAAGCATATATTTAGGTGAGATATAACTATAAGACAAATATAGATATTTAAAACATTATACACAGGCAAAGACTTGAAGAATGCAGTAAAAAGTATTCGCTCTGGTTTAAGTTCCTTTAACCCTCTGCATGTTGACAAGGTAAATACAAATGAATCCTTTCCCTAAAGAACTATAAAACTATCATCAGCACCTTGGTAGTTACCTTCTACTTACGATCCACATTAAATCTACACAAACTTGTTATATATATATATATCTCACCCTGACCCCTTGTGTGCGCTAGGGGCAAGGTCTCCAAATAAAGAGGGAAGTCCTGGCTGAGCATTGTGATTAGGAGAGGAAGGAGAAAAAGACTGAAAGGAAGAAATAATTAGTTCCCAGCAAGGTCAAAGAGGTACCAATGGGACGTTGTACTGCCATCTCAGGCATCACATTTACTGTTAGTTTAAGGAAGTTAACCACTGTATTCACTTAAAGCCCCCCAAAATTACAAAATACAAACGTTATGCTCAATAACTTATGTGACAAAGAAAAATACTGTATCAATTTGATTAACTTTTCATTGCATCAGAAATTAAATCTAAGAACCAGACTCATTAAGATTCAAGGATACGGAGACATCCAATTTCCTGTCAGAGGGATAGATAAAGAATCCATCACTTTATGGCTGTCATGGGTCAAAAGCTCAATAAAGTAACCCTGAAATTACTGGCACTAACTCAAAAGGTACAATTAATTTGGATTCTAACATTATAAGCTGCCCCCTGATGCTTTCTTTTTGCATAAATTAACAAACTAATCCTAAAATTCATATCCAAATGCAAAAGATTCAACAAAGCCAAATAAATAGCAGAAAGAATCAAGTTAGACGATTCATGCTTCCTATTAAACTTACTACAAAGATACAGTAATTAAGACTGAAGCCTAGAATAAACTTTCACACATACAGGACTTGGGTTTTGAGAAGGGAATCAAGATAAATAGAGAATACACTTCTAACAAATGGTGTTTGGATAACCAACTAGCCATAATTAAAATAATGATGCTGGACCCCTATTTCTTATAATAAATACATGAAATTTAACTTGAAATGGATGGTCACATAGAAAATAATGTAGGACTGGCAAGACAGCTTACCAGATAAAGGAACATTTCAAAAGCTTGATGATCTGGGCTCCATTTCCAGAATCCACATGGTGGAAGAGAACAGATTCTGAAAACCTGTTCTCTGACTTCCACATGACATGTGTGTGAAATTGCGTCTCTGCATACACATATAGCACAGTAAATAATTTTTTTTTAGATTTAAAGTATAATAAAACTGGGTCCATAACTCACATTATATGTAAAATTTAATGTAAAATGAGTGATGGAAACCTGAGTGTAGTGGTGCAGGCCTTTAATCCCAGCATTCAGGTAGAGGCAGTGGAACTCTGTGAGTTGGAGGTCAGCCTAGTCTACATTGTGAGTTCCAGGACAGCCAAAGCTAAATAGTGAGACCCTGCTTCAAAAACAAAAACATATTTAAAAAAATGGGTAATATACATGAGCATATGTGCAAATATATAAAATTTTTAGAAAAAGGCTGGAGAGACAAGCCAGCAGTTAAGAGCACTTGTTGCTCTTCCAGAGACCCTGTACTTGGTTTGTAGCACCCATACAGGTGGCTCACAATCCACTCTTAACAGTAATTTCAGGGGAATCTGATGCCCTCTTCTGGACTCTACAAGATTACTACCTTGTCAGGCTTTGCCTGGCCTCAGGTTCTCTGGAACTGTGGCACAAAAGAACTCCATGAACCTCAGCCCTCCCTATCCAAATCCCACATATTTCATGCTTATAAAACAAGTACCGAGAGGTCAGTGCTGCCAAGTTCTGTTGCTAGCTTGGGAGGAAGCCTGGCTCCTTGGAGCACGGCTCATCATAACTTTTGCGTGCTGAGTCTGGGAAGTCAGGTAGAGTTGTTTTTGATCCAGTTACTTCAGAGACAATGGGTTTGCATTTTCACATGTTAGAGCCTTTGGAGGTAGTCTTGTCCCTAGGATACCTTTCCTGTATTTCCAGGGTCTTTTTAAAGAAACATATCTTCTTAATAAAGCACTGACTGCTCTTCCAGAGGTCCTGAGTTCAATTCCCAGCACCCACATGGTGACTCACAACATCTGTAATGAGATCTGACACCTTCTTCTGTATACACAATAAATAAATAAATCTTTAAAAAAAAATTTACAGATCTTCATCTACACTCTCCTTGTCCAAAAAGTTCGATTTTCTTTCCTTGACAAATGTCACATTTTTCTTATCTTTATGATCTACTTTTTACTCTCTCACAGACTTGGATAAGACAATGAGCTGTAATCATGCCACAGCCTGAGGGCTATCCTGTCTTCAAATTTTATTTGCCAAACTAACTAGCCCATTACCTTTAAATTCAGCCTCACTCAACCTTTCAGGATTCAGTAAGAGCATAGCAGATTCATTACCAGAACACCCACTGTTCCTTAACCCAGTTATTACAGTCTTTGTTCCCTGATAAAACTTCACAAGCCAGACCTACACTGTCTGTATTTTTCATGTTTTTGTCTCCAAAGCTCCTAACAAAATGACCCATTAAGCTCTGCTTATAGTAGTCAAGAGATTTCCAGCCCAAAGTTCTAAACTCTTTCACTTTCTCCCACAAGTCAATTCCGATGGCCTAAGAACAATACAGTTGTATAACAGCAACAGCTCCAACATCTCCATACTACTTTCCTCTGCTGCAAAATCCCTGACAAAGCAGCTTGAGGAAAGCAGCGTTTGGGCTCCCAGTTCAAGGGGACAATCCATCATGATGGGGAAGTAAACCAGGGCAGTAGTCTTCAGACACATAACTGTCCTGCAACCACAGTCAAAACATGGAGAATGATAAATGTTATTGCTTAGTTTGCCTTCTCTCTTATTCAGGACCACTTAATGTTACAGTTTCCTCTAGAACTAACTTAAACTAACTAACCCTTCACAAGCATGCCTAGAGGCTTGTCGCTAGGTGATTTTAAACCCTATCAAAATAGACAATGAAGTCATTAACTTGCTATTCATATAATAGATGTATTTCCTTTAACTGTATCTTTTATACTCTGAACTAACCAAGTGGTATGTTCTCTATTTGTCTATTGACTCTAAATACAATTCTGAAATTGTCCTTTCATGGCACACCAGGCCCTATTCTAATAGAACATTCATTCTGCTATGCTGCTTAATTATTATATTCATTTATGGATATGTCCAATGTCCCTTTCTAATGATAAAGCTGACAAGCAATTCTTTATCTTATATAATACAGTGCATTATGTAAAAAGATATTTAGTGTTCTTTAGGGGATAAACATTGTGGTAGTTTGAATGTAATTGGCCCCCATAATCTCATAGTGCGTGGCACTATTAGGAGGTGTGGCTTTGTTGGAGCGGGTATGGCCTTGTTGGAGGAAGTGTGTCACTGTGGGGGTGGGGTATGAGGTTTCCTATGGTCAGGATATCGCCCAGTGTTTCAGTCAAATTCCTGTTGCCTACAAGATATATGACTCTCAGCATCAAGATATACTTTTCCAGCACCATGTCGGCCTGCATGCCACCATGTCCCCTGCCATGATGATAATGGACTGAACCTTTGAAACTGTAAGCAAGCCCCCTCAATTAAATGTTTTCCTTATAAAAGTTGCCACGGTCATGGTGTCTCTTCACAGTAATAGAAACCCTAACTAAGATAAATATTATTACAATAGAAAAGTACACAGTCATGAAGTCTAATAATCACTCCTATATCCAATAAATAGTTACTGCTTTGTTTAGGAACTGACCAAATTCAAATCTATTCCCATTTCAAGTACATATCTTAAAACCTGTTTATAGTTTCCTCTAAATTGGAGTATTCTATTTAAATTTCAAAACAGTAAGAATTCAATAAGTGGCAATTCCTTTTATGGAGGTCTTCAATAAACAGTATAAAAAGTTTCTTTTTTCTTTTTTTCCCTAAAAGCAATTGAAGAATTTCTTCAGGTCTGTGAAAACTGTACTACGTAGAAGATATACATAGGAGAAGAATCTCAAACTTTTAAAAGCAAGCTGTCAACTTTATAATCTAATTATAAATCCCAATAATATTAAAATTATTTAGTCTGAGAAGTCATATCATTTAAATCAGAAGTTTCACATCACATTGATATTATAACTGATAAAATTATTTTATTTATATATTTTTAATAATTTATTTAACTTGATTTTATGTGCACTGGTGTGAAAGTATCAGATACCTTGGAACTGGAGTTGCAGACAGTTGTAAGCTGCCATGTGGGTGCTGGGAATAGAACCTGGGTCTTCTGAAAGAACAGCCAGTGCTCTTAACTGCTGAGCCATCTCTCCAGGCCCCAATAACTGATAACAGATAACTCTGTCCTAGCTAAAATGTGCTTTCCTCAGTAATATATCAAATACCTTTAGGTGCATTTTGTCAGGCAGCAACCCAACAAACTCACTAAGCCCTTACCCTAAGTACATTGTACAGAATGCTTATATATACTTTCATACTTTGATAGCTAAGTACACTGAGGAAGGCATGGTGATAAAAGATTCTCATACGCTGCTGGTGAGAACTGGAACCTAGAACCGCCTTTTGGAAATAGAAATTGACATATCATCTAAGTCTTCAAAATCCACATAACCTTTTTATTAGCCACTTGTCTTAGCTATGGCAAGAAGCATTTAAGGGAGAATGGACTGATTTTGGCACACAGTTTGAGAGGATACAGTCCACTACACAAGTAACGTGGCTGTGGGGGCAGCTACTGGCTGGGGCAGTGGGAATGTGAGACAGGAAGCAGAAAGTGCCTCAGGAGAGAACTAAGACAAGGTTGTTATCCATAAGCTTTACCTTTATAGCCCTATGTCTGGTAGCTAGATCCAATGTCAAACAGGTTCCACAACCTCCCTAAACAGGGCTACAAGCTAGGGAAACCAGTATTAAAAAAAACTTGACTCTATGGAAGAATTTCACATTCAAATATAACATTCTGCCTTTGGACTCCATAAGCTAACTCATGGACAGCTCATAATGCAAAATGTATTTAGTTCAACTTCACAAATCCCCAGTCTTCCAGTTCCAACACTATTCCAAACACCAAAGACCAAAATCTCTGAAAAGTTAAGGTGATCTTTTAATTGTGAGATCCTGTAAAATCCAAACAAGCATTTTCAACATAAAATGTTAGTAGAATAAACAATCCAATTCAAACCAGAAGAACAGGGGCACAAGCACAAGACTGAAACACAAGATGGCAAGAGTCAAACCCTCTAGCTCTACATCCAGTGTCCGGGGCTCATATTGGCATTATCTGTGCCCATGGCTTCTGCAGCTTGCCCCTCTAGCTCGGATGCCTGTAATTCCACTTGTAATATCTTTTAGGGCAGAATGAAGATAGTCTAAAGAGATTTTATGCCTTGTCCCTCCCTTTGGCTATTAAAGTATTGAAATAACAATCCACAAAGAATTGGTATCTTCCAAGGAATCTCATGGTAGGGGAAAGAAAAAGTTGAAGCCTGGTGTTGTCTGGAAGGAACTTGTCACCCAGATTTCAGTTCTGACTTGTCAGACTATCTTGCAAGAGCTACTAGAGCCTATAGAATGGTGAGTCAGTAATGGACAGCACCACTCCTTGAACTAGACTGCTTAATTATGCATACCTCTTGACCCCTACTTAACGTAAACCTCACATCAGGACCCTGAAGATGGACTTAAGGGAAAAATAGTCACTGAACTTGTTAGTTCCTCTTCCTGATATGGCAACACTGAATATATCTCCTTCCTTTGCTTTTTACTATCCTTTCCTCTGTAACTAGCCTATTAACGATGGGTGGCTGAGTCTGGTTTGCCAGTGCTACCAGGGCCCAGGCTTTGACTCTAACAACTCTGGAATCACACTCAGTGCCAATAGCTTTCCTAAATGGATATCCCACATTCCTGGCATCTATAACATACCTCCACTACAACTTGGGCTCTACCTTTACAGCTTTACATATAGGACACCCATACAGCGAATCTGACTGCTACCCGCAGATGGCTCAGACGGTTTTCTGGAACCTTCATGCATCTCTCCACAAACCTCTAGCTTTTGCATCCTGCATGCCTGCAAAAGTAGCTCATGCAGAAAACACTAAGTTATGCTCCTAGCTAAAATTGTAGCCTAGCCCCTTCTACCACAAGCTGCAATGGTATTTGAATGGTTCTCTGGATGAACCTGGGGAAATATGGTCCTGGGGAGTCCTGATTAAGCAGGATGCCCAGAACACTCTCTTTGTTCAGGAATTCTCCTTTGAAATGAATTTGCATTTTTATAAGCTAAAGCATCAATAGCTGGGTTCTTGTCCTCAAGGCATCTTTTCTATTGTCCCAGTAGTAAGACTTTAATAATACTCAATCTTCTACAACTTTAACCCAATTCACTCTTTCCTACACATTTTCTCATATCTTTCTGCCCCAGGTTTTGCTTTGAATTTTCATTATAAACCTCACCAAACACATTGAGAAATAATTATACCACAACCTGAATGCTATGCTGTCTTCAAATTTCCTTAGTCCATTATTTTTTAATGTCTTCACTCAGTTTTCAGGACCCAACACACTGTGGTCAAACTCTTTGCCTGGATCTAACAAAAATGGCTTTTCTAGTGCAGTTCCCACAAGAGTCCTGTTCCTGATAACCTCATGAACAGTCTTTCCTGCTGCACTTCCTCCAGCATTCTGGTCTTTTGCACTACCACTGGACTGCCCCATTACAGCAGTTCCACGCACACCAGGGCTTCTCGAGCCCACAGCTTCAAACTCTTTCTCATTTCTCCTACAAATGATTCCAAAGGCCCCGCAGTCTGATTTATAGCAGAAATGCCTCCATTCCTAGGGCCAATGTTCTGCATCATTTACTTTTCTCAGTCCTGAAATAAAATACATAACAAGGCACAACTGAAGGGAAGATTTGATTTGGCTTGTGGCTTCAGAAGGCATCGCCTACCAAGGCCGGGATGGCATGCGTGGTAAGATCAGCTCAGAGTTGTGGCCCCAGAGGTGAAAAAATGACATGTTACCATCTCCATGCCTCTAAGCCCTACCTCTATGGCCCTGTATCTGCCAGCCATCTTCACACCCAAAAGGGCCCACAACCTCTCAAAACAGTAATAAATACCAGCTTGGAACCAAGTGTTCAAAAAGGGTCTGTGCAAACATTCCACATTTAAATCATAATATACTTTGACTTGATAATTATATTGCTAGATTCTATTCTATAAAAATAGCCAATGATGTAAAGTTTAGAAATTAACATATTTGTTCATTTTTAAAAACATTAAAAATCCACATTCAATGTTCCTACGACAGAATCACTGGATTGGCATTCTAGAAAATTTTTTTCTTTTTCTTTTTCTTTTCCAACTGTGTCCCCCCGAAGCTGCATTGCCCCGATACGTAGTGTCAGCCACAACATCCTGGAATGTTTCTCTAGCAGACAGAAAAAGCACAAGACTGGAGCTGCAGCCATGAGCAGAGTGAATCTGCAAGCATTCTAGAATTTTAAAGAGTGGCTTCAGATATAATGCTTACCTTAGATCCTTAAAGCATCGCTGAACAGCAATCAAAGTGGTTATTTGGCCTCTTGCATGCAAAAGAATAAGATAAGTTGTCTAATACTATAGAGCCATCAGTGTCTAATGTGACCTCTGGAACCTGATACAAACATGCAGTTTTAAGTCTGCAGAATAACTTTTTAAGTTGGAACCATGAGGAGGGCAGTGGGCAGCATTCTATGTTTTAACAAGGCCTCCAGGATGCTGATATACAATAACTCTGAAGTCACAAAAGTGCAACATTCAGTCTTATAGATAATGTCTGTGATCATTACACCCTTCTGGAAAACAAAGACAGCAGTGCTCGGCCTCCTGTGTCATCTGCATTTTCCTACTTCAGGGCTCTTCCAAGACACAGTGTGAACATGAAGTTTTAGATAATAGTCCTCTCTGGCCCCTGACACAGGAGTCGACTACTTTCATCTGCATCACTGTCAGAAGGCCTAGAGAAAAGAGATTCTTAATCTATTAATGTCACAGGAGAGAAATGCCAGAAATGTCACAGGAGGTCATTGTATTTGAGGGTGTTATGTGCATGGGAGGGATTGGTAACAGAAATCACAAACATCTCACTCTTTTCTCACTTAAAGCATTTTTTATCTAGTATTCTCCTGATAGTGGTAACTCTGAAAACCAGTCCGACCACATGGTCACATCTGAAACCAAGACCGTGAATGTCCAGAGTGCCTGACAGACACAGAAGGCACTCACTGTACTGTGTGCTCCAGGAGACACAGAGGTCAAGATCTTCAAATCTCTATCAGGAATGCTTTAACCACTATATGATGCCAAGAGTTCAAAAATAGAGTTAAGAGAGTTCCAAAAGATAAACTAAGGCATCTGTCATAGAAATGAAAAAGAAAAGAGTGTGTGACCTCATTTTAGAGTGGGTATACAGAAAAGTCTAAGTCTAGAGAAACAGACTTTTAAAAGAAAGGTGGAAGGGACTTTATCAGTTGTTTAGAAAACGAGGCAGCAGTCAGGGAGCAAGCTATGTGCAGAGGGAAATCATAGGACAACTACATGTGACTAGGTTAGTTGGTTCCCACCAGGGATAAACTATGTCACCATGGATCAACCAGCCCATCTTGAAATTGCAGCTACTCATTTGTGAAATGGAAAATTAATAATGATTTTAATTACCTCAAAATTATTTACCTGAAAGACAGTTAGGGAGGAAAAGACTCTAACATGAAGTAACTACGTAGTCCATGTTCACAGTTTAACAACTATTCCCTCTTATATAACCAAACTGTGGAGTATTAAACATATTTTAATTTATAATAGTTTAAGAACAATTTTGTTTCTATTATTAGCAAATGAAGCATAAATAATTGAAAGGATTCGAAATAACATGGGAAATGCAAACAACTCAAACTTTATATAATTTTTAAAAGATTATATATAAAAGTATCTAAGTGGAAACTTAATTACTTAGCAAAAGTATAATGCCATTGTTTGGGACAGCTCTTTTTGGTAAGTAGTTTGGCAGTATCTTCTAAAACTAAAAAATACACTTAAAAACATCTTAGCAACTGTACTTTGGGATATTTACCACAAAGCAACAAAATTCATGTTCATGCAAAAATGAATGAAAATTCAAAGCAATTTCAATAAAAAAAAAAAAAAAAAAGGAAACCACCTAAACGTCTTAAATAAATTACTTCCTATTTCTGCATAGTTCAGGATCAAGTAGATCTCTCTTTGTATAACCAGGCTGCCCTTAACTGGCAATCCTCCTTCCTGCCTCAGCCTCTTTAGTGTTAAGATGATAAACACATACCACTACACCTCACTCCAAAATGCAATGTGAAGTTTCCTGCCATTTTTTACAGAGAGATGCTGCTGTTCATTTTTCTGCTGGTAGCTATAAAGTGATGCTCTTACCACACTGAGGGCATAGAAAGTTGCAGTAGCTTCAGAAAATTACTTTACAACACATGTGCATACTAGGAAGAGCCATATGCTTTTGTATCTTTTCACCTCAACATCTACTTTCTGGGATTATCTAAAGAAACAATCTGAACTATGGGAATATATACACACATACTTATAGCACAACATGTTACTACTATGTAATTACACGTACACACTTCACTATAGTGCAGATGATAACAAGGTAAAATTTAACAACCTATATATTTGCATAGTAGTGATTTTTATGTATCACGTCATAATACATTTGTGAGCATTCAGGAGACTAGGCAGGGCTGTTAGGAGTTTGAGGGCAGCCTAGGCTAAAAAAATTTTTTAAAATATATTTATTTATTAAAATTTTTTCACTTTACATACCAACCCCAGTTCCCCCTCCTTCCCCTTCTCCCGCCTCCTCACCTCCCTCCCACTCTACCCCCATCCACTCCTCAGAGGGGGTAAGGCCTCCCATGGTAGTCAACAAAGTCTGGCATACCAAGTTGAAGGAGAGCCTAGCCCCTCCCCATTGTATCAAGGCTGAGCAAGGCATCCCACCACAGGGAATGGGCTCCAAAAAGTCAGTTCATGCTAGGCTAAAAAATTTTGAGACACTGTCTAAAAATCCAAAAGGGGGAAAATATCTAGTCATGGAACAGATAAACACATTGATAATGATGGTAATAGTATTAACAACATAATAAAAAATACTATTAACAAGGGAATAAGACAAAATTCAATTTCAGTACCAAATTATCTACCTAAATTAAACATTTGGAAAATCATTAAAATATTGTTGATAATGAAAAATTATATGTACTTTTTTCAGGTCCTCTTAAAAAGTAGTATCATGTTACAGCCAAAGAAATAAGCACACTTTTACCTTATCCCAGAAATCAACCAAAGCTGTAAAGTCCCATTTCTTAGAATATGCCACATTGTATTTCAGAATAGCATCCTATGGAAAAAACAGAAACAAAAATCTCATGGCATAGTCATATAAGTTATCTTTTACAAATTGCTTCCTGCAAACTTCTTAATGCTAAGCACGCTTCCTTCTGACATTAACTACTCCACATTAGAAGCTATGGACAAAGAGAATGCACAGTAATTTATTATTCCCGTAAGAAAAATGAGATTAGGTATGTTAAGTAATGGGAGGAAAACATAACTACCCTAAAGCACGCATTCTAAATGTGGGCAATGCATTCCAACTGGGCCAAAATCAGACCTTAAGGAATTAAAAAAATAAAGAGATTACAATGGTTTGTGGTTGATATATGTTGTGTGTGTATATATGTTTCTCTGTGTGCATACACACACGTATAAGATATTCAGTAACATCACATACATACAGTTATATATACTTTATACATTTACATATTCTCACACAGAGATATACAGCTACTTGTAGCACTAAAATAACATATGGAGGGAATAAAGGAAGGAAATGTTTAAAAGGAAAAACGATTGAAGAACAGCGTCTTAAAGTACAAAATGGTATTTTTTTTTCCCCTTACTTATGGCTACTGTGTGTGGGTGTGTACATGGTTGTGTGCATTCATTATGTTCCTGTGCGTGAGTGTATAAGTATGTGCATGTATGGTGTAGAGGCCAAAGGTCCATGTTCAGTATCTTTTACAGGTGTTCTTCACCTTAGTTGTTGAGACAGGGTCTCTCAATGACCCAGAACTAATTAATGGACTACACTAGCTGGGAAAAGCTCCAGGGATCTGCCTGTCTCCATCTCCCTAAGCACTGGAGTTATAGATACAGACTCAGGCTTTTATTTGTTTTCTTTCTTTCTTTCTTTCTTTCTTTCTTTCTTTCTTTCTTTCTTTCTTTCTTTCTTTCTTTCTTTCTCTCTCTCCTTCCTTCCTTCCTTCCTTCCTTCCTTCCTTCCTTCCTTCCTTCCTTCCTTCCTTCCTTTCTTTCTTTCTTTCTTTTTTTTCTGGAGCTGAGGACCAAACCCAGGGCCTTGCTCTTGCTAGGCAAGCGCTCTACCACTGAGCTAAATCCCCAACCCCTAGACTCAGGCTTTTAAAATGGGTGCTGGGGATGTAAATTCAGGCCCTCATGCTTGCATAGCAAGAACTTTTCTGACTGATCCATCTCTCTAGCCCCTACTATCCACTGTTTTCATAAACTACAAAATATAACTTTGCTAGTATAGAAAAATTATATATACTTTTCTCAAATCCTCTTACAGAGTTGAATTACTTTACAGCCAAAGAAGTAACATATTTTTACCTTATCCCAGAAATCAACACAGCTGTAAAGAACTTTGTATGGTGATACAAAGTCTAGCAGTTCATACCAGTTATATATTTATATGGAATGGTAGGTCAAACTATGCCATCTACTGGATTTAAGTTTTCACTATCTGAGTAAATAATACTATACACTGGGTTTCTGCAGTTAAGATAAGCAAAAAGCAATCCATTAGTTTCACAGAAGAAACTATTATTTATAATTAGATCTTATCCCATTCTTTTAAATATCTACTTCTGTCATTATACCATTAATACATTATAAGTAGAATTTATAAACAATTATATTGATAATTCAATATTTTTTCTGAAGAAATATACAAGTCTAAAACTCTGCTAAATTATTACTATAAAGGTTCCAAACTGCTCTATCACTAAAAAATTTATAAAAAGCTTCCTGGAAAATATTTCATGTTACACAATGAACAAGTAACTACAATAAAGTCTGAATCTACAAAAATATACCATATTTACTTGGAATCAAGGGATATCCAAGTTCCTTCAGAAAAGAAAAACATTAACCATACAATAAGAAGTAAAACCTTTTATTTTTTTCTCATAAGCCATAAAATAACATTTCTGTTAAGAGTTAAAAGATGTCTAAAGAAATATTTCTAGTCTTTGGTATCTGGTTTAAAAATGTTATATGATATGGTAAATAGCAATGTCTACAAACAGATAAATGGACAAATGATGTACGCATACACTTAATCACATGGTCAATCTCAAAATTCTTCATTTAAATCAAATGCCACAGCAAACATATTATGAGATTCCTCTCACGTAACTTATAAACCAATCTATAGTGGAAAAAAGAGCAAACTATTTCAGGCCAGAGCAGAAGGCAAAAAGCAATTATAAAGGGGCAAGGAGAACTTGGGGATAATTGAAATGGTAAGTATCTTTTTTGTCTGTTTGTTTGTTTGTTTTTCATATAGGGTTTCATACAAGGTTTCTCTGTGTAGCTTTGCGCCTTTCTTGGAACTCGCTTTGTAGACCAGGCTGGCCTTGAACTCACAGAGATTCGCCTGCCTCTGCCTCCTGAGTGCTGGGACGGTAAGTAATCTTGACTGGTAGAGACTTCAACAGTAGATACAAACATCAAAACTCATCAAATTAAACACATCAAAAGAGTGTGCTTTTTTTTTTTTTTTATGATTCCTCAAAGTTGATAAGGAAAACATTTTAAACAGTGCTTATTTTCTAAATCCTTCATCACGTTTTATAATTAGTTTAACCCCAATAAAGTTATTGCAAAATATCTGTAGAAGATTGGTTCAAGCCTCCTTCAGAATACCAAAATCTGAGTATGCTCAAATCTCTTATATAAGTGGCATAGTATTTGCATATAATCAGGCATATCCTCTTTTATACTTGGGTTACTTACAATCGCTAAATCAATGTAAATGCTATACAGATAATTATACTCCATTGTTTAAGGAATAACTACAAGAAAAAAAAAAAAAAACAAAGCCTGAGCATGTTTAATTATAGCCATAATTTTCTTTTCTTTCTTTTTCTGAGGCACAGTCTTACATGTGGTTCAGGCTAACTTGAAAATCATTTTGTAGCTCCCAATAGTCTCAAACTGAAGAGCAAACTTCCTGTTACACCTGAGTGCTGGGATTAGAACCACGGCAGTGAGGCCATGCTGACTCGAAGATTTGTTATTTTCAAACCACAGCTGGTAAAATCCAGACATTAGGGAACTTAGATAAATGGGTATCTTCCCATTTGGAATGCTAATAAGTGCCTGATGGGATTTACTTTTACTCTAGTCTTCAAAACTCAAAAGTATCTACCACAAATTCTTCATTAGAAAGGCAGGGTGTTAGTTTGGCCATCAACTACTCGAATTCTTTTTAGCTCAGAATAATAAACACAGGACCTATCTGTGCAAATTATCGAGCACACTATTAATAGAAATAGTACTGAGGATACTGCTTCTCTTTTAAACTTTGAATACCTAAATTCCCCAAATCCACCACTGGATGAATAAATAGCAAAAGGATTATAACAATCACAAGGCTTGATCTTTACTTTTTCCTTTCGGGTATCATTCTTTGAACAAAGAAATTACCCTAAGCAGATATAAGAAATCCTGACAGATGGCCTTGTTCTGTTGATAAAATAAACTAAAGAGAATGCCACATTAAAGCAATTGCCCTTCCTTGAGTAATCAAGGTACACTAAGAAACCCCTGAGGAGCCAAGTAAACTAATTCAGAATGCTTTGATTATTCTGTGTTCTTGTAGAAAAAATTATGAAAATCCTAAAAAAAATAGGCCTATCAGAAGGACAGAAAGAACCTAAGACAGTGTTTTTCAAATGGCGCTTGGGCAGTGTCCTCAGAAAGTATTTGTAACTGTATGAGTCTGGGTCATGAAGACAAAGGCCCAAACACAGCAGGGATGGAAGTTAGTGGTGCTTTAAACAGATAAAAACAATTCTAATAATCGACAGCAGCAGGACACAATGGGACCCTAAAGAATCTGGATCAAAGTGGTCACTATCATGTCTATTTGCAAGCTGATCAAAAAAGGTCAGTTTGCAAGTTAATTAGCAAAAAAAGATCCCAGTGTTGCACACACTGATATCCATCAACTGTTTAAGACTATAAGAGAAAGATTAAATCTAAAGTAATCATTTTTTTTTCTGCACTCAGTATTTTAAAAAGTTCTCAGTATCCAAGTTGGGGCTTGAATAAATGGTTTAAGATATGCAAAATAAAGAAAATATTGACTATAAATGGTTTTCATCATGATCACAAACATGAATCAAATGCGGTTTGTTACTTAAAATGAAACAAAACCCAAACTAATATGCCTACATGAGAATTGTGTGAGCTTGTCAGATTATATGTAGTTTTTTGGGTTTTTTTCTTTTTTCTTTTTTTTTCTTTTTCGAGACAGGGTTTCTCTGTGTAGCTTTGGCGCCTTTCTTGGAACTCACTTGGTAGCCCAGGCTGGCCTCAAGCTCACAGAAATCCACCTGGCTCTACTTCCTGAGTGCTGCCACCTCCACCCAGTGTTTATATATAGTTTTATGTTTGCACATATGAAATTAACATCCTTAGATAACTGACAGACCTTGAACATCTTTTCATTTAAAAGGAGCCAATTTAAAGAATCTGCTACAAGATTTTAAATGCTGTTTGAAGCTGGGCGGTGGTGTCACATGCCTTTAATTCCAGCACTCAGGAGGCAGAGGCAGGTTGATCTCTGTGAGCTCAAGGTCAGCCTGATAAACAGTTACAGGACAGCCAGGGCTACACAAAAATCCTGTCTCAAACAACAACTAAAACAAAAAGCTATTTGAAAGGGATAAAATGTTCAAAAGAGGTACTTGTACACGTACCAATGTTTTTCATGTAAAGAAAATAGGAAAAAAAAACCCACAGGAACTATAACAAGCTTAAAATTAATTTGGTAGAAAACATGAAACTCAAGAATGTCCACAACAAATCAAGCCTCTGAAAGGAAACGAACAACACCATTTTCATAAAGCACAGACACCCGTGCCACTATTTACATAAGCATTATGCTTTTTTGGCTATAATTCTCTAAGAAAATATGCATGTTAATGCATACTGTAGATATTACGGGGAAAACCTAATGATTACCCTATGCTCTTAAATAAAAAATTTTTAAATAAAAAATTAAATTGCTGCTCATATGTAAGATTAATAAATAATTAAACTCCTAAAGTAATAAGGGCAATAAAAATAGAATATTTAATGTATATTTTAATCATTGGCAGGCTCAGTTTTCCTTTAGGCAAAAAATGCTGAGGTCATTATTCTTTCTTGATTTCCTATTAACCACATTGTGAAAGCATGATAATTTTAAAACAAACAAAAAAAGAGACTTAAACTGAAGGAAATTGGACAGAGAACCAAGAAACTGAAGTCCTATTGCTGGTTTACCAAATTATTCTATGTGGCTCTAGGCAAGTCATTTACAGCTCTCAATTCTTCTACCCTAGTGACTCTCAAGAGCCTTCCTAGAAAGTGATAGGAAACAAACACTGCATATGAAGACTGCTGTCATCTAGATTATTATGATCAAAAAATGTCTCCGAGGGATCAAGTGGAGGACCTACTTCTCAGAGTGATATAGGAGATAGGGTCGGGCAAGAACACACCTTCAGGTTCTGGGGCCTCGTGAATCTGTTGAGAAGTGCAGTCTGAACGAGTTCCCACCGACTCCCTGCAGTTCGCTCACCATTCTTACAGGGGGAAAAAAAGGCAAGGTCAAAGCACTTTAAGGTGTTTTGTATCACAAATTCAAAAGCCAAACAAGCGCTAAACCCTGACCCAGGGACTGAAACACCTCCAGTTTTGTATTTACCTCATCTTCTACAGGATACAGGTTTTGTTCGGAACAAGGCATTTTAACATGCTTGTTATCCCACAAATCTTTATAATGTGTTGGAAAAGGTTTTGGAACATCTCCTGCTCGCAGAAGGTCTACCTGAAATACAGAGGAAACAGGAAAACCGTAAGTGCATGAAAACTAAGCTCTCCTACAAAGGATGCAAACAGAGCGGCCTAGGCCAGCTGCAGAGTGAAGGCCAGCTCCCAGGGGGAAAGCTCACCAATCCCTCCTAAGCTGCTACCACACCTCACCATACCTCACTGCTTACCCAAACTTCAGATGACAGCTTCCCATCTCCCTTTTCCTACTCCAGTAGCTCCGGATAATGACTCCCTGTAAACACCTCTCCACATTTGGAATAACATCATCTCTGAAAACAGCCCTAGTTTTAGAGTTTTTGTGCAAGCTCTTACCAAAATGCTATTCATTTCAGACAAGTCAGAAAACAAGTCCAGAAACACGGGAAGTTCCTTCATACTGCATATGTTTCTGTACATACTATCTTCTCTCCTTTGAGACAGTTAATAGCAGTTATCATCTTGTTACTTTCCCTTTATCAATTTAAACCTGAATTCTCATCTTCATAGTGAAGTCTTTAGAAACGTTTAAATAAGTAGTGAAAAGAGTTCTTTATTGGACTACTATCATACTGGACAACACTTGTTTTTCTTTTTGGTGTGTGTGTGTGTGTGTGTGTGTGTGTGTGTGTGTGTGTGTGTGTGTGTTTATATGTGTTCACAGGGGTACAGATTGAATGCGCAGGAATGTGTACATGCATGTAAAGGCCAGAGGCCATAGGTCAATATTAAGTGCCTTCCTTTATCACTATCCACCTTACTTAAAAAACACTAGTAATTATTATTGTGTGTATATGCACGATATATGTATACGGACACACATGAGCCACAAAGTGAGTGTAAAAATCAGAAGAAAACTTTACTTACCTTGGTTTTGAGGATCAAAGGCAGGTCATCATGCTTGCCTGGCAAGCACCTTTACCTGCTGAGTCATCTCGCAGGCCATCCACTTTAATTTTTTTTTGACACAAGAGAGGTCTCTCACTGAACCTGGAGCTCACTGATTGGCTAGAATGGTTGGCTGGCCAGTAAACCCCAAGGATCCTCCTGTGTCCACCGCCTCCCCACCCCCACTGTTAGGATTACCGGTAAGCACTGTCACACCATTCTTTGTTTTTAAGATTGATTTTTACTTTCATTTATGTGTACATGTCTGTGTCGATATACCATACATATGAGTGCCTATGGAGGCCTGAGGAGGGTGTCAGAGCCTGCAGAACTGGAGTTATAAGTAGTTGTGAGCTGCCCAGTGCGAGTGCTGGGAAGCAAACTGAGGTCTTCTGTAAGAGCAGCAGGTGTTCTCAGTTGCTGAGCCATCTCTAGCCCTCACCTGGTTTCCTGTATGAGTGTTGGAGATCCAAACACAGTCCTCATGCTTATGTGTCAAGTACTTTACCAACTGTGCCATCTCCCTAGCCCCATACAGGGTTTTCCTTTATTCACTAAAATTAAATTTCTTTCTTTTTCTTTTTTAGTTTTTCCAGGCAGGGTTTCTCTGTGTAGTTTTGGTGCCTGTCCTGGATCTCGCTCTGTAGACCAGGCTATCATTGAACTCACAGAGATCCACTTGGTTCTGCCTCCCAGGTGCGCTACCACCACCCAGCAAAATTAAATTTCTTGAGGAATAACTATTTAAATTTTTTTACTAGAAGATTTAAGATAGAACCTGGCATGAACATGTGTGTATGCGTGTGCCACTGAAAACATACACAAAGCTATATCACAATAAGCATCAGTAAAACTTTGAAGAAAAACATAAGGCTTTCATTTTTGCCTACTCTAGATATTTCAAATAAATGGAATCATACAACATGTAGGTTTTTGGGTCTATCATCTTCACTTATCAGAATGTTTTCAGGGTTCATCCAAATGGTATATTTCACTACAGAAAATAATCAGGCAATAAATTGTTTTAAAGTATAATATGCTATAAATTAGAAGTATGTGGTATTATACTTTTTCTAGGAAAATTCAATCAGGTAAGCTGAGAGACTTCCTTAAGGTAGTGACAGTACAGCTAACTGGGGGTGGAAGGGTAGTGGTCTCATAATATTATTTCTGTTCATTTTGATGTGGAGTACCACCCAAAGGACTATGTAGTAAAGGCTTGGTACCTGGGCCCTGGTACTATGGAAGGTGGTGGAACTTGGGACCCAGGTCCTAATAGAAGGAAGTCTCTGACCTCTTCCTCTCTTTTTTGCCTCCGAGGATGCCAAGAGATGAACAAATCTCCTTCATCATGCTCTCTTGCTATTTCCCTATAGCCACAGGCCCAGAGCAACAGACAAAAGCAATCACACTGAGGCCTCTGAAACCCCAAGCCAAAGCAAACCTTGCTTCCTAGGAGTTCATTGTCTCAAGTCCTTTGTCACACTTACAGAAATCTGACCACAAAAAAAAACTGTTACCAAGAAGTGCAGTATCACATGATGTGGTTCGGAAACTTTCTGAATTTATGGGCAGAGTTTGGAGAAGCAAGCTAGAGAAAACTTAGAATTCTATAGGCAGGGCTCTGGGTGAGTCTGGTGGTTCAGAAGGCCAGGATGCTGATAGGAGTGTGAATAGTAAAAGCTGTATTTGCATAAAGAGGCCATTTATCTTTGTAAACACAAAACATTTGTGCTTTTTCCGTTTTTCTGTTAATGGCGAAAGAATAGAAGCAAATAAAGTTTTACTGATTTTTGAGACACTAGGGAAAAAAAGCTGTGTTGATGAGGTTTCAGAGAGAAATAAGGACTCTACTGCAAACCAGACTAGATTTGTGTTTCACTCTGGTAAATGACTTGTTATAAAAATCCATCTCTAAAGACTTTCTCTGAGACTAAGTTTTAGAACGGCAAGACTGATTTATCAATGATGGAGAAATTTTAAGGCAGCATAACAATGAGGCTGTGGCAGGAGTGATGCCAGCTGCTTTCAACCATGCTTACAGTAAGAACAGAGAACACAAAGATCTGGAAAATGAATAATTGAGGCAAAAAAGCACATGTAAAGTTGGAGAAAGGAGAGTATTGTTGCTAAAGTGAGTATCACCACTAAAAAGAGGCCAAGTATTGTGTACTTGGGCAATAAGAAAGATACCCAAGGGCTCCTCAAAAACTGTAAGGCCTTAGCCAGCCAAGATCTCATCTACCACATGCTCAAAGATAAAAAACAAAAAAACAACAACAGAGGGTTTGTTTCAAAGACTTTCCAAAAACAGTTGCTGGAGAAGGGAGACTCAGAGTTCCTGCTTGCATAGGTGACTAGGGAATTGTTTCCCTTTGTTAAGTCAAAGGATTCAAAGCTGCTAAATATAGTTTAGGGTAAGCCCATCCAGCTCTTACCAGTAACAGATCTCAACACTGTCCATGACTTTGACTTTACATGCATGTACTATGCAAGTTATAGTTATTGTTGGTTTTCACTGAGGTTTCAAACCAAAGTCCAGAAAGCCAAGTAGTTTGTGACAAGGTCAGAGTCCCCACAAGCTTCCTCTGACAGGCAGAACATGAAGATAATGAACCTAAAGCTGCAAAAGAGACCCTAGGAAATCAGAGGTGCTGGGGAATAAGGGACAGAAAATCCAAAAGTAGTTAAGAAGCTCTGGGAAGCAGGGAATGCGGAGTCATTGCTTTATAGACACAGAATTTCCATTTGGGAAGATGAAAAGTTTTAGGAACGCCTATCGGTAATGGTTGTACAACACTGTCGATACATTTAATGTCACTGAATCACATACATAAAAATGATTACAGTGGTAAACTTTGTGTTATGTGCATTTTAACACAACAAAAAGTATAGATTGGTTTTAGACATGCTGAGTCTAAATAACTCTGAGGTGGTGACAGAGAATGAATGACCAGAAGGATCTAAGAAAAGACCAAGATGGAGAACATACTGAACAATAAACAATTTTGAACTTTTTTATTTTACAAAATAACAATACCTAACATGTAGTAGGTAGTCAAAAAATACAATTAACTGGAAAGAAAAGAAATGAAAGAAAAATCTTTGCTCACGGGAAAGAGGCAATACCCACCCGAATAGTTACTGTGTGGTTAGCAGATGGTCTTAAGAGAGGCAAACGGGCCCCACACCGAGGCATTTTCCTCATCTCCTCAATAGGAGTTCCCAACCACTTCTTGTCTGGAGGAAGGTGGGGTGGAACATATTTAGGAATCTTCCTTTCTGTTCTTTGATGTCTGACTTCACATTGTTCTTTTCTAAGGTCAAGAAAAATATATTCAGTCATAAGTTGTTTACTGTTTCAGTTTTCTTAGATACGCAAGCACAAAACTTATAAGTAATATTACTATCTAAAATGTGCCACACTTGCTTTAAAAGAACGACTTAAAAACCTTATATTAAAACCCAAAAGCTTGTTTCCAATAGCCTAGAAAAGAAACTTTCAAACACACAAATCTCCTTTAAAAACAGAAATGAGTCATGGATCACAGAATCAATTACTTCCTGGTCTTCACACAATCATTTCAACAAAGTAAACTTAGTATCATAAGCTACAAAACACCTCTTAGAAAATTGAGCAGGGTTTAAAATTTCTTATGGAATAATGGCAAAAATACAAATACACATGAAAAAGATCCCTACAGGATTTCAGTGAATTTTCTAACCCAAATCTCAGTTTTCTCATTTATAAAATAGAGTATTTATTACCTGTTTGCCTGTCAGAGCATTAAAGAAAGTGTTACATTTAAAAAAAAAAAAAAAAAAAAGACTTAAACAAATGTTAAATAGCTAGTCAACCAAATATTTTCATCTAATAATTTTCATAAATTCCATAAGAAAGTTCATGAAATTAAGACGGACTACAATACATATCTCTTCTTATTTTGTGCTTCTAGCCTTTTTAGAATTTTCACTTTGAAATCTAGACTTTTTTTTTAATTTTCCGTAGCTGAGACCCAACCCAGGGCCTAGCGCTCTACCACTGAGCTAAATCCCCAACCCCAGAAATCCAGACTTTAATTTAGTTTAAATAGTTAATAAAATAGCAACTATTTAATTTACTGTAAATAATTACTTTCTTAATTCCCTCTACAAAATTTAAAAATATATCATGCTATTGGAGGGATACTCAAAAATGAGAGGAAAGGGGGATTACCTTCTGTCCTCTGATTTGGGAATTCTCATGAAATGATCTGTGATTTTAGAATCCTTTTTTCCATGCTGCTTAGAACCTCTACATTCTACATTAAGGCTAGAAGTGTTTCCAGATGGCTTGGCATTTAAATCACTGGTTCCAGCATGAGTCTCTCCTTCAAACTGGAAATGTAATCTAATTTCCCTTCCTTTAGTCAAATACCGTTTCCTAAGATCGCTGTTGGTTTCTCTTGCTTGGCCACTTGAAAGTTGATTTGCTGTTTGGGAGGAACTATCTTCTTGTTCATCAAAGCCTGGACTTGGGTCTTCATCTGCTTCTGAGTCTTGACAACTATTTTTCGAATTGTCTACATCCATTGGTGACTCAGGTTCACTTTCTTTCTCAAATGGAGGTGAATCACCGAGGCTACTTTCTTGTCTAGTCAATTTGTTGTCAGTTTTTGGTCCAGTTCCAATGTCCTCGGTACCACCATCTGACAAAGGACTCTCTGGTACCACATCCACCCCCTGTTGACAGCCTGTACAGTCCTCCAGGGAGCGGCAAGACCCGCTGCACTTACAGTTGCTTCTGGCTTGCTCATCTCCTACTGTCTGCTTTGTATTTGCAAGCTTTATGGGTGTAAGAAACTGCTGGTTATCTCTGTCCTCCTCGTTATCTGTATCACTGTGCTCATCGGTTGCGGGTGACTGGTCAACATTAGCATTGTTAACTTGTCTTGGTACCGGGGTTATTGTGGGAGGCTCGCTTGCCGAAAGCTGATCTGCGTGCTGTCCTTCACTTTGCCACTTGCACGTACTTGCATTCTGCTGCTGGTTCAAACATTGTGTGCTCTTTTCAATGGGTGATTTATCAAGATTTAGCTGAGGAACATTTCCCAATTTTTCCACCTTATGTTGGTAAAAGTTATCTTTTTGCAGAGAACTCATCATGGAGTCTATCCTTGTGTTGTTGTTTTCTTTACTACAAGAGAACAGAAAGAACTAAAACCAACTTATTAAAAAATTAAAGTGATTAACTATTGAACAACACCATCGTGAAAAGTTTACTCCTGTGATGGCCTCAACACACAGCACATTGTTTCACTGCTCTGCACTTCTGCACACATACCCACAGTGCCCTTCCCCAGCTGTGTGCCTGGTAAACATCTACCTTTCTTCAAATCTTAAGGTTACCTTCTGCCTCATACTTTGTTCCTTCAAGGCCAAGGCGAAGCTGGTGACTTGTTTCTTTTCTATGCCAGCCACCATTCATGTCTTTCGTTGCTCACACCTTCACGATGCATTTACCTCACAAAGCAGTAATCATGTGTTTTGTCTGTAACCACTACTGTATATGAGTATCTTAAAGTCAGAGGCCATTTCACTTTCATCTCTTTATCACACAAATAAATGAGAGTCTCTATTATTAAAAAACTAAAAAAAAAAAAAATAAATTAAACTTTAAAAAGTTAATGGAGGTAGATGAAGAAAAATAAAAAGAAATTAAAAACAAAAAGGCAAGATAAAACAACCCCATCATTTCACTATTTATTTCTACATATAGAAATGTCTTTATACCTTTCTGATTCAGTTGTCTTGGTTCCTTTAGTATCCATCCAAGTGGTAATAGTCTGTTGTTTGAAAACTATAAGAAAATTAAAATTAAAAGTTAAATATATATATATATACATATAAATTCTTTCAAATAGAAAACACATACAGCCTATTATACATCCAAGGCCTTTTGCTCGACTCTGTGGTTCAAACCAAGAGCAGCTACTCTTTTCAACTTCAAATATTAAAAGAGAAAACAGGAATAACTAATATGTACTGTACAGAGTTGAAAGTGCCCCCTACAGAGTTGTATGGCCAAATGTCTAAGATTACAGGCTCTGGACTCAGAACATCTGGATTCAAATCATAGCTACCTTACTGGCTTACTTTGTGACTGTATAAAAGAATACTTTTCCCTGACTCAGATTCTTCACCTGCAAAGTATGCACATGAACAGCATCTTTCATGGAGCTAAGGTGGAGATTAAATTAGTAATAATTTATGTAAGGGATTAGGATGCTATGTGGTATATGCTCAGAAAATGTTAGTCCTTAGTTATTATTAAAAGAGGTCTCGATCAGAAATTAAGGTATTTCCAGGGAAAAAAATACTTTAGGACAAAAAAAATTGGAAACAACCAGTTAATATTTCTTGAAAGAGGTAGTGATAGAATTTTGCCTTGAAAAATAAAGAAAGCAACATAAAAGGAAAATCCCAAGTAAAGACACCAGTGGCAAAGAAATATAAAAAACTGTGAAAGAAATAGAAAATACAATTCATAGGTCATCTAAGAGCATGTCATAGGGAGTACCTTGAATGACACAGACAGGTACAAAATGAGGGTCAGAAGTCACACTTAGAGCCATGGTTCCAGAATTCAAAGCTAAGAAGCCTTAAGTCATTCACGATGGATAACCTGGAGGCAAGAAGAGTGCTTACCAACAGAAACCAGTGAGAAAGCTACTGGTCTAGGTCAGCAGTTCCCAACCACCTGGATCAGGAGGATCCTAAGACCATGCCCACACCTACTAAATCAGAATCTCAATGTGAGCGTGATGGAAGAGTGAAAAGAACTGAAATTCTAAAACAAACAAAAAATTTAATCACCGAGATTGAAGAATTACTGGTTGAGGCACAAAATAATTCCTTATGAGTAAAACTGAGTATAGTCACTACAGACTTCAGGTTTGAAGCTTCAAAGACCTGAATGATCACAACAACATTGAGCAGAAATACGGGAAATAGAAGAATTCGGTCTGGGGAGTACGGTTAGGTAGATTCTGCAGATACTAAATTTGAGATGCCAAAGAAATGACTGAATAGATATGACCAGCAGCAAAAATGAAAATGATTAGCTCAGGAGTGGGGATGCACTGCAAATAAAGGCAAGTCACATTTTACACAACCATTAGAAAGAAATACACGTATTTTCAATTTATAATATACTAGACATGAATTAAATGTGTCTACTTTAGTATCAAGTCTTAAACACTCTCAGCAGTTCTCTAATTTGCAATGTTAAGAATCTAACTCTTGCCGGCCGAGGTGGTGCATGCCTTTAATCCCAACACTGGGGAGGCAGAGGCAGGCGGATCTCTTGTGAGTTCGAGGCCAGCCTGGTCTACAGAGTGAGTTCCAGGAAAGGTGCAAATCTACACAGAGAAACCCTGTCTCAAAAAACAAAACAAACAAAATCTAACACTTAAGTATGTCATAGATCCATTCTTTTTTCCTGTTTTACCTAAAGTTATATGATATGAACAAGCCAGAAGCAGGCCTAAATAATTAACTTATCTATCACTAGGATAGAACATTAAGTGAAAGACATTTTCAGGTGTGAGAAGAACTTGAGATTCAAGTATTTGTGTTTCACATAATTTCTCTCTTCCACAAATGTATTCAAGTGTCAGTTACTGTCCACAAAACAGTAACAGTCTAACTAATAAAATTTTTCTGATTAGTATTCTTTAAATGGTTTCTCTTACAAAAAGTAATTTACGTAAATATTTCTTTTTGTTAAGTACTTCTTTGTGATTTATTTTGTATGCCTTCAGCAAATTAGGCTTCAAACAAACAATTAGTATCAGTCAGCAAGAGGATAAATGATTTGAAGACTAAATGTTTTTCTATTGCTCTATCTTTTCTATTTAATGCCACTATATGGGTTCAGTGTCCCTGTCCTTCAAAATCCAACTTTTGATCCCAATATTAATTTTGAAACATTTCAGATTTTAAAATTTTCAGATTGCGGGCTGGAGAGATGGCTCAGAGGTTAAGAGCACTGACTGCTCTTCCAGAGGTCCTGAGTTCAATTCCCAGCAACCACATGGTGGTTCACGACCATCTGAAATGAGATCTAGCACCCTCTTCTGTATACATAATAAATAAATAAATCTTTAAAAAAAATTTTTTTTTCAGATTGGGTTAACCAGTTTGGTCTTTGCAAATGTTCCAAAATCTGAAAAACTCCATATAAATCATTTCCTACCCCAAGCACACCAGGTATGGGACATTAATCCTATACAAACCATAGAAAGTATAGTTCAGAAAATTCTCAAACTTCTAACCAGCAAACTGCCGAAACATTATTTTTGGAATCAGTCTAGGATTTAAAACTTCTGTAATATTAGGATTAGATGTGAGGCTTCAATAGCTAGGCTCTTTGTGGTGGTTTGAATAAAAATGGTCACCATTCTTTCATATATTTGAACGAGGCAGAGGCAAGTGGATCTGAGTTCCAGGCCAACCTAGTCTACAGAGTCAGTTGTAGAACAACCAGGGCTATACAAAGAAAGGAATCCTGCTGGGGGGAGGGAAGGACAGCAAAAAACCAAAGAGCTCACTCCATCTTACTACTTAAGAAAGCATAACATGTTGCTTACTAAGATTCTAGGGAATTTCTTTTTTTTTTTTTTCAAATTATTTTTTATTTAATGTTTTAATTTTATAATTAACTTAATTTCACATATCAGCCATGGATTCCCCCGTCCTCCCTCCTTCCACCCCCGAGTCCACCCCCCATCCCCATCTCCTCCAAGGCAAGGTCTCCCCTGGGGAGTCAGGCCAGCCTGGTAGACTCAGCCAAAGCAGGTGCAGTCTCCTCCTTCCTACACCAAGGCTGAGCAAAGTGTCCCAGCATAGGCCTGGGCTCCAAAAAGCCAGCCCATGCACCAAGGACAGGTCCCAGCTCCACTGCCTGGGGGCCCCCTAAACAATTCAAGCTAATCAACTGCCTCACTTTATCCAGAGGGCCTGGTCCAGTTTCATGGGGGCTCCTCAGCCATTGGTTCACAGTTCATGTGTTCCCATTAGTTTGGCTATTTTTCCCTGGGAAATTCTTTCATTTAACTAGAAATAATCATTAAAAACAAAAGGCAAAAAAAAAAAAAAAAAAGACAAATGTGCTGGCTAGTTTCAAGTCAACATGACACAAGCTAGCGTGAGCCACAACTGAGAAGATGCTTCTATAAGATCAGGCTGCAGGCAAGCTTACAGGGCATTTTCTAGTGACTGATGTGGAAGGGTCCAGAACATTGTGGGTAGGGCCACCTCTGAGCTGGAGGTCCTGGGTTCTATAAGAAAGCAGGCTAAGTAAGCCATGGTGAGCAAGGCAGTAAGCAGCACCCCTCTATGGCCTCTACATCAACTCCTGCCTCTGGGTTCTGCCCTGTTTGAGTTCCTGCCCTGAGTTCCTTTGAAAGTATAAGTCACATAAACCCTTTCCTCTCCAGCTTGCTTTTGGTCATGGTATTTCATAACAGTAACAGTAACAGTAACCCTACCTGGGACAACAAAGATAAACAACGAGCCCTTTCTGTCTTAGATTATCCAAAACTTACCTACCAGCATTGTCCTGGACAAGTTATTTCTGTTCTTTGAGCCTATTTCCTTACCTAGAAAATGTAGTTCTCTACTCCAGAGGGGTATATGTATCAGTAAAAACACAAAAATAAGATAAAACTTTGTGTCCAGCCTACAAAGAGTTATTCAACAAATACATTCTCTCCCAACACTTATATCCAATCTCTTCTACAAATGACATCAGTTGTTCTGGTTTACTCTAACTTCACACTATTCACACTTACTTTCATCTTGCAGCAACCACTGTATTTCAATGAGGCCATCCAATTAGCAAAAACAGACCCAGCAAGGGGCATAAAATACAGTAAAATTCACCTGCATTTCTAAAGAGCACCCCACTTCCAGGAGGTCTTTTATAGCAACATAACTGGTAAGTCGGTTGCCATTAGAAGGTGACTAGCATGCTGAATTCTGCCTAAGCAGAGATTTGCAGATTTCAATCAATATAAGAAATGTATCCATGAAGATAAAAAGATACTGAATAAGCATTTCTCTACTCCATTCACTTCTAGGATACCTATAGGTAAAAAACTTAAATACCTTCCAGAAAAGAAACTCTAAAATTTCCAACAATGGTTTAATGATAAAAATTTATAGACTTTGAACATTCTGTTCACTGGTGCTCTGTGGCAGGTATACAGAAAACATCACCCATGTGAATATTAACTTGATTTCTCTTTGGCAGAAAACATAAGGTCCAACTAACAAGAAAAGGTTGGTAGCCCCAACCTCTCCCAGCAAGCATGCAAATAAAATCAGTAGGACCACAGATTATCTAGTCACAGAATTCAGAGTCATTATCTAGAGTTCATCTTCAGTTCCTACTCCTTTATAGCAAGTTCTCTGAAATCTACATCCAAAATTTAAAATATTGGGCAACTGTTCTGTATTTCCTCAAACTGGTCTCTCTGTTTACAGTCCGGACTTTCTTTAATCCGAAGTTTTATAAACTAAAAGTGCCAAGCATTTAAAAGAAAATAGACAATATAAGAATGCACTGAGCTGGGCACCTTTAATCCCAGCATTCAGCAGACAGAGGAGGGTAGATTTCTGTGAGTTCAAGGCCAGCCTGGTCTATATAGTGAGTTCCAGGACAGCCAGGACTATACAGAGAAACCCTGTCCTGAAAATAAATAAATAAATAATAAATAAAAAGGAAGGAAGGAAAATGGAATGCATTACACATAGTAAGGATGTTATTTCATAAATATTTCAATCTAAACATGGCATATGTACCAACTTAACATGTTAAGTTTCAAATCCAGGACAAAAGGCTGAGGTGCCTATTTAACATATCAAAAGTGGACCTGGTAGCCAAGTTCTCACAGCATCCCTCAGTTCCTACCTGTTACAGGATATGGCTCACAGCTTACCCTGCCCTCAACCCTCAACTCTGCAGCCCAAGGGCTGGACTACCCTTCCGCAAGAGGCTCTTCCCTATATAATTCAGACATTTTGGTTACTCATCCACTTTGGATCTCTGGCCTTCTGGATGTTGCACCTGGTTCCCCTCTCTTCCCTCCCCCTCCCCGACATGGCCTAACTCCATCTGGACACGTCCATTCTGGACTCTCCCAGATATCCCTGCCTCTGGCTATGCTTTCCCACATCTATAATAAACTTTCTCCTCCACCATATCTAGGAGCAGTCATGTCCTTGCCTTTCCTTTTTATTTCTTTTTTTTTTTTTTCATTAATTACAGATATTACTGTGTACCAGAAAAATATTTACACTGTAACCTGAAGTTTAAAAAGGCAAAAAGCTACTGCTTAACCCAGCTTTCTAAAACATTCACCAAATGTATTCTCTTGCTTAAAAGCTTCCAGGAGGCCTATTAAATACAGAATAAAGTTTAAATTCCTTAAACTAGCACTTAAGTTTGTCCACAATAAAGCTCACCTAAGTCTTCTGCAACCCCATGCTCCAGTTCTAACAGTGTTTAAGTATGCTGTTCCTCTACCTACATTATTATAGCACCCTCTTCATTCATACAGCATATCCTATTATTTCAAGACTTGGGTCAAGCCAGAAGCAGGAATGTACCAAATTAAGTACATTTAATTTTTTGTATTTGGGAGGCAGTGACAGGCAGATCTCTCTATGCTCCAGACTAACTCAGGGCTACATAGTGAAATCTTGTCTAAACAAACAAAAGACTTGGTTCAATTCTGCTCCCTAGAGGTCCCAAGACAGACAAGTTTACACTACTTGCCCTGATCTCTGCCCAGCCTCTTAAACTATGGACCAGTGCATTCTTTTGGCAATGTTGTTGGTTCTGAGCAAAAGAACACAAGCTAGGCTTTTCTTCTATTACTGAGAATTTCTCTCTGGACTCCCCTAAAATGCTGGTGTGCCCAAAGGCTCTGTCCTTGGTCCTTTTACTTTCTCTAAATATGTGCATCCTCTAAACCACGCTTATAGCTTCCATTATTATTTTATGCCAAGAACGCTTCAATTTTTCTAGCACAAATGTATTTCTTCTGAGGTACGAAAAGACAGCATTCTCTCCAGAATCCATCTACTTTTGTTCCCTACTGCCTGTGCCAAAGTCTAAGTGCAAGTTATCTCCCACCTAGACCAATGCAACTCCTTTAGTTTTGGGGTTTCAACCAATTTTTCTTTTCCATTTTTTTATACACCAACCATAAAAAGGGTTCAAAAAACAAGTTTAATCTAGCTACCACCCACCCACCTACACACACACATACAAAACACCCCCCCTCCACACACACACACACACACTGAAAATCCTTTAATGGCCTCTCACTATCCTGAAAACAAAGTTCAAAGTCCTTAGTAATGTCCACAGTACTGTCTACACCTTCAGTACAGTGGGATCACTTTCTCCTATTTCTCCACAGCCCATTTCTCACTATTTCACCATTTATTCTATCTGTGCACCAGCTGCACTTCTGAAATACTGCTTTACTCTTTCTTAGCCACGGTTTCTAGTATCCATAGTAAGTACCAAATCTTCTGGACTATCTTTGCCCTCATAACTTGGTTAAGTACACATAACTCCTACCAAAACAATCGCACCCCCAAGAAGGAGAAAATCCATTACTCTTTGTTACACATATTGGACTTGTGCAGAGACCAAGTTCCTTTTGTTCAACATCATGTGCCAGGGACAAGTACAATGCCAGCAAGCTAAGACTAACAGCTCTACATTCTGGGAGTCAGCCCCTGACTGTGTAAATGCAACAGCTTTCTTTACGTGGTCTGGAGACTGCTTCATATATTCAACTAGACTTCCTTAACAAGGCAATTTCTCTATCCAAGCTGAGGAAAGCATACAGATGAGGTCCACCCAGTTAGCAACTGTACACCAAAGTTTTCCACACTATAAATGTCACTAGAAATTGTAGCCCTTCTCCCCAACGAGTGGCATCTAGTGATTGAACAAGGAGGCATCAGAGCAGTGATCAGACAGGAGTGGCTGGAGTCCCATGGTCCTCAAACTGAAACAAGGACAAAGATTTTTATTTTCCCACGTACCAAACGAGGTGGCGCTGCCTCTGTGCGGTCCCGCCCGCCCCGGGACGCAGGCTGGCGAGGACGGTGGGACCCTGAACTGTACAGGAGCGTCCTTGGGGTCGAGAACGCGCCTCTGCCTGCCGGGGAAGCTCCGGGAGTCCGAGGCAGCCGGCGCCGAAGTTCCAGCGGCACCCCAGCGGGGCCGCTTGGTGCAGGGCTCACAGCCGGGGCCCGCACTCATGCTGGGACCCGCAGCGCACAGTCCCCGGGCCGGCCCGGGCGGAGAGCCTCATTCACTAACCCTGACAGGGACGGACTGCGCCTCCTTCTTGGCGCCCCCCGCACCATGCCCACTCTGCGGCGGCCCGCTCCTGCGGCGGCTGCTCCTCGGGCCTCCGAGCCAGACCCTCCCTGCGCAGCCGCTTGCCTCCGCTCGGCCGCAGGGAGCCCACCTGCCCCGGACGCGCCGCTTCCACTCGGGCTTGGGCTCCGGCTCCGGCTCACTTTCCCACCACCGGAAAGCAGTAGTCCCGCGCTTCGGACTTCCGGGCCGTACACAGCCGCAAAGCGGAAGTGCCGTGCTTAACGGGAGCCGGCGCCCGGAAGGTCAGCGTGTGAAGGTGGCAGTAGCAACGCGGGTCTTCCCGCTGTTGCTGTGGGGACCACGGCCGAGCACACGACCCCGGCCTGAGGTGGTGGTGGGAAGCCCACCGCAGTCTGCTGCGACGTCATGGAGGGTGGCGGGGGAAGTGGCAACAAAACCACCGGCGGCTTGGCTGGCTTCTTCGGAGCGGGAGGAGCGGGTTACTCGCACGCTGACTTGGCCGGCGTTCCGCGTGAGTATCAGGCCTAGCTTGCTGCCCTTTCTGACTGCTTCCTGGGACAACTAGAAATTTGTAGCGTTCCTTGTCCCTTTTCCTGCTCGCGTCCACGAGGTTCACTGCCAGCGATAGGGTTTCAAGACAACGGATTTGGGGGGAGGGTCGGGTCGCATAAATCACGGGACACTCGTTTATTGACCTAGTTTCGGGAGGAAACACAATATGTCTTCCTTTAGCACCCCCGTCCCTTCTTTTTTTTTCTCGTCTCACGCTTTCCTGTGTGCTTGCCCCTGGATTAGGAAACTCTAGATCCGGAAATAAACACATTCCACATAACAAGCCCATAGTTAATTATTTTTCAAACGATCTCTAAATATTTCTAAATTCTAAATATCAGTTAGGTGAACCCCCCCCCCCCCTTTTTGAGACAATCCAGGAAACTAGAATGAGCTGGGAAGAGAGCTAAACTTGAAGAAATTTATAAACAAGAAAGAAGCCAAACAAATTTTGGAAGGGAAATAAGCAAATGGGAAGATACAGAGGCACAAATATCCTGCCTGTTGGCCCTCCCCAATCCCATAAGTACGTATTTATAGATGGATATTCAGCTGGATATATAGAACTTGGGTCTGAAGATAATAGGGAGTTGATGGTGATTAGCCTTTGTTAAAGTGGGTGTTTCTTCTTGATAGTCCTTGTAGTATTTCTCGAAATCCCTTCCTTAAAAACATAAAGAAAGCCCTTTGATGACCCTAATGTCTACTTTGAAAACTGAGTCCAGAACACAGTTTTGTGTGTCCTACGTTTTTCTCTGCGTAGAGCTAAGGGCACTACTTAATGTGACCAGGTAATTATTGCCTTTATGGTGTATGCATACTACTGAGGTGAGCCAAATAACACAAAAACATTGCAGTTAGTGATAGATGTTATGAAAGGAATAAAATAGGACCCTGAAATGATGGTGGGAAGAGGAGGCTATTTGAGAACAGATTCAAGAAAACAACTTGGTAGTTGACATTTGAGCTGTGACCTGAATTTAGCAACAAATGTTTGAGAGGCAGAACAGACTTGACACATTACTTGAACAGCTCTTGCCTCCATGTGTCTTTAGAGTTTTTGAGAGAGTAAAGTGATAGACTATAAGAGCAGAGAGGCAGGAAACATAAGCAAATACAAGCTTTATAAGCCAGGGGAAGGGGTTTGAATTTGACCAAAAGTGTAGATGGAAGCCATTAGGGCTGATTTCCTAGTTTCTGCAGAGTGAGTTGAAGGGGTGAGACAAAGTTCAGCTGTTGGTATGAGATGTGATGCTTGCGGTAGGATGCTAGGTATAACAGTGGAAAAACTGAATTAACAGCATTTAGACTTGAAGTACAGTCATCGTGAGTGCACACGTTTGTGAACAATCAACTGAGATACAGACCCAAATACTAGATGTTAAATCTGAAAATTAATTTTTCTTGCTAAGTTTTTTTTCCCCCCAAAGTTGGTAGATTTAAAATTTAACTCTCTGGAAGTTTGTATTTTCTTTTCCATTAAGCTTCATCCCTGAGGTAAAACCAAGGATTCTCCTTGCCCTAATAGAGGGACTCTGTTAGCAAAATTGTTGATAATGTAATATGAAGAACTGCCTTGCTATGCTTATTATAATTAAAAAAAAAACTAAACCATGCAGCTCAACCACTATTTTCCCTGAGAGACTAATTGTTCTTTTGCAGTTTTCTTGGTTGTCTTGCTAGTTAAACTACTTTTATACATGGTCTGGGAGAGCAAGTGGGTATTGGAACTTTCTTCCAAGCATGGTGGACTTGAGTTAGAACCCTAGAAGTAGACTGGTAGAAGGAAGGGACTCTAGTGGGACCTCCACATGCACACTGTCATACACATAGACACACAAACTCATAAGTAAATGACTAAATGTAAAGTGTAGGACATCAGTGCAAGACCTAGTTCCTCCGGACTATTTCAGTCATTGATTTTCAAGACATGTAACAGTCAGCTGAATCAATCCTATAGGAAATAGTTTAAGGAATTTTATCTGATATGACATTTTGTTTTCCCTCTAGTAACTGGTATGAACCCCCTGTCTCCATATTTAAACGTGGATCCACGCTATCTTGTTCAGGTAAGGTAAAGCTTTTACTGGTTTGGTTTGGTGCCTTACTCTATCACAGAGTTCAAGTGCTTAGTGCCTGTGGACTAGGAGGTACTCTTGGAGGGCTAATCTTCCAGTCTCCATCCAGTCTTCCTCTCAAACTCTGGATTTGGCTTGTGCTTCTTCCTGAGGTGTTTCTAAGATAGTTGTTTTGTGTTTTAAATCCATTTGTTTTGTATAAAAGAATCACAGTAAAAGTAATCTTAGTGTTTTTGTGACGTTTTTTGTTGTTGTTGGTGGTGGTGGTTTTTGTTTTTGTTTTTGTTTTTTTTTCTTTTTTGTTTTTTTTGAAACGAGGATTCTCTGTGTAACCCTAGCTGTTCTGGAACTCACTCTGTAGATGAAGCGTGTAGGAAGCCTTTCTCTGTCCCACCAACCAACTCCTAATTAAACACTCAGATTTATTATTAATTATGAAAGCTCGGCCAATAGCTTAGGCTTGTTTCTAACTAGCTCTTATAACTTTAATTAACCAGTTTTTATTAATTTATGTGTTGCCACATGGCATGTTTGTTACCTCATCTCCTACTTGTCAGCCATACTTCCTTCATGTCTTTTCATGATTATGCCCTTTTTCCCATCGTCCTCTGTGCCTGGAAATCCTGCCTAGCTATTGGCCATTCAGCTCTTTATTAACTCAACCCAAATGACATATCCATATGGTATACAAAAAGATTATTCCACATTTCCCTCTTTTTGTCTAAATAGAAAGCAAGTTTTAGCTCTAACACAATAAAACTGTATACAGTAAGAACAATTATCAGGTAAGAATTGCATTCACAATGTCCTGTCCATTTGTATTTGGCAGATTTGGAGAAAGTACCGTATTATGTATCCTATCTTAGTCCAGAGTTTAATGCCTAAACCATTTTTTGTCATAACTTGTATTACCATCCTAAAAATACCCTTTTAGACATTAAAACATCTTTAAAATTTTTGTTGTTGTTGTTTCTCAACCTTAAAAACTTTACATCTCTTGTGTAAGTTTTTCTTTTAATTTGGTAGCAAGGAAAACTTTAAAACTATAACTATGTAGTTTAAAATCTCCATCAGAGACCCAAGAAGGATAAAATATTTCGTGAATAAGCAAGAAGTGCAGAGAAAGCAACTTCCAAAACTAAGAGAAATGACAGAAATAGTCACCCTAGGGTTCCTCTATAATGTTGAGGCATCCATCTTCAGCCTACGGGCCTAGAATATCTGGTAGACTTTTCTGTGAAGCAGGAACTTTTGAAGGACTGCCCTACCCTGCCTTGGCAAAGTTTGACAGTCACTTTCTTTAGTGTCCTGCTTCTCCAGTTTGGATAGCATACTGTCAGCAGTTGAGGCAAGGTCAGTGTCTTGCCCAGATGGCTAGGTTTTGCCACAAAGAAGCATGCAGAGGTTCTTTGATGCCTATCATCCTTTTGTGAAGTAAATTGGTGCTGCCAGGAGCAGATGTTTCTCACTGTTGTGAATAATCCTATGTTACTAAAACATTAAAATATCTATTCTGGGCCGGGTGGTGGTGGTGCATGCCTTTAATCCCAGCACTTGTGAGACAGAAGCAGGCAGATCTCTGTGAGTTTGAAGCCAGCCTGGTCTACAAAGTGAGTTCCAGGAAAGGCGCAAAGCTACACTGAGAAACCCTGTCTCGAAAAACAAAAAAAAAAAAGTCTATTCTGTGGGTCTCTGGAGTGTTTGAAGATCATCTATTTAAAATATGTCTAATTGACCTTGAAAAATACAAAATATGACTATAAGATTGATTGTTATAGGTGACTAACTTACTATTTCTTTATTATTGTAAATGATTTTTAAGGACTAGAACTTTACATTTATAAATGAGCAGCATAGGTACAGTATCTTAAGAAATAGAAACATATGCAGTGCTGTGGAATAATCCTTTTGTACACTGAATATTTGTCACTGTGATTGGATTAATAAATAAGCTGACTGGCCAATAGCTGAACAGGATAAAGTTAGGCAGGAAAGTCAAACTAAAAATGATTGGATGAGGAAGGGCAGAATCAGAGGAATCTTCAGCCAGATGCAGAGGGAGTAGGAGATGAATGTGCCATGCTAATAAAGGTACTGCCACGTGGCAGAGTGTAAATAAGGAAAATGGGTTAACTTAAAATGTAAGAGCTAGTTAGTAATAAGCCTGAGCTATTAGCCTAGCATTTGTAATTAATATTAAGCCTCTGTGTTGGTTGTTTGTGAGAAGGCAGTTGAGACAGGAAAACTCCACCTACAATGCAGTACAACAAAAATAACCTTAAATTTGTATCAATATACAAGAATCCATACTAATGTAAAATAAGGTTACTAGTTGCTTTTTTAATTTAAAAGTAGATTCAATAATTACCCTTTTATCCTGTCATTTGTATATCCCCCCTTTTTCTTTTCAGAACGAGATCCCTGAGTCTAATCTCCTTTGTTTAGGTTTTTGTTTTTTTTGGGGGGGGTGTCTTTTTTTTTCTGACCATGACCAGTAACAGTTTGTAACCAACTCCCCTAAACAAAGACAAACATCCATAACCCACTGAATGACCAAAAGCTACCTACCCACTCCATCTCTTGGGAATGTGGGCATTGTGTTCTCTAGACTGCTTCCTGTTGTCTATTGGTGTGGTATCTTTGGGGGACCCTGAGAAAATTAGGGGAATCATTAAATAGTGGCTAGGATAGTCTGTGAGGCTGGACCATCTCAGCCAGCAACCTTGAAAGCTATTATGGATGCAGAACTCTGAGGAAACTTCAACAGAGGCACTCTGAGAAGCTGGATCACCTGGGCCACCCATTTTCATTGGTATTTGGTCCCCTTGCTCTGAAAACACAAGCTTTCAAAGGTAACATACATATCTGTATTAACACAAGTATGGACTGTGCGTTGTACGTAAGCCAGCCAAAGATGATTTTGTTTGTTTGTTTGTTTTATGTTTAAGTAGATAAAATATACTTCACATGTCTTGTAGGTTTTTTTTGTTTTTATTTTTTGTTCTGTTTTGTTTTTAGGTTTATTTCTTTATGTCTGTGACCAGGATTTTCAGGAGGTCTTCCCCAATCAAATCTGATCTCTATCAACCTTGAATGAATCCACAGCCATTTCCATTTTCTGTGGAAATAGAAGCATAATCTCGGGGTTGGGAAAGGCCCTGGGTTCGGTCCTCAGTTCCTGAAAAAAAAAAAAAAAAAGCATAATCTCTTCCCCAACTTAAATATTTTTTTACTTTTATTTTGAACTTAAGACTTTTTAAAAATATATAAGTTGGCTTAACAGTAATCCAGGGTCTTTCAGCAGCTATTGTTCGCTCATCAGCAATCAAAAAATTTAAAGTCAATACAACACCATACAGGATTCAGAATCTGTGTTTTTTTTTCCCATTTTTACATGGGTTGTCCTTTTTATATTATTTATAAATGATTTATTTTTTCTATGACTGTCTATATCCATTTTCTTTCTTAAGTCTATGCACATTTTTAAACACTGTAACCTGTTCAGAGGGGTTTGTTTATTTGTTTTCTGTCTAAACCTGCATTACTGCTATCTGTAACCTTTTCTGTCTGTATGAGCAAAATTGTGCGCAATGGCGGCTTAAGCCCACATGCAGTGGCTGGAGACACATCTCTACCTTGGCCTGCATGAGAGACTGTGGGACTAGGAAGCTGTGTTTGGCTCCATTTTTGAGTGTTTGGAACCTTTTTTTAAGCTTTCTCAGGCCTTTGGAGAAATATGTACCCCCATGTTGGACACCATTTTGTAGGGACTCTTTCTCTGTCCCACTGGCCAACTCCCAAATAACCACTTGGAGAGTTATTAATTATGAAAGCTCAGTCAGTAGCTTAGGCTTGTTTCTAACTAGCTCTTATAACTTAAATTAACCCATTTCTATTAATTTACATGTTGCCATGTGGCTCATGGTTTGTTACCTTGTCTCCCACATGTCATGCTTCCTTCATGTCTCATCATCATTCCACCCTTTTTCCCAGCATCCTCTGTGCCTGGATATCCTGCCTAGCTATTGGCCATTCAGCTCTCAACCAGAGGGACACATCTTCACAGTGTACAAAAAGATTATTCCACAACAGAAGCTGGCCTTAAACTCGGAGATCCCACCTGCCTCTGCCTCAAGAGTCCTGGGATTAAAGGCGTGCACCATCACCACCACCACCCAGTCTAATCTTTATTTTGAAAGGTTGATTTACAGTATCAAGGTCCTGAATTAATTATCAAAAGTTGAAAGACCGATGTTTGAATCTTTCAAGGAAATGAAGTTGATTTAACATCTGAAAATAAATATAGCATTTCCATATAAAAGCTATAAAGGAAAGATATTGAATAGAAACCATGTGATTACCTCCATAAATGGAGAAAATGTATTTGGTTAATTCTTAATAGAATTTCTTCAGCCTGTTAAATGGTTTCTACAGAATATCCACAGTGACGTCATACTTAATAATAAAAGACTGGGTAAATTCCTCAAGATCAGGAGCAATACAGGCATGTCCACTCTCTTTACTTATCCTCAGAATTGTCTAGCCAGCCCAGCAAAAGAGAGAAGTGGATTCTGGCCAGGCTTGGTGTGTGTGTGTGTGTGTGTGCCTTTAATTCTTGTACTTGGGAGGCAGTCAGAGCTGAATTTGAGGCTGTCTAGGACTGTATAATGAGACCTTGTCTTTAAAAATAAAATGAAAGGGCCAGGCGGTGGTGGCGCACACCTGTAATCACAGCACTCGGGAGGCAGAGGCAGGTGGATCTCTGTGAGTTCGAGGACAGCCTGGTCTACAAAGTGAGTTCCAGGACAGCCCCCAAAACCACAGAGAAACCCTGTCTGGAAAAAACAAACCAACCAAAAAAAAAAAAAAAAATGTTATCTAGACTTGAAAAAGAATCTAAACTGTTTGCAAATAATGCAAGAATCTTAACTATGGTAATTTGAAGAAAAGCAAACAAATCAGGTAAAAATTAATAAATGAATTTAGCATAGTTGGAGAAAGTAAAAGCTGTAGATATAAATCAGTCCTGATTCTATACAGTAGCAATGAACACTCCAAAAATAAAATTAGGAAAATTGTTCCTTTACAGATTGTATGAAATGTTCCACGACAGCCTGGGCTACATATAGATAACTCAAAAACAAAATAAAAGAAAAGAAAGTGACAGGGTAGCCTGAAAATTGGGAGAAAATATTTGTAGAGCACCTAATAGAGGACTTAAAATTCTTACATTTAAGAAGAAAAAAATCAGCTACAAAATTGCATTGGACTGGAATAGACACATTTTCATGAAATCATACAATTGTCCAAATAATCATATTAATTAAATGTAATCACAAATGAGATGCAACTTCATACATACTAAAAATACAGATATTGGTAAGAAGACTCAGAAAAACTAGTGAGTTAGCTAGTAGGAATGTTAAGTGATACGGGTGCTAAGCCAATCATGGTGGTGTACACCTGTAATCCCAGCACTCAGCAAGTGGAGGCAGGAGGATCCAGGCTATCCTTGGCTGCACAGCAGTTTTGAGAGTGAAAAGCTTGAGATTTTGGGTGGAGGGGGTTCAAGCCAGGGTCTCAGTCTTTACTGTCCTAGAGCTCACTGTGTAGACCAGGCTAGACTTGAACTCACATTGTACACTGTGCTCTATCCTTTAACCTTTTTTTACATGGGAAGTGTCTTAGTTACTATTTTATTGCTTTGAGAGACACCATGACCAAAGCAACTCTTAGAAAAGAAAGCATTGAATTGGGACTTTTGTATAGTTTCAGAGGGTTAATCCATTGTCATGGCAGGAAGCAGACAGGCAGTAGCTAAGAGTTTCACATCCTGATCCACAGGCAGCAGGCAAGTGACATTGAGCCTGGTGTGGATTTTTTGAAACCTCAGAGCCTACCCTAGCTAAACACCTTCTCCAATAAGGTCACACTTCCTAATCCTTCCAAACAGTTCAATTAGAGACTTAAGTTTACAAGTATATAAAAGCTTATGGGGTCCCTTTTCATTGAAATCACCACAAGAAGCTTGGCAGAAATGAAAGTGTCCTTCATAAAAGTACATTGGTTTCACCATTTGCTTCCATGAAACTTGGGGTTTTATTTAAAAAATGATTTGTTTAGGAACTGAAGAGGTGGCTCAGCCATTAAAGAGCACTAACTGCTATTGCAGGGGACTCTGGTTCCATTCCCAGCATCTACATGGTATCTCACAACTGTCTCTAACTCCAGTTCCAGGGGTCCAGTGCTGTCTTCTGTTGTCTATACATGCAGACAAAATAGTCATACAATAAATAAATCTAAGGCAGAAAGTTTAGTAGCTTTTTAAAAGTGAACATTTTTGCTATTACTGGAGTAGCATCTCCCAACTAAGGTTTTGGGGTGGAGATACAGGTTGAATTTGTGTACATAATAAATTTGTGTATGCATTTCCCAGAAAGAAGTTCTACAGTTGTCTACAGGTAATCAGAGAAGTATATATCCCCAGTGCAGTTTGGAGTTCTTAAAAAAAAGGGGGGGGGGGCTGGAGTGATTGCAAAGCCTTGCATTCTTCAGAACTGAAAACAAACAGAAGGATCCTACAAGTTGGTGTATAACTATAATCAGTCTGTACACTTTGGAAGTAGAGGTAGGACAATCGAGTTCAAGGTCATCCTCACATACACAGCAAGCCCTGCCTTCGAAAAAGAGAAGTTATTAAAGGGTAATTTTTAGTTGTATGATCTTGCCTCCAGACTGATAGTCAACCTGTATGACTCAGCTTTCGGTATTCCTTTCTTTAGGGCCATTGCTTCTAAATACTTGCACTGTTGCTTAAAGTTTATCATTAAAGTAGATTGTATACAACCCTGTATAGTGATATTTTATTTGTATTGAAATGTGATTTTATTTATATGTTAATAAAGTTGCCTTGAGGTCAGAGCAAGCCAGAGTAGAAACTGGGTGGTAGTGGTGCAGGCCTTTAATCCCAGCACTTGAGAGGCAGAGCTAGGTAGATCTCTATGTGTTCAAGGACACAGCCAGCATGGCAGACACACACCTTTAATCTCAATAGCAACCATAGAAGACCTGGAGGTCTGTACAAACAGGCAGTGACAAGGAGGTCATGTGGCTGGGTTTACAACCAATGAGAAAACAGAAAATCTATAAAAAATGATAGGACACAGAGAGGTAGCTCTCTTGCGGAGAGAAAGAACAGCAGAAGCAGTGAAGGGTAAGGTTTTCGGCTCTTGCTCTGACCTCATGGTTTTTAACTCTGCAATCGGTTCTGTGTTTCTTGTTTAACAAGCCGGTTACATCTACAACCCTGTTTGAATTACACTATGAAAGAATAGGTGGAGTAATTGAAAGTTCTGAATGAGAGTCTCTCCAAAGAATTCAGTGTGTTATGCTCATGTTACTTGTCACTTCTAGAGTCACAGAATTTGTAGGATGAATCTATATACATATATAAAGGGAATTTATTAGAACAGCTAATCTAACAATGGCTGTCTACCAACAGAAGGTCCAAGAATCTGATAGTTGTCCAGTCCACAAGGCTGGATGTCTCAGCTAGTCTTCAGTATACACCAGAATCCCAAAGAAGTAGGCTCTAATGCCAGTGAAGGAATAGACTTGACATGGGAGTGAGAGCAAGCAGGCAAAGAGCAAGCTTCCTTCTTCCATGTCCTGTACATAGAAAAAGGTAGGAAGAAAGTTAACAGCTATCGAGGGAGCACTCAACTTGGTTTTCCTTCTTACCCTTTAGGATACTGATGAGTTCATTTTGCCAACTGGAGCTAACAAAACCCGAGGCAGATTTGAGCTAGCTTTCTTTACCATTGGAGGATGTTGCATGACAGGTGGGTAGTATATTTTTTTTTATGTCCTTATATCCAAGTAGTTATTGGTGTTTAATATGAAAAATAACTAGAATATTGTTTTCAACTTAAAACATATATCACACACTTTTTATTCTATAAAAGAAACCAGAAACATAAAGCTTTTTCTTTTTTCTTTCGGCTGAATTGTTATGATTCACCACCAGGGGCTGCCTTTGGGGCAATGAACGGTCTTCGGTTAGGATTGAAGGAAACCCAGAGCATGGCCTGGTCCAAACCAAGAAACGTACAGTAAGTCTATGAAATCTTTTGATGATCTGATGTTTGCATATTAACCTCAGTTTTATTGTTTGATGGTTATGGTTACCACCCTGTGTTAATAAAATGCTTAGAGAATTAACATTACCCCCCTTACTGTCCTAGAGCTCACTGTGTAGACCAGGCTAGACTTGAACTCCCAGAGATCCTCCTGCTTCTGCCTCCTAAGTGCTAGGATGAAAGGTGTGTTCCTGGCTGAGCTTTAGATTCTTGAGAATTGCTCTGTCTGAGAAAAGAAAGGAGAAAAAGATAGAAAGGTTTGGCATCACTGACAAAACTATCAAATAGAATTTTTTATTGTCTTATCAAACCATTTTTCTGTGCTGTAAGTACATGCACATATTTGTACAATTTTTTGCTAAGACGGGTGTATACATAAGGCAGAAATGAGAAGCCCGAAGCCACTTTCCTAATCAGAAATGGATTTACCGAAATTCAATGTTTGCCACGGGACTAAGAGAGAAGTGCTACTTGTTAGTTGTTAGTGGTCTCTTCGTGTTAAAAGTGGCACATTGTACACTGTGCTCTATCCATTAACCTTTTTTTACATGGGAAGTGTTCTTAGTTACCCCCTCCCCTTTTTAAGTATTTGGTTTGTTTGGTTTTGTCTTTCTAAAAAATAAGAAACCAGATTACTGTGTACCTTTTAAAGGAGTGAATTTTTAGTTGGTGTCTTCATTCAGCTGGACTACCCCCCCACCTGATTTCTTGGCTTACATGTGTTCTATTCTCCAAACTTGTATGGCATGCTTTTTCAATTGTTGAGTAGCTAATCGGGAATTTTGATTGTTTGGGGGCCTGTAGCAGTAGAGTACTTGATGGGATGAAAGCCATAGCTAGATTTATTAGCTCCTTACTAACATGCTTCTTTTCTGAAAGTCTTAAATAAAATTTCTAGAACTTGAAGATCATTATTGTGTGTGTATGTATATGTGTGTAGGCATCCGTGTCTGTGAGGGGTGGGTGCATGTGAAGGCCAGAGGTAAACCCTAAGGTGTCTTCTCAGGAGCTGTTCGCCTTATCCAGTGAGCCGGCTTCCCCTGACCATTACTGAGCACTAGAAGCTCTGACTTGTGAGTGTATTGCTCTGCCAGAAGATGGCAGCAGGCATGCTGGAATTAGACCTGGGAAACCTTAAAGGCCTGCCAAGTTTCTGTCACTACATGAATCCCTCCCTCCCTGTATTAACAATTTAAATTCTGGAGTATGAGAGGCCAAAATAGTGTAATAAGTACCTGTGAACCTGACTCTTCTACAACAACCATCAGCCATGGTCAGTCATACCCAGTTTCTTCTCTTGTATTGTTTTGAAACAAATCCCCAACCAATGTTAAATATGAATTTAGAAGTAGGAAGTCTCTTAGAAAAGATACTATACTTCAGTTTTTAAAACACTAGCAATGTAATCTTCTCGTCTTCCCATTATTGGAAAGCAGCATTTAATAATAGAGAATAATAGCTTCATAATCCTAGTTTAATTACTTAGTATTTTGTAATCTTGAGTAAACTTCCTGCTTTGCAGTGTTGTGAAAAGGTGATAAAGTGGTGTTAATAAATATGTAACATAACTAATTAGAAAATATATTTGTCCATAGTCATTACTAGGTTTCTAAACATTTCGAAAGTAAACACATTTTTGTTGCTATGAATCTTTGAGTTCTTACTGTTTGTTGTTGTATTTTGTCATTTCCAGTAGTAGTCAGCCATCCCAGACACATTCCTGTGATGGTGTTACACTGCTGGGAGAGTACTGGGTGGTCTTCACCTCGTTGCTGCATCACTGTTCTGGTGGGCTGTGACTCTGGTGTAAGATGGACCTGTGCTTCCTTGAGAGTGTGCTAAGCATTCATTTTGACTGCTTAGTTCTAGTTCGGGAGCAGACAGCACTTTCTCCATGTATTCTAATAATAAAGCTCTTCCTTTCTCCTCAAGTCGGTTTTGCATTGTATATACTCCTGTCCTTTCCATTGATTCTACTTGATATTCTGAAAATAGACTCTTCCCAAAAGAAAACCAAACCCTTGTTACAGTTACAGTGGCATGGTTTTACGTAGATCAATTTGTAAAATACATTTCAGGCTGTGATTCAAAGCCTTTGTGTATTTAATCGGTCTTGAATATTTTTATATCTTTACCTAAAGGACTTTTCTTTAGTTATTGCCCAGAGTGTTGGAATTTTTTTATCATAACCCTCATTTATGTAAAGTAAAAACCTTTTTTATTAAAATCTGGGGTGATATTAATATGTGTCTTAAAGTTACACAAACATTGAGGCTTAGGTCTAGGTGTTTTAAATAACTACTATTATGGTTTATAAGATTATTAGAGAAATAATGATCCTAAATACATTTTTTTTCTCTTTCTTCCCTGTTAGGATTTTGAATATGGTGACTAGGCAAGGGGCACTTTGGGCTAATACTCTGGGCTCTCTGGGTAAGTATAAATCTTGTTTGATGAATCTTGTTTTGAGACAAGGTCTCATGAGGCCAAGTCTGGCCTCAAACTTGCTATATACTTGAGGATAAACTTGGAATTCTGATCCTCCTGGTCCCACCCTCCAAGTTCTCAAATTACAGGTGTGCTCTGAGGAACAAACCCAGGGCTCCATGCATGCTAGGCAAACAGTCCTCTGCTGCAAAGAAAGGATGTGCAGTTATCATAAGCAATTTGGTCAACTAAGATTCTGGTTACAGGCTAAACAATTAACATTTAAATCCACTCTGGTAAATATTGTAGCTATCATCTATGAAAAGACTTGTAAGTGCTACCTTACTTGTCTAAATAGTATGCCAAGTAAAATCCTGTTTTAAACTAAATGATGTCCAAGGCATAGGGCTATACCTGCTAGAAAGGTTCAAAGTTCTGCAGCGAGACGTGACAGATCTGCAGACCTTTTGCTTTGTTTTCCTAATAGCCTGTTGAGTAGTCAGTTCATCTGTAGATTTCCAGGACCTAAATGGCAGGGCTGCAGTAAGTCTTTGTAGATAAGGAAAGCATTCTGAGTTACAGACAAGGGGTAATTTAGTGCTGCTTAGTCAGAACCCAGTGCTTTCATCACTTAACTGTTCATGAATAGTTTGTTCTTTTGATTGCTGGTGATTTATAATCTACTTGTGGCACATATGCCTTAACGTCTAAGGTTTTTAAAGTTTACAGGCAAGCTGAACTTGTGGTATTCTTCTTACTTGTAGCAGAATAAGTGAGAGAAAATGTAGACAAAATTGTGGAAAAGATAAAAGGCCTCTATTGTAACTTAAGATTCTAGCCGTGGCTGTGGCATTTGGAAGGAGTACATTTTCACACCATAAAGCCAAATTCACATTTTGTATTCTGACAAATGGTGGCTTTGATGTTCTGCTTATGTCTACAACCCTGAAACACTACCCTACACACACAAGTCATGGTCATCTGTTCTTTTATAATTGCTTATATACCTAGGAAACTCAGCAGTCCATGCCTACGTTACAACTTTCTTGTTTTTAGCACTGAAAATTCTACATTCAAGAAACCCTACAGTTCTAGGCAGGGTGGAATAGATGGTCACTCTGTTGGTTACTGTTTTTCCATCATAATGTGATGCGACATAATGTCACAGTGGTATTACATGATCATTTTTAGTTGAATGTGTCTAACAGAAAGACTAGCTTTCATAAAAGTATAGAAGTTCCACAACAGGCAAAGGGTAAGAAGGCTGAGCAAGTATAAGGGAAAGGCAAGTATACTAGGTTTGTTTTTGTTTTTTTGAGCCGGGGTCTCTCTTTAGTTTTTACGAGCTTGCTATGTTCACCACTCTGGCCTAGAACTCAGAGATCCACCTTTAGAGCACTAGTATTAAAGGTGTGTGCTACGTATGTAGTAGTGGTAATGAAAAGTGGTAAGAAAGCAGTATAATGCATATTGTACCTGATAGGTAAAGTACATATAAGGATTTGGCTGAAGGTACTGTAAAACTACAGGGTTTTGTAATGGGTAGTATAAGTAAAACTGAAATATTTTTCTTGGACTCTGCAGTAATAATTTCTAGAAATAGTATTTATTCTATATCTTTGCAATCCCTTCTTTGCATAACCAGTCAGTGGTATGCTATTACACGTGTCTGCTTTATGTACCAGTGAATGTAGGGCTTTCTAGCTTTTTTGTTCTTGGTTTTTGTTTTGTTCTGTTTTTTTGTTTGTTTGTTTGTTTGTTTTTTTGAGACAGGATTTCTCTGTGTAGCCCTGGATGTCCTGGAGCATGCTCCATGGTCCAGGTGGCCTCAAACGCAGATATGCACCTGCCTCTGCCTCTTGAGTGCTGGGATTAAAGGCGTCTACCAGCATTGTCTGGCATCTTCCTAGCTGTGACCGTGGTGTTCTGTGTTATGGAAAGTCCCTTTCTGGATCAGTGCAGCGATGCAGATGTTCTTGGAGGACATTTTATTTCTGGATTGTCTTATTAGAAGCGGTGCTCTAGTGATGGTTCTGGCTATGTCTTTGGGTGTGCATACCTAATATGATTACCATGCTAACTTTCACCACTGATCTGTTTCTGCTTTAGCTTTGCTCTATAGTGCATTTGGTGTTATCATTGAGAAAACACGAGGTGCAGAAGATGACCTCAACACAGTAGCAGCCGGAACCATGACGGGAATGTTGTATAAATGTACAGGTAGGCAGTACTGAGTGGAGACCTGAAATAGGGTTTTTATCTGTAATATTCAGGGAAATTATCTGTATTTTATATTATTTACAGTGCAGCCTAGTACTCTAACCTTACGGTTATTAAGGGTTTTGTTGTTTTCTTAACATGGGGGTTTCACATTGTAGGCTGGTCTTGAACTCACCATTCTGCCTTACCTTCCCAAGTAGTTACAGGCATGTGCTACACTATGACCAGTATTTGTCCCTCTATTCCATCCATGTTATGTCATGCTTCAAAATCTCCTCCTCTTAACAGTTGTGCTTAACACCATCATTTCTGTATCTGTTCCTGTATCAGATGATAAAGTGTCGTGTTTGTAAGTCAGGCCCTTTTTCCATAAACAAGCTGAAATTAAGGCAAGATAAGCTGTCTTTACTTGCTGACCTAGGATAAGTAAATCTTAGTCTGATTCAAAAGTCCATTGTCCTTTTTTTAAAAAGCTGTAACCACATTGTCTCTTGGATGAAGAAATAAGGGAAATTTTAGAAAAAGGAAGGGGTAATAGTTGAGCTGGGGGAATTTCAGATGTATCTGTTAGTCATATGATAACATGAGAAAGGTGTGGGACACAAGTCTGGAAGAGAGTTTTAGGTTTGGAACAGAGGAAGCCAGAGTGAGAAGTTTAAATTTAGGTTAAAAGTTATCAGAAATGTTTGAATAGAGAATTACTAGAATTGAACTGGAGAGATGGCTTGGCAGTTGGCTGTTCTTCCAAAGGACCTGGGTTTGAGTTTCAGTTCCCACAAGGTGGCTCACAGGCATCTGTAACACAGCCAGTCCTAAGGGAATCTGATGTCCTCTTCTGTCCTCTGTAGGCACTGCATGCATGTCATATGTGATGCAAGCAAAACATCAATATATAACCCGTGAAAAAATTATTATATTCATACTTGTGGGAGGTGGTTAGAAGGTAGAAGAACTAAGTCAAAGTAGAGCTGGGTGATGGTGGCACATGCCTTTAATTCCAACATTCAGGAGGCACAGGCAAGTAAATCTCTGATTTCCAGGCCAGTCTGGTCTACAGAGCAAGCTCTAGGATAGCCAGGGTTATACAGAGACACCCTGACTCAGAAAACCTAAATAAATAAATAAAAGTCAAAATAGTTAAGGAATGCATCTAATGATGGTTAAGGTTTATAATATTAGCCTCAACTCAAATGACAGATGGTAAACTTCACAGCTAATGAAGGCCTGTGGGGGAAAGGTAAATATTAAAGACAGTTGTGTTTGGCTGGGAATGTAATTTAGTTGGCAGAATACTTGCCTAAAACCAGATGTAGTACACATGTGTAATCCCATCACTCTAGGATTGGGGAATCAAAAGTTCAAGGTCATTTTTAGTTGTGTAGGGAATTTGAGACCAAGCTTGCCTTGAAGAGACATTGTCAAAATGAAAAACAAATAGAAATCTAGTTTGTAACATGGTAAAAAACATTGTGGTGTTAGTTGAATTTTGCTTTGCTGGCCAAAATGTCTGACAGAATCAACTTGAAGGAGGGAATGTTTGTTTGGATTTAATGTTCCTGAGCACGTAAGGCCTGTAGGAGCAGAGCAATTGATGTTATAGCTTGCCAAGAAATAAGGGTGGCACACAAGCTCTTGGTGAAATGGGAATACCATTTAGAAGAGAAGACTTAATCAATATCCAGTTAATTCCTAGCCTTTATACTGGCCCATGAGGCTCACTCTTCCCCTGATTTGATCCCTTGATACATTGAAGGCTCCACAGTAGACCATTCTTTCCTCTGACTTATAACATGAATCTTAAAGGGCCTAGTTAATAAAAGGGCCTAGTTAATAAAATACACGGGAGCCAGATATTGGGGTGAATGCTGAAATATCAGAGAAACAGAACAAGCCACAGCCAAGCTCACCTTGCCAATTCCTCAGCTGATCTTGTTTCCTCAAACTGGAAACCTCTGTGTGTCTTCATCCGAATGGATCTCAGCTGAACTGCTGCTAAAAGCCTAATATCTTAAGAGCCTCTAGTTCCTAGTCCTCACACCTTATATACCTTTCTGCTTCCTGCCATCACTTCCTGAGATTAAAGGTGTGAGTCACCATGCCTGCCTGTTTGCAGTGTGGCCTTGAACTCAGAGATCCAAATGGATCTCTGCCTCCCAAGTGATAGGATTAAAGGTGTGTGTGCCACCATTTTCTGGCCTCTATGTCTATCTAGTGGCTGTTCTGTTCTCTGACCCCAGATAAGTTTGTTAGGGTGCACAATATATTGGGTGACACAATATCACCACACTGACTTTAAGGGTCTTTATTTTTATTATTCCCTTTTCTTAACATGCTCTTTCCAAATAATGATTTTTACAATTTCTCATCTATCTGTTTGTATATGGCTTTCTTGAGATCTCCCTTAAACACTGTAGCACAATCCTTCTCTTTCCACACTCCGTGTGGTGTCTTTGTCTCTGTCTGTCTGTCTGTCTGTGTGTGTGTGTGTGTGTGTGTGTGTCTCTCTCTCTCTCTCTCTCTCTCTCTCTTTTTCTCTCTCCCTCTCTCTCCCTCTCTCCCAATAAAGCTCTAGAAAGGTTGAAAAAAAAAAAAAACTGTAGCACATAAAAGTTCTGTGCTGCAGGATAAATTGCTGAAAGCCAGATTAGTTAGGCAAAAAAATCTGCATATTAAAAATGGTAGTAACTATTGCCAAAGTGATCTTTGAAGATTTTATGTGCCATTATCAGTTTGAAGTCTCATCTACCCTATTTTTAAGCTTTATTTTTATTCTTTTTAGTTATGTGTAATTGTGTTAGTGCCTGCATGTGAGCATGTGCACATGGAGGATACCCAGGTGTTGAAACCCCTAAAGCCAGAGTTACAGGTGGTTGTGGCTGCCTGATGTAGGTGCTGGGAATCTAACTCAGTCCTCTGGAAGAACTACAAGTGTTCTTAATCACTGAGCTATGTCTCCAGCCCTACCATTGTTTTGAAATAAATGCCAGTTGGTGAAAGATAGTTTTTGTTGTTATTATAGTGTCTCACACTATGAACCAGGCTGGCTTCAGACTTAGGGGAATCCCCCCAGCCAACGCCTTCCTAAGTGATGGGACAACGTAAGCCAAAAATAGTGTCTTGTGTTTCACTTTGTTTTTCCCTCGTTGGTGATTGAGCAACTTATGTTATTTATTGCCATTGTAATTTCCCTGAAGCCCTTTCTCCTTTCCTACTGGGTGTGCCTTCGATTAATATATTGAAACATTTTCAACATTTTGGCAATTAGTCTTTTACCTATTACATGTGCTATGTCACATTATATTTAATTTTAAGTGATACCAACTGTAATCCATTTCTGGTCAACTACTATCTACCTCAGCATACTGAGATGGGAGTATTACAAGTTCAAGGCCAACCTGGACATTTTCTTTATTGAGACTCTTTCAAAAAGTAAAGATAGGATTAGGCTATTGCTCATGGGTAGAATGCTTGCCCATCATTCATGAAACTCACAGTTCAATTTCCACTGCTTCAGAAAAAAAAAGAAAAGTAGTAGAAGAGGTCATCAAGAAAGCCTTGGGAATGTACAGTTGAATTCTTGTGTAGGGCTGACATTTAGTTTTGACATTGGTAAAGAGAACCACTTATCTAATGGTAACCCTGATACTTTTTGAAATTTGACATACTGACTTTGAATATCCTTTCACTAACTTTACTTTTATAAACTGACATTTCTATGGAAAGCTAAGACTAACAGAAGGCATTAGGAGAGAAAGCAGACTACTGTCTGTTGGCTTCTTGGGCCTTATTTCCCAAATATATGTTACAGGCTTACTCAATAAGATGCGTGTTTGTTGATGACAAAACTTTTTATGGTAGAATGTGATCATTATTAAATGGATTCTCGTGTTACATGGAATCTAACTCCCATCCTTTAGGAAAAAATAGCGTAAACATTAGATTGGATTAAAATCATGAAATCTCCCCCCCCCCATCTTTTTTGAAACAAGGTCTCGTGTAGCCAAGGATGGTCCCCAATTGGCTCTGTCTAAAGATAGACTTGAACTCCTGCTCCTCTAGCTTCTGCCTCCTAGGTCTCAATGCTCAGCTTGAGTTTTACCTTCTGCTCTAGGAGCTCCATAGTTTACATTCAAAGTGTTGTCAAATGCGTTGGGCGGTGGTGGCGTACACCTTTAATCCCAGCACTTAAGGAGGCAGAGACAGGCATATCTCTGTGAGTTCGAGGCCAGCCTGGTCTACAGAGAGACATCCAGGATAGCTCAAAACAAAACAAAACAAAAAAAAAGTGTCAAATCCTGAAATCTAGAAGTTGAAGTTCTGTTTGTATTCTGCCACAAAGTTTGACTCTGTGGTCTGTCTGTCCTCTAGAGTTTTGCTTTAAATCAGAAACTAAGAACTGGTTTGCTTTTGTTGGAGTGACTTCAATGTGAACCGATGTTGGAAATTTCGGTCAGCAGATATTGTCAACTGTTCCCTAGTTGCAATTGCTCGGTTTCACAATTGGCAATCCTTGTCACTTGACATGGAATTTTTTTGTCTTAAAGCATATTTGTTACATTTTTAGGTTCAAGGTTACCAGCAAACAGGAAATAGCATAGTGCCCTACCTTGTTTGAGAAGATGAGGACTATATGTGGGTGACTTGGAGCTTCTACACCCCCCTTTTGGGCTAGAAGCACCTCCTACTCACTTCAAGCGCTTTGCTTCATATATATGCGTTTTGTGTGAGGGCTCCTGTTTTTAATTAATTAAAACCTAGTATGGTATTTCGTGTATGTGATCCCAGCACTGGAAATCCCAGGCACTGGGGAGCTGTAATGCTAGGGTTATAACCCTTGAACACACTGAGATCCACCTAGCTCTGCCTCCCAAGTGCTGGGATTAAAGGCGTGCACCACCACCACCGCCCAGCTTTTGCTATGGCTTGCTCTGACCCCAAGGCAACTTTATTAATATGCAAATACACATTTTACAAATATAGTATCACCACACAGCTCCTACAAGATGCTCCTCTGACCTCCACACAAGCCATGGCACATGCATACCTGCATACACATAAGTAAATAAATTTTTTTTAATTAAACATTGAGACATATCTTAATGAAAGGAGTTACAGTAAGTGCGTATTTATTGCAGAACATATCTAACTCTTGGAGCTTTTATTTGTGTGTTCATTTTCTGTGTGTGTCTACACATCTCTGTACATACCTGAGCACTTGGAGGTCAGAAAATTGGATTTCTCCTTCTACCATTTCAGTCCTGAGAAATCGATTTCTAGTCATCAGGCTTGGAAGCAAGCACCTCTACCTGCTGAGACATCTTGCTGACTGACCCTCATTTGTGTTTGAATAGTGTTTAGTATTCCCATGTTTACAACATTATCCACAACTCCCAAAAGATAAAAGTAACCCAAGTAGCTATTAATGGGTGAATGGATACACACAATGAACTATGTATTATTAAGCCTTTAAAAGGCAAGGGAATGCTGACATAGGCAATAGTGTGGATGAACTAAGAACACTGTGCTAATTAAGGTTAGACAGTCACAAAAGGACAAATATTGGGTGGCTTTACTCAAGTTAGGTACATATAATAGTCAAAATCAGTTGAGTAAAACAGTAAAGGAACAGGGAATGAGGAGTTACTGTTGAATAGTTTCAGTTTGGCAAGGTGAGAAAATTCCAGATGTGGCTTTTGTTGAAAGTAACACAATATGGGGCTAGAGAAATGGCTCAGCAGTTAAGACCACTGTTGCAGAGGACCTGGGTTCAGTTCCTAGCACCTGCCTTGGGTGTTTCACAGCTGCCTGTAATTCTAGCTCCAGGGGGACCTACATGGATACCATACTAGGATACTATGCCAAGGGTATACGTGTGCACACACAAAATTTAAAATAAACTTTTTATATTAAAAAGTCATCATGCAGACATTTATTTATTTATTTATTTGGGTTTTCGTGACAGGGTTTCTCTGTAGCTGTGGAGCCTGTCCTGGACTAGTTCTGTAGACCAGGCTGGCCTCGAACTCACAGAGATCCACCTGCCTCTGCCCCCCCCCCCCCCCCCCCCCCCCAGTGCTGGGATTACAGGCGTGCGCCACCACCCGGCACAGATATTTATTATCATTGAGCTGTATAGTACATGCATGTCCCACAATTTTTATTTCGTTTTTCATTGCTGGAGAGTATCCTAGGGCTTATACATGCTAAGCATGGACTTTTCCACTGAGCAACACCCTTAGTCAGTCACTCAATCAGTTTTTGGTGGGAGGGAAGTGAAGGCAGGATCTCCTGTTGACTAGGCTAACCCCAAACTTCCTATGTGAGCAAGGATGACTTTGAACTGCTAGTCTTCAATTATTAGAATGCTGGGATTATAGACATGTACCACCATACTAGTTGTATGTGGTACTGAGTATGGAACCCATGGCTTCATTGATGATGATGATGCTAGGCAAGCACTCTGCCAGCTGAACTACACCCCAAGCCTTCTTTACCAATTTTTAAAATAAATATTTTAAACAAAGCCTCCAAAAGCCCAAAACGTGTAAATTAATTTTGTTCCTCTAAAGCAGGAACCATAGTGCTGTTGGAACCATAGTGCTATAGCTGTTTTACCTTTTTAAAAATATTACATGTTAAATGGTTGTGAAAGTACCTATATAACGGCCTTTGACCTTCAGAGCCTAAAATATTTACTGTCTGGCTCTTTCAAAGAAAGAGTTCCTGTTCTCTGCTCTAAATTGACATTTTAATGAATTACCTCTGCTATTAACCAATTATCTATCCCAGAAACTAGGCACTTAAGTGTTTTGACCTTTGTTTTCCCAGTGTTAGAAAGTGTTATATAATACTTAACCTGTCTTTTCAGAAGAATTGTGAAGTGACCAGAAGATAGGAAACAAAAAAGGAAACCCAAATCTCATGTTTGTTTTACTTCATGGCGATTGAACATTGGCCTTATTTACTTTGTTGTTAGCAAGTATATTACTGACCAATACTTCCTGTTCTTAGCTAGGCATTTGCTCGGTTTTTTTTGAGGGGGTGGCATTGTTGGTGTTTGTTTGTTTGTTTGTTTGTTTGTTTGTTTTTTTGAGACAGTTTCTCTGTGTAGCCCTGGCTATCGTGGAACTCGCTTTGTAAACCAGGCTGGCCTCAAACTCAATGAGATCCACCTGCACCTCCCTCCCAAGTGCTGAGATTAAAGTTCTGCACCACCACTTAGTTTTTATTGTTCTGTGTTTTTAGCAGCCAGTTGGTAAAAACCAAAATTTAGAGTTAAAAATTAGAACTTCGGGAGCTGTGTGTGGTGGTGTATGGCCTTAAACCCCAGCATTCAGGAGCCATAGCCTGGCAGATCTCTGGTCTACATAATGAGTTCCCCAATGTCTCAAAAAAGAAAAAAGAAATAAAAAATAGAACTTGGCTGGTGTGAGAAAAGACTTGGGTTAAACTAGGATTGTGGGTGTGGTTTATACCCCACCTTTAAAGAAAGAATGTTATTGGTTTGAACTAAGTTTTGTTTTTTGTTAGGAAATGAATGCTTTCTGAGGAATCAGTTATTTTTAAGAAATACTTAATGTGCACTGGTATCCAAACATCTTAAAAGCATGATAGGTTCCACTGAAATTTTATAATCCTTAATACGTAAGCTAGAGAACATTCTCAGGGAAGATTGTTATTTTAAGTTTGAGAAGTAATGTGGGATTTCTTTCACAAAGGCCAGACAGAAACCGTGTTTCTTAGAGCACAAGGTCAATTGACAGAAATGTTTTGCAGCAGTTTTTTCCAGACCGGTGGCTGGCTGGCAGTGCTAAGTCAGTAGATAGCCTTTTGGATCCATAAGGCCTTGGGGGTGTTGTTAGGAGGCAATTTATACAAAATTAAATGTGTAGATGAAGGAGTTACTTTCCATTACCAGCCCTCTGTCATTTCTCTACTAACTGGCAAGAGCACCTTGGCCTTTCCTTTATTTAATCTTGATTTCAAGTGGCATTTCGAGGATTGTGTTTTGGTTGCCTACTTGGGAGAACCTTTATTACACCCAAGTCTAGATCTTATAACTGTTTTATCTTGTAGATACCTTTATTCTATGTGTTTATTATTTCCATTGTATGATTTTGTTCTAATAAAAGTTAATGCAGAGTTCTACAGGTTTTTTTTTTTACTTACTAGCCAGAGGCACAACATTGATCCATATTAAATGGATTAAGTTGATTATTTTCCAAATTTTATAGTTTCTAAACTACACTGAATAGTTGTAAGTTCAACTTCAGTGTTATAGTCCAAATCCAGTAAGATGGCAGAGACAGGAACTAGAAATGCCTATTTTACTATTTTTGTGTATGGGTCTTGTGCCTGCGTGTGGGCATTGAATCATGTATGTGCCTGGTGCCTGAGAAGGTTGTAAGCCACCACCATGTGGGTCCCCTGGAAGAGTAGTCAGTGCTCTTAATAAGCCATTTTCAAGCCCCCCCCCCCATTTGCTTTTTGTGGGGCTTTGCCTCCCACACATTTGACAGCCTCTTGAGATATTTGCACTTTTTCTTTAAGAGGTCAGCTATCACTAGCCTTCAAACCAGAGACTGGAGGGGAGTAGCCCTATATCAGCTGAAGCCATCTGCTAGGCCAGGCCCTGTTGCAGATGGGTTAGTTCTGCTGTGCTAACAGACCTAAATTGTCACTGAAATTAGAGTTGACTATCATTGAGCTCCTTTATTTTAGTTTTTTACTTTTTTGGTACCAAGGCACAAGTGGAAATCAGAGAACAGTTTGCAGGGGTCAGTTTTCTTCTACCATGTGAGCTCTGAGAACCAAATGTAAGTGTCAGGCTTGGTGGCCGGTGTCTTTACCCACTAAGCCATCTCACTGGGCCCCTCACTTGTAAGCTCCCTGAAACTTGTGGTATCTGGTTATTTGTGGAGCTGCAAAACCATGCCTTGGTCCCTTTAGGTTTCTTTGGAAAACCCCATTCTGGTGGAGTTTCTTTTCTTTACTATGTAAAAGTTAGAAAGCTATTATAATCATAAACTATTGGGTCATTTCCTATTTTAAGAAACTGTGTCACTTTTAATAGATTTGAGGGTTCTTTTCAAACAACTGGAGCTTTATTTCTGCATATTATATTAAATGCTTACTGAAAATTTTTTTTCCACATAAAGACTAGTTGACAAGTACAAATAGCTCAAAGTCTAATCCTAAATTCTTTCTCAACTAGTCTGTTATGCTCAGTGCTTGGTTATGTGAGATTGACACATCAGTGCAAAGTATGTGGGGGGAGGGAGTGCGTGCCTGTGTTCCATCAGTATGGACTCAAAGCTTGATTATTTTTATCACTACTGCTTCTCGAGTTCTCAATAATTTGAAGGACCTGTCCAGAGTCCAAATGCTGACAATACTGTTTCCACATGAGGATGTTCGCCTTGCTTACAGCCTTCCATCCATTGGCAGTGCTAGTGACAATGCAAACTCATCTGAGAGGCATGGAATGACTGGTCTGTTTGAATTGCTATGGTTACAGGTTGGGTTGGGGAAAGCGCATCAGTCTTGAGGATCTTAGGTACAAGTCATGAAAAGTTCAAACAAGTCATCAATTCTGAAATACAAAAGGTGTATTGTGTGATTTAGGAAATTATCTCCTGAATTTAATAATGGTTTAAAACTTCCTCCTGCTTGGGGTAGAGTATTTAAGAGGAGTTTCTCCATGCTGTCTTTCTATTTTACTGCACTTTTATTTATTACACTTTTCTACCCTTTGATGCTAGGACATATGTAAGGCTGTTTGTTTTTCTTCTTTCCCAGGTGGTCTTCGAGGAATAGCACGTGGTGGCCTGGCAGGACTGACCCTCACCAGTCTCTATGCACTGTATAACAACTGGGAGCACATGAAAGGTTCCCTGCTCCAACAGTCACTCTGAAGATTTTGCCACCTCTGGACTAGGGGACATTTTAGTCATCCAGATTGATTACTAAGTCAGTCTGGAGTTGCTTTCTCACTTGTACCGACAATTACTTTGAACAATTGGAGACTCTGATTTGCTGTGACAAAGATCATGGATGTTAGCCTGGACTGCACTGCTTGCCCTTAGTGAGTGGAAGCCAAACCCCTTGGTGGCTCACTGAGTATGTGTTCTCTTCTCCTTTGGAGATGATCTTGCACCTGTTTTCTCTCCTACCCCCAAACTGGAAAACCACTTAATCTCCAAATTCAGGCCAGACTTATTTTCAACACTTTTATCACCATGTTTATCATTTAAGAACCTAAAACTACTGTGTCTTCCAAATAAAGGGTGAAAATAGAACCAAAGTCATAATCCCAGCATAAAACTTAGTATCTCCATTGAATAACAGCTGGGTGGGGAGGAGGGAGATGGCTGATCAGGTAAAACACTTGCTGTGCAAGGGTGAAGACCTGAGTTTAGATGTCCAGCACCCAACATGCCCAACAGGTGTGGCAGCCCACCTATAATCCCAGTGAGCAGGAAGCAGAGACAGTCCTTGGAGCAAGCTTCTAATATATAAGGTGAAGAATACCTGAGATAGACACCATTGTCAACCTCTGGCAAGGGCACACACATGCACAGATAACTAAGTATAAAGTGACAGCCTTTTTTCCTGCCTTTGTGTTTATGGTGAAGTGAAGGGCTACCGATAGCATAAATAGCAAAAGTAAGATTTTCCTACAACACGGCTGGCATTAAACAACCTCAAGATATTTTAAGTTAATCATTAGAGTAGTATACTGGAACAGAACACTCTGTCCCAACAGTTGACCTTCATTCTGTATGGTAACTCTTGGGGATTTTTTTTTCTCCCGAGACAGGGTTTCTCTGTGTAGTTTTGGTGCCTGTCTTGGATCTCGCACTGTAGATCAGGCTGGCCTCAAACTCAAAACAGAGATCCATCTGGCTCTGCCTCCTGAGTGCTGGGATTAAAGGCATGCGCCACCACTGCCTGGCCTCTTTGGGGATATTTTAAGGGCTGGAAATTTTCTAAGAAACCTGGGAAAACTAAAGGGAAAAAAATGATAATCACATAATTACACCACGGGGTACATAACATGATAAATACTAAGCAACCTCTGGCTATATGGTTGACAAAAATACACTAGGACCTTTTTGAATATATCTAGTAGAAAGGAATCATTACACTGTTGTGTGCATGTGTGTTTGTTTTTAAAGAAAAATATACGTGTTTCTTAGGGAAAGGTTAAAAATAAGATGCATAAACTATACACTCATTGTGTATATTATTTATTGCCTCCTTAACCAAACATTAACTTTTTTTTCTTTTCTTTTCTTTTTTTTTGAGCTGAGGATCGAACCCCAGGCCTAGCAAGCGCTCTACTACTGAGCTAAATCCCCAACCCCTCAAACATTAACATTTTGAACTTTACAGACAACACAAACAAACTGTGATTTTAATTATGCTTTTAATGGAGATATAAAACCAATGCAAAAGAATGTATTATATATCATTAGCATAGTGATTAACTTAAATTACGTTTTAGTAATGTAAAATACAGTGTGTTAGACCTCAAAAGAGAAACTACAAAGTTGCCTGCAACCTAAGATGTTGGGAAGGCTCCTTAAATTGTTTTTACCCACCAACTTTATAATACTCAGTGGCATCTGGGGGGACATAAGAAAATATGAGGCTCTTTTCAGCTGTTATTCAGAACTGTAAAGCTGTATGATAATGTCACTATGGGACCATAAAATTTTCCCACAAGTACTTCCAATAGCATAGGCAGTTCAGAGGCTTAATAGATCAAAGCAGAGAAAGCAGCTAAGTTATCTTGGAGAATTGTGAAACAGAAATCCTGTTACTCTCCTACAGAGAAACTCTCTAAAACTATAGGCATAACTCAAGGATGTCAGTTCTATGAAGTTTCAATAAACACTCCAAGGCACAAGTGTTGGGCACAACCTGTTAATCAAGATGTCACTGCACCATACTTTTGGAGGTTCAGGATGCTGTGCTTGAAGTGACAGGACATTGACTTTATCCCTAGTTAAGAGCACCAGGTGTCAAGCTCAGCTTCCATTTACACAGGATGCACCAATAAATCCTTAGGGATGAGTGGTCAGGTACTACATTCCTAATACATCTTGCCTTTCTGTTTTTGATGGCCTGGGGCTCTTTAAAAACAAGGTTTTGTAGGACTTCAGGGGCTCTGACTGCCCTAAATAGTCTTGAAGCAATAGAGTCAGTCCTTTTCAAAGAGCTCACTTGATACTTAATTTCTTTCAAATGAAAAATGTTAGGAATGACATGTAGGCTAAATATCTGATGATTAATATCAAAAACTGCAATATAACTAAGACATTTAATAGGGCAAAATATATTGTATTGGCAAGGTTAATTATTTGTGTGAAATATTCTGTATATTAACAAAAAAATTTCAAACCACTAGAAGCCTATAGCAAGAGAAACAGCTAAAAGACAATCAAAAGTGAGGAAAAGTTTACTGGTTTTAGAACACATTAACACACTTGACATAGAAATATTTCACTTTTAAAACTAGTGTTTGCTGTGGAAGCTGCTAAAGGCCAGTGTACCAAGATGCTGTTTCTAGTATGGGAGTTAAATTAGTGCTTCTGTAAGAAGGAACTGTATCACTTAGCATTCTTTCACACAGTAGCTCATAATTTGATGATTTCTGTTTACTAGTCCAAAACTAAGCAGGAAAGGATTTAAGTTGACTAGTCAGGCCTGGAATAAACAATGGTTTGGCAAGTCACAGTCACTCAGCTCAAGGATGTGCGGTAATCTGCAGGAAAGCTGCTCAATTCTAGTAGTCCATTGCTTCACATCTGTAAACAAAACAAAACAAAACACAGGGATCTCACTCAGTTCACTGCAGAGAGCAAAATCCTTTCCACTTTGAAATGGATTCAGGTCTTAAGAAACCACAATCCATGAGGGGATAAGAAAATTATACAGTTAACAGATTGAAAAAAAATCACTTAAAGTTTAAGTGCATAACATTAATAGTTCGTTTTCTCTCTCTCTCTTTCTCTCTTGTGTGTGTGTGTGTGTGTGTGTGTGTGTGTGTGTGTGTGATGCACATGGGGGCTTGTGCTATGGTGTGGGTAAAAAAGAGTCAAAGGACAATTCTATGGAGTCAGTTCTAGCTTTACACAGGTTCCAGGGATTGAACTCAGATTGTCAGGCATTTTTATTTTGCTAGCCCACAATACCTTAAATTTTCAAGGCACTTCTGTTCATGTACAAATTAATAGGAATATGGTTCAGTGGGGGAAAGTGTAAGGTGGTAAGAAAGAGAAAACATTTTTGGGCAGCTATGATAACTGCTAGTGCAGGTACCCACCTGCAGAGGAGTTCTATACAGCCATTTGTCTTTATCAACTTTAAGTTGCATACAGGCAAAGAGATCACAAACTGCCGGGAGGCCGTAACAATCTGGGCGAAAGTTCCGTTCTTCTTGTAGGGGTGAATTAAGAAACACTTCCTGCAAGAAGATAAAAAAGATGACTACTGGGAGGCATGAGACTCAATTCCCAATCAGATGGTAAAGAACAATGTAAAGCATTGTCTTTTTCAAGAACAAAGGTAACAACTGTGGCTACAAAACAGGCTGGACTTTCTTCTTTACAGAAGCGTGAAGGCTAAGGACCTAAGAAATTCACAAATACAGTGGATTATAAATCATCCATCCTGTTTATGACTTGGAAAAATTACTACCTTGGCCAAATTTAGCATGAATTAAAGCAGATTCAAATGAGGCAAGTTTTAATGTCTGCTCACCTGGGCCTTCTTTCGAAGTAGCCACTTATCTTCTCCAGAGGAGAGCTGGCTGAGGTTTCCCACTTTCTTTCCTGGCAAGACCCAGTCAGCAGTATTAAAAGGACACCAGGAAGTGGCCATGGGAACTTGAAGCATTTCTTTGCCAGCTCTCTCCTCTGAACTAGGCACTTCCTTAGGGCCCCCTCCTTCACGTGTGGGCCCAATAAGCCACTCTGACAGGGAACTGTTCCTTAGGACTTGGAAGGAATCAGCAATTCTAGCAGGAGCCACTGCCTTGGGTGCCTTAGCTTGTTCTGTTAGCTCATTTCTGGAAGGACACAGCCACAGATTCAAGGATTCTTTGTGTTTCTCAGGCTCAGATTTCGGTTCCACAGGCATTCCATTCTTATCCTTTCCTTCTTTCTTCAGAAGCCATTTATACATGGCTTCCTTCTCACAGTTGTTATCACACACACACTCTGCAAAGCTTGTGCAGGGCTCGTTGGCTTTGCATACTTCCTCTACTTTACACGGGTCCTGATGGTTCTGGACAAGCCAAGCCTCGGTGATTACACTGGGGACTGACAGTGGTTTTTTGGCCTCCAAGTGGTCATTCAGGCATTTCAGATTGCCCAGGTTCTCAATCTCCACACCTCTTGGCTGGTTACCCTGACAGTTGGTACAGGAGTCAGGCCTGACAAGCCAATCATTCACATTGTAGGGCTCTGTGAACACCTGGAATAAGAGTTTAAACTTCTCACTGGTTTCGCAGCTGCCATTCTCAGGCTTCTCCAGTTCACAGGGTTCTTGGGGAGTCACCAACCAATCAGACAGGTCCAGGTCATCTTGATCAAGGAGCTCTACGTCTTCAACCTTTTCAACTTCAGTAGAGAAAGAGCTGGTGCTACCATGGCTGTTACACTTTGAGGAACTTGGTTTTCCAGGAATGTCTTGATGACTGTTGAGGAGCCAGTTTTCTAAGCCCTTTAGATTGCCCCATGCATTGCTAAAGAAACTGCAGGCTCTGGCAGAAGTCTATACAAGAAGTAACCAAAATAAATGTTTAATTCCCAGAAAAAAAAAACAAAAAAAAAAAAAAAACACTAAATACTTGTCTAACAAGCATAAAAACATTTAACTGCATCAAAAGCAAAATTGATAGCCAGTGAAAATCAAAGAAACAAACTTATAAATAACCACCACTATTGGAGAGGTTTGGTGGTTGTGGAAGTTTGCATGAGAATGACCCCATATTTGAATGTTTGGTTTTCCAGGTAATGGGGTGTTTAGGAAGAAGTAGGTGTGGGGTTGTTGGATGAGGTGAGGTGTATTCACTGGGTGTGGGGCTTTAAGTTTCAAAAGGTCTAGTGTCTGTCTGTCTCTGTCTCCCTCCAACTTATAGAAAAGATGTAAGCTCTCAGCTACTGCTCCAGCACCATGCCTGCCTGCCTGCCACCATGTTCCCTGCCATGATAGGTCATGGACTCACCCTCTGAAATTGTAGCAAGCACTCAATTAAATGTTTCCTTTAAAAAGTTGCCTTCAGCTGGGCAGTGGTAGCGCATGTACCCCTTTAATCCTAGCACTTGGGTGGCAGAGACAGGCATCTCTGTGAATTCCAGGCCAGCTTGGTTCACAAAGCAAGTTCTGGGACAGCCAGGACTACACACAGAGAAACTCTGTCTTGAAAAACAAAACAAAACAAACAGGCATTTTTGTTGCCTTGGACCTGGTGTCTCTTCACAGCAGATGGAAAAAGTAACTAAGACAGTGGTGAATACTCTACTCATAAGAATATCAACCATTAACTTCCTAGAAAGCCACATTGGCACAATGTAGCAAAAGTCAAAAGGGTACATAGGCAGAATAGTAACTTAGGAATCCAATTCAGGGATTTACTCCTAAGGAACTAATTAGCTCCCAAAGTATAGGGGGCAGAATCTTAAGTTATAGCCAACTGATGAACTGTATGTATGTGATCAAAAGCATTACATATTTACCAAAACATAATTTACAGAATGATTTTTATTTATATGCATGTACAGCAAATGCTATAAACAAAAATGTCTTAATGTCAGGCTGGAGAGATGGCTCAGCAATTAGAGCACTGGCTGCCCTTCCAGAGGACCCAGGTTCAATTCCCAGTACCCACATGGCAGCTCACAGGTGTCTGTAATTCCAGTTTCAGGGCACCCAATACCCTCACCCAGACATACATGCAAAACACCAAAGCACATAAAATAAAAAATAAATAATTTAAAAAATTTCTTAATGTCACTTCACTAGGGATTAGGGACATGTATTTTGAAAGATTTTTTTTTTTCCCCTAAACTTCCTACTTATAGTGAAGTGATTTCACTCTTGTAATTAAAGATTAAAAACATGCCTTTCTACATAATGCTAAAAAAGACATAAAATACTGTTAACCCAATCTACCTCAGAAACAATAAAGGCAGCCACACACCTGACTATTCTCCAAGGTCTGTTTTGGAGTGAGCCAGTCCTGTGGGTTGGTACTGGGTACATAAGGAGCCTGATGACCAATAGCAGGTTTGCTTACAAGAAGCCATTCATTGAGAGAAACAGCTGTGCTGCTGGATGCTGACTTCTACAAGCCATAAAAAAAGAAAAGAAAAAACTTTGCTGCTTAACAAGGCAATATCAAATGAAGGAGAAAATTTACCAGAAACACAAGACCCAAGCACTCTAACACTGGGTTACTACTAACCATAAAGAAGCCATGCCTTCACTGAACTCCATTTTTTTTTTTTTTTTTTTAACTTATTGGGCTAGTGAGATGGATCAGTGGGTAAGAGCACCTGCCACCAAGCAGTCCTCTGACCCCCACAGAGGCACCTGCCCCATACATACACAAATATTTTTAAATTTATTGTGTGTGAGAGGGCACCCATGCTATGGCATGTGTATGGAGGTCAAAGGACAACTTTGTAGAGTTGGGCCTCTCCTTCCAACTTTATGCAGGTTCTACAGGTTGAACTCAGGAAAAATGCGCGATAAGCCTTTGTCCCCTAAGCAATCGTCTTACCAGTCCCACCTTTCACAACTGTAAAACAAGATCAGGGATGGCGGTCACATCTACAGTCTCAGCACTCTGGGAGGCCAAGGCAAGAGGGCTCCAAGTTAAAGCCAGCATGGGCTACAGAACTATTCTAAGTCAGACTGTGCTAATATTTAGAGCCCATCTCAAAACAACAGTCAACCGCTAGAGTTCTTCTAATTCAGATGTCTTCAATCTTTTATTCACTTGTTTTACAAACCCATCTGAATCAGAGACTCCCAAGGAAGAACCAATATCAGTAACAATGTTAATCATTTCCATTTAACTAATCATTTTTCTTATTAAATCTATAAAACTAAATTTCTATTTGACATTTGGTGCTTCAAGAGGCATTCAAGTGGATGCTTTTTACAAATAAATAGTAGCAAATAAAAAAATAGTTATCAAGACACAGAAGAATTCATAAATTAATGACTTAATTACCAAAAACAGAACTACAGTTTACCTGCTCTGGCACCTGGATATAGCCTCTTTTCTCTAGGAAAGGCCCAATATTTGAAGAGCTAGCATGTGCCATCAGGTGCTCAGGAATTTGCTATCAAGAAGAAGAGAATCATGTTATTTATGCTTTTCTATCCCCCCAAAGGGGGGGGTAGTATAATCACTACATTTCAAAATCACTGAGCAAAGCATTTTATTTTCACTGTAAATCCAATGATCAGTTTAAGCTATCTATGTCATAAGAAATCTTCCCTATATTTGGCAGTGGTGTGACTAAACAAAACCCAAATGATACTACACCATTCAAACCGTAACACTTATTTTTTAAATGTGTCAGAATATTTCTAAAGACAGAGGAAGAGCTCTAAGTATTCTCAGTGAATCAATAACAATCCCCAAACTGCCAACCTATAGTTCTGACTTAATCAGTACATTTCTAAAGGTCACTGTCTCAAGCAAGCCACCATCCAGGAGACTATCGACTTGACAAGTACCCTATGAAATAGTTGAAATTAACATTACTTACAACTGTCTTAAGAGATCCAAATGTGGTGATGGTCTGGCGCAGAGTAGATGTGTCTGCTTCAAAGAGTAGGACAGTCGAATCTTCAGGTTTAAGAGCCAAACTGCCCAGTCTATGAAAGTGATAAGATTTAGATATTTTCCAAGGAATACCAATATTAGCAAGTATAACATTAAATACCAAAAAGAGCAGGATGGTTTTATACAAGAACAGAAAGTCAAGTTAAATCCAACACATGCAATGAGTTACAAATCTGACTTGCTTTTTATGCCCATGAGAGTAGACCAAAGTCAAAAGTAAAAGTTTCTTTACCTCTCCAGGCACAGAGAGACTTGATTGGCGAGATCTTTGTTCTGGGTATATTCCAGTTGATGAATAAGACAACTGAATTGGCCCATTAGCTACAAGAAACATGAAACCATCTATTCACAATATTAAAAGTATCCAGGTTAATAAACAACATTTTAGAGAAAACTCCTGTCTTGACATACTAAAATTACATAGCAGCTAAAACATTCTCTGGAATCTAGAAAGCATACTCAACCAAGTGCAGCCATGTAGTCACCTTACCCAGTAAAGCTGCTGAGCCTGCTGCTGCAGTGTCTCCTCTTTAAGCTGGTAGATGAGATCTACCTGTTCATTGAGCCACACCTCACGACTCCGAAGGCACTCTAGATGGCGACTTATGCAACTGTGAATCTGAGCTTTTACCTAGGAAATGCATGGTAGTATAAACTAGTGTTATAAGCCAAGGAATGACAATTCCCATAAAATACTAATGCTCTCAAACTTTTCAACATATACTCAAAAATTTGCCTACAATTTCAGTAATCCCATGAAGTCTTATGAATCCTAGTTAAAGAATCCAAGGCTAAAAGGTATACCTAATTTCTAAAATACCTTCACTCCTCTCCCTTAGAGGATCAGCAATTAAAAGAAAAAGATATGCCAGGGATACTAATCCCCCTCAGCTTTCCAGACAACTCTAAGCTTTACATGCCTTTAATCCCAGCACTCAGGAGGCAGAGAGGCATGTGGATCTTGATAAATTCCAAGCCAGCCTGGTTTACAGAGCAAGTTCCAGTTCAGCCAAGGCTACACAGAGAAACCCTGTCTCGAACAACCCCTTCCACCAAAAGACTCTCTGGCTGGTCTGTGTCCTTTTTCCCACCTATATGGAATAAGCAGTCCATTTATAGTAAGCCAGTTTAATACAGGCATGAGCCATCTTATCGAAAGCAAAGAGACCCATTAGGATGGATAGCTAAATTATAAACTAATGTTCCTAAGAGTGTATACAATGGTTCACATTTTGTCTATATACAAACATTTTGAGGGAAAAAAATTCAAAACAGCTATTTAAATCATTCATGAGCATTCACATAGTACATTGGTATATCATAAAAGTTCCCCTTTGGAAAAAGTTGTTTCTAAGTCATATACTACTTGAATCACTGACCAGCAGAATGCTATTGGAACTAACAAATTTCATTCTGACTTGCATTTAGAGACTATACCACTTATATCATGCTACAACAAGTTAAATTAAATAGAGACACAATGAAATGCCATTTTTATATATCAAAAAGGTACAGATATGCCAGGCATTGTAGCACACACATTTAATCCCAGAACTCAAGAGGCTAGCAGATCTCTGTGAGTTCCTGGCCACTCTGCTCTATACAGTGAGTTCCAGGACAGTCAAAACTATGTAGAGACCCAATCTCAAAAAAAAAAAAGCTAAGCAGATTCCTGCTCACTCTCTGTTACTCTGCATAACTAACTGGGCACAAGAGCCACACAAAGGAGCAATCAAAACACATGCTAAATGGCAAATCTCCAAGTAGGGTCTCAGATTCTTCCAGCATCTGACTTATTTCCCTGTGGGACCAAAAGCTCCAACATGCCAGGCAGAGGATTAATTAGGGTTAAGAACATGTAGGATGGGTCAAACTTTCTGGATGACATGGAGAAGTTAAGTGCTCTACCCAGCCTTGTGCTACAGCCAGACAGACCAAGGAAGAGGAAAGCACACAGCACACCTCTCGTAAGTTATCTTTAATTTGCTGTTCAGCCCGGAGTACTCCACCAATAGCAAGCTCCAGCTCCCTCCGTGCATCACTGCACCTCAAAAGTGTTTCTCTATTACTGTAGCAGCCACTTTGTTCCAGGGAAGTGTTCATTCTGCTCACTGTTCCTTTAAAAGAAAGAAAGAAACCAAAATAGCACCATAATTACAACCTGAAACCACCTTTTGATCATGGCTCAAATGATTACTCCAACCAGCTCTCATTACTAACATCTTTGGTGATTTCCAAGATACATACTCAATACATTGCCCCCCTTCCCTACCTAACCTGTTTCTGCTAGAAAATTCTAGCATATGCCTTTAATCCCAACACTTGGGAGGCAGAGCAGGCAGTTCCAGGAGAGCCAGGGCTACAGAGAGAAATGCTGTCACAAGAAAGGGGAAGGGGGAAGAAAGAGGGGGGAGGGAGGGAGGGAGGGAGGGAGGGAGGGAGGAAGGAAGAAAATTCTATGATTACTTTGGGGGACACTTTACATGTGAACATATATGTTTGAGGAAATACACCAATGGTCCTGAATTAACAGGATACATGTTGGTGAAAGTGTTAAAAGAACATTAAACCACTTTTGGTATTAAGGGGTTGTAATCCCAGCACTGAGTTGGGGAGGAACTCATGACCAGCAGGGCTACATAGCACTGGTTTTGAGACCCTGTCTCAAAAGATAACAAAACAAAAACACCAATCATTAATAGGATTCTGGACTACAGATGTGGCTCAATGTAGAAATAACTCTACCATGTGTGATTCCCTGGGTTTTATCCCTGCAACTGCAGATTTCCCCATCATGATCTTCAACCCACCCCCACACCACCCCCTCCCTTTGCTCGTAAAATCCCTCTTCCCTCTCTTGGACTGGACTAGAAGAGAATTAAAAAGAAAGAAAAAAAAAAGAGCCTTTGTTGAGTTAATTGAGTCGGTACTCTACTGGGTATACAGAAATTTCAATTTAGATGTTATATGGAAGTATTTGTCACAAGGCTACTCTGTCCCATGATCATTAGGCTAAAATTATTTCTGAGTAACATGCTATGGAGACATTTAGAAAAGGGAAGGAGGACTCAAAACCAGGGAGGGAAACAAAACTATCTCCACACAGGAAGGCTGTTTGCCTAGATAAGCAACTCTCTGGGAGGACATGATTACTACTCGCCAATACTTGGGCGACTTGTCTAGTAGAATCAGACTTCTTCAGAATATCAGCCCTAAGGAGGGGATGGCTTCACTGACCGCCTCACAGTCCTGAAGGCAATGGCTCAAAGAAGCCCGCTCTGGGCTCAGCAGCAACAGCCTGTCAGTGCAATCACAGCGGCTGGCTGCCCGTCAGAGGCAAAGGTACATTTTGGACTGACCTTGATAGCATCCCCAAGACTAGGTTTCACAACAGGCTGAAAGCTGGTTAGGTTAGGGCCAATACTGAGTTCCCACCCTCAGAAATAAACTGTGGGGCTGAAGAAGTGGCTCCGCAGTTAAATGCACTGGCTGCTCTTCCAGAGGACTAGGGTTCAATTTCCAGCACCCACATGATGGCTCACAACTGTTTGTAACTACAGTCTCAGGGGTCCTCAGATACAGGGGTCCATGTAAGTGATACAGAGACATAAATACAGACAAAACACCCATATGCGTAAAATAAGTTTTTAAAAAAGAAAGAAGAAATCTGTAAGAAGATGAAGCCCAGGAGGCTTTCTTACCTCACTTCAGCAAAGGACTCAGCTCGAGGAACTTCTGAGTTCCTACCAAAAACTCAAAGTCCAGTAAATTTCCTAACTTCCCACTTGCTAATTCTGTTACCTCTGTCTGTTTACCCACAATGACCTACAGAAAAGGCTTCCTCAATTGCATTTGTCAGAAGCCCCTGTGGAATTTTTTCTAACCCTAGAAACAGCAGCTGTATTAACTTGTGTTTCCATCTAATATTATAATCAGGCTTCAAGTATACTGAGCACATACTGTATGTTTTTTTGAAAAACCCCGCCAACACAATGTTGGAGCGTTTAGTGTCACCATGTTACTGCATCTGTTAGCCATGCATGACCTATGTAGCTATTTTCCCAATAGTCTTCATATGCCATACTTCTCAGGCCCTCGCTTGTGTGGAATGCTGCAATGTTTGGCACTATGAAAATTTTAATTAAAATATAGCTTTACAGTGTGAAAACCCACAACTCTAGAACAAGGCAGAAACCCTCAAATACAACTAGAGCAGACTATACTACTTGATCCTTAACAGGAATCTTTTAAATCTAATCACAAGCATGTTCAACTGCCCAGGAGTGGACACAGACAAAACACACAGTGGCTCAAGACCGGAGATCTCAGCACTCAGGAGGCTAAGGCAAGACTGCAGAGAGTTCAAGGCCAGTCTGGGTTACATAGTGAATTCCAAGACATCCTGGGCTACAATGTGAGACTGTCTCAACAAATCAAAATATCCCTAGTTGATTTTTTCTTGTCAGCAATGAAAAATTGTAAAATTGATTTTTTTTACCACATAGTTACCACAATTTTTTCAATTTAAGATGGGTACTGTCTTTCAAACAGAGTCATATTGTTAAAATTCACAATTCTATGATCTCAGCCTCCCAACACTTGGACTACAGGCATGGGCCACAGCTGCTGGCTGCCTACTCCTGGTCGTAAGAATAAGGCCATTACAGCCAGGCAGTGATAGCACACGTTTGTAATCCCAGCACTCGGGAGGCAGAGAGGCAGGTGGATCTCTGTGAGTTCGAGGCCAGCCTGATGTACAGAGCAAGTCCTAGGATAGTCAGGGCCACACAGAGAAACCTGTCTTGAAAAACCACAAAAGAAAAAGCAAGCAAGCAAGCAAGCAAGCAAGCAAGCAAGCAAGCAGTGCTGAAACTGAGGATGGCTTTCCAGTGAGGAGGCCTTGACAGAGGAGCCGTTCTCCACGCAGAAGCACTGTTTTCACTTTTTAACGTGTGTTCAACAGGTGCAGGATGTGCGTGTGTGTGTGCGTGTGTGTGCGCGTGTGTGTGTGTGTGTGTGTGTGTGTGTGTGTGTGTGTGCGCGCACGCACGCGCACCATCTCCTCTACTTCACTGTTACCTAACTAAGTGGGCCAAATTGACCCTAATCCCCAAAATTTAACTTTAAATACTGAAAACGTCCTTTAACTTCACCTTAACGATGCAAACTAGTGCCCTAGCACTTTCAGACAAGAACTGAATTGCATTACATTTTTCCAGAGTTGTATGTGTGTGTTTTGTTTTAACTTCCTTGTTTCTAGGATCCCTGCACTAAATTTTAGAGTACTGGAAAAATGTGAAAGAAACACACCCAATCCTCAACCCCCCCCCCAATAAAAGACCCTCAAGTTTGTGAGGGTGGTAGTATCTATATGCAACACACATATCTAGTTATTAAGTCCAAATATCTTTGAACCAGTATTGAGCAACCAATCACAAACTAAAGATAACTTGATATCATATGCTTTGACCATAAGATTTCCGAAAAGCTATAATTCTCATGACGCACATTAACCACAAACTGAAAGATGGAAAGGTTTATTACTGTGGGCACTGCTCAGTGGTAGTGTTTAACATGCTTGAGGTCCTGAGTTCAACTCTCAACACCAGTAATACAGTTAAATAAAACCTTTGCTATTTTAGTACAGTACCCATATTTCATGAAGCCAAAGGCTTACATAGTATGACACATACATGTGTGTGTGTGTGTGTGTGTGTGTGTAACTTAGAGCCTGGTATCCTGTCTTTAAGATTTATTTTTATGTGTATAAATGTTTTGCATGCATAAAGTAAGTGCACTGCATGTGTGCCTGGTACCTTGGAGGCCAAAAGGCATCTATGTGATTCCTGCAACTGGAGTTACAAATGGTTGAGCCATGTAGGTGCTGGGAACCAACCTGGTCCTCAGCAAGCCGAGCAAGTGCTCTTATTCTTTTATGTGGAACCATTTCTCCAGCCCCTAAATGACCCCTTTAAAGGATCACAGTACAGGGTGAGAGCTGGATTCAGGGTTCTCAAGGTCTAGTCCTGTTAGCTCCTCTACCTTTAGAGTATCACAACTCATGAATTATGTTTACCAAAATTAGAGTTTAAAATGAATGTTTTTAAGGGTTTACTATTAATTTCCATAGTCTCAAGTTTTATAGTCCTCAATAAATTATAAGCAGTGTTTCAGAACCCTCTGCCTTGGATGACAACTACAAAAATACATATAGCACTGTCTTAATAGGCTCAGAATAATCAAAATCCTCCCAAGTACCAGTGCCAGCAGGAAGGACTGAAGAAAAGAGCCTTCAGTCCCAGCATCTGGACGAAATCACAACTACTCCAGGCTTTGTTGACTGAATCAAGGTTTAAAACAGATTATCTTTTTTTATTATACACGAGACTCACCAAGCAGACTAAGCCTGCCTTTGCTTCCAGAGTGCTAGGATTAAAGGCGGAGGCCACCATGCATGGCTAGAATAGATTATCTCTTAACGCTATCCTCCAGTTCTCATTCAGTGTCAGCTTGCTCTCTGCCTCCAAGAAAGCCCTCCACTTTGAGTGGATAAGCCAAGAAGGTCCTAATGGACCCACAGTATGAAATACTGTCTATTGAGTTATCTCAGAAGAGAAAAACTACCTGAGACTGTAAAATCTGTAGTGAAAAGCTATCAATTTAAAACAGTAAGTGCTACTTTACCTTGAGCCATTTCCTGACTTGCACGTTCTTCTCTGTCAGTGAAAAAAGTTTTTAAATCACAACACATTGTCTCAAACATTATACAGATCTTAAACTGAATCCACTTCCAATTCTTTACCTTCGGCAGCGCTTTCAGATGGAGCTGCTAGACTCCCAGCACAGAAACTCTTAAGCAGTAACCGAAAAACGGCTGCAAAATCCTGCCACCTGATGGCAAAACTAAGTAAGGTTTTTCTGGTTCAAAAACTGAAAAAACTAACGGTAAAATTAAGCTAGAGCAACAGTGACGCAAACAGCTTTCTAGGCTTCACTTTGCCCTTTCTAGGAGCGGCTGTGAAACCGGTCTCCCAGGGCTCCCCGCACGCATGCGCGCTCTCCTGGACAAGGCAGCACACTCACCTCGCAGTGCGGCCTCGCGATGCAAACTACTGCGTGTGCGCAAACTACTGCGTGAACGCGAGCAGCTACCTTTTTACCCTCTCGGCTAGTCAGGTGCCCGGGCCAGGCTGCGCCCCGCCCTGCACACGTCAGCGCTCTCCTCCCCCCACCTGCTACTCCGCCCACTGCACCCGCCGCCGGAGCCACAGCAGCTAGGCTCCTCCAGCAGCCTCTGCAACCTGCTCAGCCCAGCCCAGGGCTCAGCTGCAAATCACCAACCAGAGAAAAAGCTGGGTCGGCAGGTGGACTGCGATAACGGTCCACGTGCCGGCTGGGCTTCGCCCTAGAGCTGTTCGGATTTGGTTAATTTGGGGGTAGTTTTGCTGTTGTTTTTTTAGAGTTTAGAAAAGCTCTTGCTGGCCCGCAGGGCAGTGGTGACACAGGCCTTTAATTCCAGCACTCGGAAGACAGAGGCAGGCTCTGTGAGTTCAAGGCCAGCCTGGTCTACAGCTACAGTGAGTTCCAGGACAGTCAGGGTTACACAGAAACCTAGTCTCGAAAATAAAACAAAAACCAGAAGCTCTTGCTGTGTAACTAAGACTGGCCTGAGGTTCCAGAGTGCTGGGACTGGCAGGATTCAAATGGGGAAAAAAATGAGGCAGGATATAGAAAATGCTTCTCACTCTGGGATCTACTTTACATTTCCTGCTGTCTGAGAGTAAAACTTCAACATAACTGATAAAGCCAAAATTGCCAACAGTGACAGAGCTGGTTTTCCTAAAGACGGTTCAGAAAAAGGATATCAAAACCAATTGCATAGGGTTTGGTGCTCAAATGTGTAATCTCAACATTTATGAGGAAGAAATAGGATCCAGAGTTAAAGGGAAGTCTCAGCCACAGTAGAATTCAAGGTCTGTCCAGGACACCAGTGACCGTTTCAAAGAATACTAATTAACAAAAACCCTATGCTTACTTTTGGCCAGAACGTCCTGACCTTGAGTTGAACTGTATAAACTCCTCTTATCCCTTGCCCCAAACAATACACCTCATAAAACCACCATAGTTTCATTTACAAACACTCATTCTTTAAACCAGCTTACATCCTTTTTTTACTTAATGTTTGAACTTTACTCAACTTTTAAATTTTGCTTCATCTTTAAACCTTGTTGTAAATTACAACTTGAGCAATGGACATAAAAACCCATGGTAGACACTTAAGTGCAAAACTCTGGAGGAGGTCACACCCATGTCTTAGATGTCTACGGTTTGATAGATGGAAGTATATCTCTTATCTCTACATAATAGACTCATTAACTTTACTTTACTCAGACTAGTTCAGACATTCTTTCCTGAGGTGTGGTCAGGATCAAGCCAAGGGCGGGGTGAGCTGACTCAACACTGGAGGCAGTGAAGAGACTAGGATATAAATACAGGTATGAGCCACATATTTTCCCTTTTCTATGGATATAAAGTGACTTTTGTGAACATCAAGAGTAAACAAAACCATGAGAGAAGACTCAAACATCCCTAGACACCAAATCCCAGACACCAAGGCAGCAGTTTACCTCCTTCATCCTAAAGCACGGTTTCTGAGATCCCAAATCAAACTTTCATTAGAAAGAAAGAAAACAGCTAATTCTAAAATCCTCTTTGGATAACACATTTGGTGAAGATACAAAAACTAGATGAACGGAAAGTGTCTGGTTCTCTTCATGTCAATGGCTGATGCTTAGTTTATTAGAGTAAAACTCATGTTAAGAAGATAATCCCAGCACTCAGGAGGCTATAGCAGGAGAATCATGCTTGCCATCCTGGGCTATATTATGAGTTCAAAGCTAGCCTATCTATACCAAGACCCTGTCCCAAATACTAGGGGACAAGGAGCAGAGCAAATCAGTGTGTGGACCGCTGTGATTCTTAACATTCCCATTTTAGTGAACTAAAAATCCCCTTTCCACCCATTCACTCTATCCTGTCCAGCCTGGTTCTCCAGTTCTTTCTGCCAGCAATGATAGTCCCTTCTGTCTGTCTACTGTGCAAGTTACAAGCATTAGAGAGCCTTCCCTAAACAAATACATCATTCTTCAATATTACCAGTCAACAGAACCATCATGCTGCCTTCTGGTGCCTACTGACATCTATATAGGTTTCCAGTGTGGACCCTTTAACACAGAGGCGATCCTTCAACAGTTCCTCATGGTGTAGTGACCCCCAACCATAAAATTATTCTCATTGCTACTTCATAACTGTAATTTTGCTACTGTTATGACTCATAATGTAAATATTTGTGTTTTCCAGTGGTCTAAGGTGAGCCCTATGAAAGGGTCATTCAACACCCCCTAAAGGAATCATGACCCACAAGTTGAGAACTGCTGCTTTAATACCTGATACCCTGCGGGGCGGTGGTGTCACAGGCCTTTAATCCCAGCACTCGGGGAGGCAAAGCCAGGTGGATCTCTGTGAGTTAGAGGCCAGCCTGGGCTGCAGAGTTCCAGGAAAGGCACCAAAGCTACACAGAGAAACCCTGTCTTGAGGGGAGAAAAAAAAAACAAAAAAAAACCTGATGTCTTTATTAGACCTTATTTCTTAGCCTGAGGATTCTCTCAGTTTTGAACACTCCAGCACCACACACACACCTGGTATTATCTGCACCTTGGCATTAAGAACATGCTGTATGTTCGACAGAGTTGGCCTAGTGAGAAAGGCGCCCACAGCATTGTACCAATGCTTGTCTTTAACTTGCCAGTAGTTTAATATATCTTTTACTAATGGATGGATGAATAATGTTAATAACCAAATTCAGAGCAGCCACAATAAAATAATTTGTTATAAACATAATGAACTTGATGTCCCATTAAGGGGTGTAGTATTAATTTAGGAAAGTAATTTAGAAGAGGAAAATGTTTCTAATACAACTGTTCTCTTTTGTCCCAGGACGGGGGTCCAATGTCCCCTCTTGTGAATGCTAAGCAATACTTTTAAGGCACACCTTAGCCCTTGGTTCCTGACAGCCTCATGGAGTTCAAACTGGCCTTGAACATGGTATTCTACCTCTTGCCTGGGCTCTTAGAACTCCGGCAACAACACCCAGATTAACTTAATTCCTTGTTTTCAAACAGAACAGAACTGGTGAGGGTGTCACCACAGAAACCATAATCCCAGGGGAAGTGCTGAGAAAGATTGTTTTAAAAAGGCCAGATCTGAAAATCTTAGTTCCATAGACCCAAAACAACAATGGATCTGGGGGGTAAAATGTGCACTATTTACAGCCAACTCAACATTTCCCCCCTCAGGCTCTGCAGTACCACACAAATTCCAAGTGACATCCACAAAAGCTAGGGAGGCTTTCAATCCTAGGGCTGTACCCTATCTTCAACTTGAACTTCTTGCCCCAAGACAGTCAAGGATAGGAAAATAGGTACTTATCAGCACCACGTAAGAATACCATTTTAGGCAGGTGGATCTCTGTGAATTCCAGGCCAGCCTGGTCTACAAAGCGAATTCCAGGATAGCCAGAGCTGTTCCACAGAGAAACCCATTCTTGGGGGGGGGGGGGGAGAAAGAAAGAAAAAAAGGAAAAGAAAAGAAAGAAACATTTTATCTCTTATTTTATATAACTATCGTGTGGGTTTTTCCTACAGAAGCAAACAAGAAATGAATTTTTTTTTCCCTCTCTCAAAGCTGAGAGACTAGCACTAAAGCCAAAATAAAGCTCAAAACATATCTGACGAATTATTTTGGAAGGTGTAATTGTCCACATATGAAAGGACTGTTATTTACTGACAAAGAAACTCCACTACCCTATTTTGTCAGCTACTCACCAATTGCTAGTTCCACAGGGCAATCAAGGTAATGCCAAATGAAGGAACTCTAAGCTCAAAAGCCCCAAGTAGAATCCTAGTCCCCAAGAAAAACATCTTGATTCTGCTGTACAGTCCAGCCAAGCAAAGGCAGGACTAAGAATGAGCACACGATGCGTCATCCGTGCTACACAGAGCATCAGTCGACAGAACACCTACACAACAGTTCTTTAGCTCACTTGCCTGTGAGCTCATCTAATTCACGAGTATGCATGACAAGCCAGGACCTGTGCTACACAGACTGTAAGCTTACAAACGATGCCCAAAGTGTTAGATTTAACAGTCACAGAAGACCAGCTGAGGAGAGGAATACAGTGGCTCCTCTGACAGACAAGCACAGATAGTCCCCAGAATACAAGTGCTCAATTTGGAGACTGTCGTGAACTTGACAGAGTTAAATACCATACCTACATCACAAGCTCCCAGGTGCAAAAGTCTTCGTCTGACTGCTCCTTAGCCATTTGGCTAAGATCCAGCTTGCGTCTAATCCCCAGCCACACCAGGTATTTTGAAGGAGCCATTAAAGGTTTATGTAGTCAGTCAAGTATTTGAGGTCTTGAACAGTCAGGAAGCAGTGTTGTCCCTGAGGATACAATGGTGCGTCGCCATCTAGTGGAGACTTTGTGCCACTGGTTCATTGACCACTAGATTTCTGACTAAGCGGCACAGTTAAAAGATAATTAGCAGACACAGTGACTCTCTAAAAGCATACCAGTATGTTAACACTGTATGGGCAAAGCACTATTTAAATGCTAGCCGGGAGACTCTCAAATGGAGAAGGGACATATGCCAGAATACCCAGAGTTTATAAAACCCATATATAGATCCCTGAGGTTCCCAGCAGTCTACACTGATTTAACAAACTAGAGAGGGAGTAAGTCCTCTGTACTTCTAAAATTAGGTACAACCTCCCCTTCCTGTAGCTCCACTTTTCCACTTTTGAAAATATTCCCTCAACAGAATAACTTAAGAGACTTAGACTTAAGTCATGATAAAACCTTCATCACAAAACTTTAAATGTCTAGGTTATTTTCCTAGAGACTCAAAGATAATTGGAGTTGACTTATTGGAAGAGGTAAAACGGAGAAGTAAATGTAAGGACTGTTAATAGTGCCAGAGGCTACACATCTCACTCCTCTGTACAATTCTGCAAGCTAGCAAACCTACCTCCCAAACAGCTTTGTGGTGGCGTGCACCTATGTAATCCCAGCAGAGCCGGGATTCCTGCAGCCTGTCTCAAACAAGCCACACAAACAGGGCTGGAGAGATGGCTCAGTGGTTAAAAGTACTTGCTGCTCTTCCAAGGGGCCAGAGCTCAGGTCTCAGGACCCACATCAGGTGGCTTACAATGGCTTGGACTTCCAGGTGTAAGGAGATCTGACACCCTCTTCTTTTTTTTTTTTTAAGATTTATTTATTTATTATGTATCCAGAAGAGGGTGCCAGATCTCATTACAGATGATTCTGAGTGCTGGGAATTGAACTCAGAACCTCTGGAAGAGCAGTCGGTGCTCTTAACCTCTGAGCCATTTCTCCAGCCCGAACCCTCTTCTTAAACAAACAAAGGCAAAGAGCAAATCAAGTAACTTGCTGAGCAGTACAAATGAGATAAACCTCCTCCTGCTGTCACACCCGGGTGAATTTCTTTCCAAGATTGTGGTGTACTTTCAGTTCAGAAATGCCACAGTGGGATCCTAACAGAGAACCAACTGACTTACCGTCCCATACACACTCAGGGAAACAACTCAAGAGCCCTACAACAATATTGCAAATTCTCAGGCGGGTGGTAGAAAGTCAAGTCCTCACACAAGAGTGTTACCCTGCAAACAGCACTAAAGAAAGCTGTGTGCACCGAGGGTCAGGTCCTCCAGCCCTCTGCCTTGTCATCTCGATCCATCCTCCCAAGTTCCAGCCTGTAGCGCTTAAGACGGTATTGTTTTCCCCCTAAGGACTTAGTAACATCAGGGCCAGGAGCGCGTCCATTTCTTACACTGCTATATCCTGGACACCCTGGGCATACAGCATTGTATAAATGAGTGCCTGAGCAACGCATCAACGACCCTGCAAGCTCTCTTCTCATCAGCAGAAGGCAGAAAGTAAGCTACTTTGGAGGACTGTAGGAAGAATTAACTAGGATGTTAAGTAATACTGTGTTCACGACATAGCCTCCAACATTCCAGCTTGCCAAACCATTCGGAATAGGAGCAAATGTGCTCTGGATCAATACTGGAAAACAGGCTCATCTGGCACGGGAGTCCCAGACAAGAGCCATAGAAACAGGGCTGTGACCGCTGAAAACCCAGGGAGGGACCGTCAGGAGAGTGTAGGAAAGGGATGGAAGAGAAGCTTCTCCAAGGCTTCAGGCTGCCAACTGAGGCCCAGGGACTGAGCACGTCGACAGGAGGGGAGGAAAGGACAGGCCCAGCGCTCGGGAAGAAGGGAGGGGTGGCAGCTCCGGGTCGCGGGGGAGGGAGAGGAGTCCAGGCCTGGCGTGACACGGGGAAGGGACAGGCGACGGGGCCCGGCACGCAGACAGGCAGGATGGTGGCCCGGGACCCCGCGTGTGTCGGGAGGAAGGCGGGCAGGACAGGCACAGGCCGGGGCGAGGAGGGCCGAAAGGCAGCCAAAGGAAGCGCGCCCGCCCCGCCGGCCGCACTCGTCCTTACCAGCTGGCAGCACTTCTTCCGGTGATCGGAGGGGACCTTGGACCGACCCAGACAGCTAGCCACGAAAGGATCGGGCTCCAGACCTCAGAGCTCTCGCGATAGCAAGGCCTTGCGATCACGCCTCTAGTTAGGGTTCTGACAGTTCCGCGAGATTTCCTTCCGCGCCTGCGCAAAGCCTCCTTAGGAGGAGCGTGGTAATTTTCCCTGTCCCTAATCTGGGTCCTTTTCATGTCGATCTGTAAGTAAATTAAGTATATGGAAGATGTGCAATGCTGGATGGAGAAATATGCCAAGTGAGCCTCTTGCACAAAAATGCTCGCACAAGGTAGACTTTATTTCGCGGTAACATTCATATGTAAGAATACATGTCAGAAGACACATAAGACCGTATATCGCATGACTCCTTTATCGTGGAAATCAAGGCAAATTCTTTAAAAAACATTTTGAGTTGACACATAGTAATTGTCCATGTCTATGAGGTACAGTGTTAACTTTCAATGCATGTAAACAATGTATGGATCAGATGTGGGTAATTGCTATAGTTATCATTTATTTGTATTGATAACATAGAAAATCCTATCAACTATCTTTGAAATAGACAATCTGGGTGTGGTAGCACCTGGCTACAATCCCAGCACTTGGGAGGAGGAAGCGGAAGGATGGGAGTTCAAGGCTAGCCTCCACTACTGGGAGTTTGAGAGATGTGGGAGACTGAGGGATCAGATGATTATTATCAGTAGAGTTGTCCTACTGTGCTGTAGAATACTAGCTACTATTTCTCCTACCCAACTCTACCCTTGCTAATAGGGCAGTCAAATTCTAAAGGACAGAAAAAAAGGGGGGGATGCCTAGAGGCTGGAGACAAACTCAGTGGAGAGTTAGAGTTTAATAAGTTTCCTTATGGTAGGGAGTTGGAGAGATGCTTCAGAGGTTAAAAGCACTTACTGCTCTTGCAGAGGGCCCAGTTTTGGTTCCCAGCACCTATATAATGGCTCACAACCATCCATAACTCCTGTTCCAGGGTTCCAATGCCTTCTGACCTCAAAGGGCACCAGGCATGCACATGTTACATATGTATGTGTGCAGACAAAACAGTCATACAAGTAAAATCTTTTTCCTTTGGGGCTTGTGGTGATTTGAATAAGCATATCCCTCATAGGCTCATACATTTGAGTGCGTAGGGATCAGAGAGTGGCACTATCTAGAAGGTTTAGGAGGTGTGCATCCTTGTTGGGGTAGGTGTGGCCTTCTTGGAGGAAGTATGCCACTAGCGGAGGACTTTGAGGCTTCAGAAGCCCAAGCCAGACCCAGTGGCTTACTCTTTTTTCCTGCTGCCTGTGGATCTGGATGCAGAACTCTCAGCTACTTCTGCCTGCATGCCACCATGCTCCCTGATGTGACAATAATGGACCGAACCTCCGAAGCTGTAAGGCAGCCCCAATTCAGTGCTTTCTTTAATAAGAGTTGCTGTGGTCATGGTATCTCTTCACAGCAATAGAACCCTAAGACAGGGCTGATGGAGATCTCTGAGATTAGACAAGAAGATGGCTGCAGAGCAATCTGATGGTTTTATCTCCGCTGAGTGACCACTTACAAATGGTGAGTGATGCATTTTAACTTAGGGGAAAAATGCTACAATTTTTGACAAAGTATTGAGAAAATAAACGTCAGAGTCAATGTTGTCACACTTTCAAGTCAGTCTATTTTAGGTGGACTGTGTGCCACACATAACTAATCCTAGAGCTGGTCTCCACCACCCGCAGAAGTCTGGCATCTTACTCCCTGTCAGACAGCATGAGATCTGGAGGCCACCTTCTCAGGGTGTCTCTAGCCTGTTCTAACCTTATCCAAACACAGGGATATGAGGATATGCAGAGAGGACATGCCTGAGTAACTGGAAGGATAAACGTGAGTACCAAGAGCAGAGAAGAATACCAGTTTCATCATTAACACACATGCTTTTTTCCATTATAAACCAGAAAGTGAACACTGTCAGAAAAACCTAACAGAGCAGAAGTTGTAGAAATGGACATGGGCTCCAGGGGAAAGCACACGTGCATGAAACCCATTTGAGCACAGGGAAAATACTGTAATTAGTAATTGGTATTATTGGGTTAATTTTTTTAACATGTTTGGTCTCCTTTAAATGTTTGTTTGCTTTATAACACGCATCAAGTTAATACAAACGTAATTGGCAAATTTATTTATTTATTCATTTATTTATTTGTGTTTTTCAAGATAGGGTTTGCCTCTAGAGACTAGGCTGGCATAAGATCCGCCTGCCTCTGCCTCCCAGTACTGGGATTATAGACCACCACCACCACCACCACCATCACCACCACCCAGCCTGGTAAATTTAAATCATACAAATATTCAAATGTTGCTCAACTTTGAGGGCCACTAGAAGCACATTTACCCAGTGATCAACAACACAGAACTTTCCTGGATTCTCCTTTTCACCACACTATAGGTGCAGTTCTCTGGGTGGAATTTGTGCTGACACTTTTCTTCATCATAGACCACGGGTGTAAAGATTCTGTCAATGATACAAGACAAGATCTGTTATAAGGGAAAAAAAACAAAAAAACAAAACAAAACAAAAAAAACGTTTATTCACCCAGCCCTGCTGCTCAGACATGCTCTGTGCAAGAAGCAGATCACACACACTCCAATTACCTGGGGCTCCCCTCACCAACTTAAGGGCTTCCTTGGGCTGTTAATGTCCAAAGTGTAGACTCCAGGCATCTACACCTGTCTCTGCCATGGGGTCACAGAGACCATTCCTAACGTGGGTCCTGTATTCGACCCTCTACGCACTAAAGGACACTGGGAGGTTCTGGCAGGCTCAGAAGCAGGTCTGGGTGACTCTGGGACAGCAAAGCTTTTACTAGCCTTGCCCTTCCCACCCTCCCTGTTCAGGGAGTTTTCCACAATAATTGTGCTGGACCATGGAAAGGGAAGGGGGGTCCCAGCCCTGTGGTGTCTGGTTAGAAGGGGAGCTCATCCCAACAACAGGAGCAGAGAGCCATCCCAGGCCAGGGTCGTGGGACCCAGGAAGAAGCCACGGAGCAGACCTTCCTGGGAAAACCCCGGCACACCCACTTTTAGGAATCATTGCCCTCAAAGACCATCTAAAGGCTTGAGATTTAAATTGCCTTGCCAGAGCCAGACTTGGTGGCACCCAGCAAGCACTTGGAGGTAAAGGCAGGTAGATCAGATTCAAGACCATCCTCAGCTACACAGTGAATTTGAGGCCAGTCTAGGTTACAAAGTCCTTGTCTCAGAAAACAAAGCTAAAGGCTGGAGAAAAGTGTTCAGTGGTTAAAAGCACCTGCTGCTTTTTCAGAGGATGGCAGTTCAGTACTCAGCACCCATGGCTGGTGACCCACAAAGGCCTATAACTCCAGTACCAGGGGAGTCAACACCTGGCCTTCATGGCCTTGCATGTATGTGTGTATACAGCCATACACATACACACATATATAAATAAATAATAAAATAAACCTTGTTTTTCCTTTTCTTTCTTTTATTTATTTTTTTGTTGTTGTTTTCTTTGTTTATTTGTTTGAGACAGGATTTCTCTGTAACTGCCCTGGCTACTCTGGAACTTCCTTTGTAGACTAGTCTTGTCTTGAACTCACAGAGACTCACCTGCCTGCCTCTGCCTCCTAAGTGCTGGGACTAAAGGCATGTGTGACCACCGACCAGCTAAAATAAATCTTTTTTAAAAACCAAAGAAAAAGACAAACTGCCCTGCCCAGAATACATAAAAGAGGTCATTTCAGTCCCTTCTGTAACAATGTGTCAGTATTAAGAAGACCCGGAATTTTATCCTAAAGGAAGAAGACATTTCAGTCCTCTTCCTCTCGTCATTTGAAACCATTCATTGATCTCAATTGTCTGGTTCACAGGACATCGGAATTTGCAGCCCTCAGTGGACCATGCAGGGAGAAGATGGCAGGATGTCTTCTCACAGTTGACCAGGGCACTGGGCACTCAACCAAAACCTTCATGGCCAGGATAAGTTTGAGGCCAGCCAGGGCTACTCAAGACCCTTTCTCAAAACAGAAAGAAACAACAAAACTGTTGGCACAGTGGCACTGCCTGTAGTTCCAGTGTTGAGATCAAGTCTGCCCTGCTCTAAATTACTTCATATTGTGAAACACAGTAGTTTTCAGGCCATGCCTGGCTGTGGAGGAATCCACTTTATAAGCTGCATTTCATTTAGTTTGTGTTCAGAGAAGGAGGCAGGATGACTTTGCACTTGTCCTGCGTGTAAACAGCACCATCCACCCAGCACCACCCACAAGACTCACTGCTGAACAACTTAGAAATCAAAAGGATTGTGTCCTGAGCAGGGTCCCACATAAATGTGGAAAGAAAGACCTGACTCCAGAAAGTTGTCCTCTGACCTCCACACACACCATTCCCACTGGATCACACACACACATGTTTACACTAATGGTGTTTTAAAGGGGAAGGGCTGAAAGAGCACTCCAGACTTTCCCCGGGCTTCAGTTCCTGCTGCTAAGCAGCTGACAGCTCGTTCACCTGCTGGCCCTTCTGGACTCATTGTTTAGCCTGTATGGCTTCAGTAGTCCACCTCCTCACTGGGCAGCTCTACTTGACGCTGAGGTCCCCTCTAGGTGCACCTCCAACAGATTCTCTGCATCTCTATCGTTTTTCTGCCTGCCTCCAGCCCTTTTTCAGCTCTTCCAACTCTGCTGTGCTCTGTCAGCTTTCTATAACCATTTTGTAATCTACATACACAAATACGTACATACATACACTTACTGTGTGATGTGTAAAGCATGATCAGAGAGTTAATGGTAGTAATTAAAGTTGTTATAAAGAAAAATCTGTTTGCCACTGACTAGGTATCATGGGAAATTGGGACTCCTTGGCACACTGTAGCCCCTAAACCAAACACACACACACACACACACACACACACACACACACACACACAAATGTAATTTTCTGTTGAAAAGAAATCAATGTAGCTTATGAATTTGCTGTTATTCAATAAACTCTAGCCTTGTGGATAGATGCAAACATATCTGTCTATGCTTCTCACATAGTGCTCACATCACACTCAGCTTATACAGGAGACTGAGGTAGCAGGATCTCTTGAGCCCTGGAGTTTGACAGCAGGACAACTTAAGGAGACTTTGACCAAACATAAGACAAAACAAAATGGAGACTCTGAAGAGTGTTTATATAGGACCCTGCAGAATCAGTGGTTGGGACTTACTCCCTGCAACAGTTAATTGCAGCTTTTCCACAGAAACACTTATAACTGTCTCTCACCCAGGATGAGCCTGTGGGATGGAAGCTTAAATCAAGATCCAGGCATCCTTCAATGATTCAAACCATAGGTCACACAACGGGAACAAAGCTTGTAGGGACACTGAACCAGCCCCTAGCACATGATGACAGGTGACTGTAAAGGTGTCAGAGATAGCCCTTTTTTTACTTACCATGGCTAAATTCTAGCATGCTGCAGTGCATGCCTCTGGTGTTTAATAAAGCAAACTTAAATCCTTCTAGATTGTATTTCAAAGCAGATAGTTGAAACCAAATTAGGCCTTCCTTTTTAATCTAGTAGTAGTAGCTGGGGCTAGCGGACCATCTTGTTCCTGCTGCTTACTCTGAATCAGTTCCTCACTTCTTTACTGGCTTTGCCTTGTATCAGTGTATTATGAAGCATTGTGGGTAATTAAAAAACACCTACAGACTTGGGTTTAGCTCAGTGATAAAACACATATCTGTAATGCATAAAATAAACAAACAAACATCTCTCTGTTTCAGTCTCAACCCAGAATGATGGAATCAAAACCTTTGGGTGTCAAATCCATACCACCTTAATATTTGATTTATTTCATTTTATTTATTTTTCATATTTTGGAGACAGAGTCCATTGCATCCCAGGCTGGCCTTAAACTCTGTATGTAGCTCATTTTGCCCTTTAACTCCTGATCTTCCTGCTTCTCTGCCTCACTAGCTAGGGTTGATAGCATGTGCCACTATGCTCCATTTATGTTGTACTGGTTCCTGGACCCAGGACCTCAGCCTGCTACACAAGCGCTGTACCAGCTGAGCTGTATCCCATATCATGGGCTTATTACTCTACACTCCTCAAGTGATTTAAGTGTTCAGTCAGGGCAAGAACTGCTGCTTTAGCTCTTTGATGGCCCCAGTGCTTAAAAGACAACAGCAACATTGACCACAGACTTCCACATATGCCATCAGCTCCACTGAATCAGAGTGTGTCCTGGGCTGGGGAGTGAGTCTCAGCAGTGCTTGTCTGTAGTGTGTGATCCCAGTACTGCACCCTCAAGCACCTAAAATGTATATGTTAACAAGATCTCGTGGTGGTATACATATTAAAATTTGAATGCTGCTTTGTAGCCCTGGCTACATGTGAGAGCCAAAGAGCTTTGCATGGGCAACTGAGTCCCAAGAGATTGCTACTGATCTGGTCTTGGTGGAGCTTGACTTTGCTAAGTCTCAAAGCTCTGTAGGCCAGTGGTTCTCATTCTATGTGTCAAAACCCCCAGGGGGTCCAATATCAAATATCCTGCAAAACAGATATTTACATTACGATTCATTACAGTAGCAAAATTACAATTATGAAGTAGCAATGAAATAATTTTATGGTTGAGGATCACCACAACATGAGGAACTGTATTAAAGGGTCCCAGCATTAGGAAGGTTGAGAACCAATGCTCTAGGCAATCTTGTCCAACTAGAATTGTTAGCAACCTTTTTACAGCTGAGGCAAATTGAAATCCTTTATTTTACTGTTTCTGTGTACATATATTCAAAGACTTTCATTTGCCAGCAGGTCATATTTACCAGGATATAATGATATGAAAAACATTAAAAAAAAACAAAAACAAATGAAACAAAACAAAAAACAGAACAACCAAAAACAAACCAAGCAAGCAAACAAACAAAAAACCCAAGACTTTTGCCATCTGTAAGAAGTCTAGTGTAAGTTACACGGCACTATGCATCACATGACATCACCCAGATGGCAAGGATCACAAGGATGCCCAGCAGAGCTTTCTACAACGAAAAGGTCAGGGCTGGAAAATGAATGATTCTTGAAGGCCATCCCCAACTGAGTGCCTGGGACAAAGGTCCCTGATGGGTTCTGGGAACAAGTGTGGGGAGTGATGCTTCCACCTTCAGGTGACCCAGGTTGGGAATAAGGCACATGCAGGTTAGCAACCGGAGCTATAGAAAACTGAGTCACAGGTCACAGAGAAATAACGGCATGTGCTGGTTATTGAAGAGGAAGTGTGAGAAACCCTTGCAGCAAGATGGCTTTTTATAAGAGATTATTTTGTATATATGGGTGTTTTGCCTACATGTAAGTATGTGCACCACATATGTGCAGTGCCCACAGAGGCTGGAAGAGGTCATTGTATCCCCTGGAACACGAGTTACGGTTGTGAGCGGCCACATGGGTCCTGGGTTGAAAAGCAGGCAATACTTTTAACCACTGAGACATCTCTCCAGCCCAAATAAAGTGATTTTTAAAACAGAATACTTAGAATTAAACAGATAGAAATGAGGGCAAGAAGGAAAGGTTTATGAAGAGAATAGAACATGAACAAGAACATAGACAAGCAAAACACAGCTGGAGGCCTGCACTGGGGCTGGGTTAGTTAGAGATGTGACTGGAACATAGGGACACATCAGAGTGAAACCAAGACAGGCACTATAGGACCTGCAGCTGTAGGCACTGGGACAGGTCTGTCAGGGCCTGCCTGCCGGTTGGAAGAGGATCTGGACCACCACCGTCCAATCACAAGAGCCTTGATAAAGGCTCCGTAAATAACAAGTGAAGCCTGGAAGGTATCAACTTAGAAAACAACATAGGAAGAATTTCTCTAGAACAATGAAATAGGAAGTCTTAGAAAATAGCAAGAGCAATAAAGGCATGGGGTGTGCGCGCGCGTGCGCGCACACACACACACACACACACACACACACACACACACACACACGAAGACATGGCAATAAAGAGACACCACACACATGAAGACAAAGGATCAGTAAACACCCAGGAAATTCAACTTACCCAAAGCAAAAGAAATGTGATGTAGATAGAAGGAAGATGAGAATGGCCATGCCCTTGAAAATCTGCAGAGGGAAACAGGTCCATAGGGAAGTGATGAGCACAAGGGGCATTCCCATGGGAACAGTGTCTATGGAGCAACTAGAAAGTGTAACTTCAGGCCACTCACATTTCCTTCTAACAAGACCCTGAGAACAGCACAGGAGTGAAGACAGTCCCCTGAAAAGGCATCTCAGCCCACTGTAGTGTGAACACCCAAGCAAACAGCTGACTGAGAACACAGTGACTCACAATAACAACAGCAACAACAAACAACAACAAAACCACAAAGTAGGATGAGAAAAGCAGGGACAAGGGACCCACTTTGCACTGTGCAGTGCAGCTGCACTACAGCCTGGGTCTGTGATTATTGTGACACATGGTATAACCTGGAACTCATGGTGTAGCCCAGGCTAGCTTTGAACTCAGGGCAATCCTCTTGCCTCGGCCTTCCAAGTGCTGGGAAAACAGGCTTGAATCACCATACCCGGCTTAGAAGGCATTTTGTGACTTGTGACTGTGACACCTTTCTCTTTGGGCTCTTCCTCTTTTCTTCTGCAGTGAAATCCATCCAACTGAAAACCATAAAGAAATGCATGCATCTTTCCAAAAGAAAAGGAATGAAACAGAAAAACCCAAACCAAAACCTTCACCAAAAATTACTGCTCAAAATGTTTAACACATACCAACCATCATAATGCACTCATTCTTGTTATTTATTTTCACTCTTTAGTTCACACCTAAAACAGCCTGTTGATAGGATTTCTGCACCCCTTAGATGGAAGGAATACTTTTCCATGCTAAGGTTGATATGGATTCACAACATGCCTCCGCAGTTGGGCATGGTTGTGCATCCCTGGCGGGACCTAGTCACTTCCGCCTAGTCATTTCTGGGTCAAAACATCTCTCATGACCAGGACCCCGTGGCTTTGCATGGTTGAATAAATGGCGCAGCCCAACCATGTGATCTACGCACATGCCTGGAATAGCTACATGAGCCTGTGTGCGCAGGCATGGCCCAGACTTTATAAGCTGGCACCATGATTCCCAGCCCCACTTCACTCATGTGTCTTTCCCACAGGCCTGTGCACCTCTGTCTCTTTACCTTATCTTAGTAAAACTCTATGAGCCGGGCGGTGGTGGTGCACGCCTTTAATCCCAGCACTCAGGAGGCAGAGCCAGGCAGATCTCTGTGAGTTCAAGGCCAGCCTGGGCTACAAATCGAGTTTCAGGAAAGGTGCAAAGCTACACAGAGAAACCCAGTCTTGAAAAACAAACAAACAAAAAAACCCAAACAACAACAACAAAACCTCTTGTTAGTGGATTCTGCCCTGTTTTGTGACGTTTTCTCACAGGGAAAGAGTACCACAAATAACCAACAGAGAGTAATTTTTTACTGAGTTATAGAAAGGAATCAAGGAGCCAGAGTTGCATCCCAAGCCTTGGTGGTTGTGCAGGACTTGAGATTCCTGCAGCTCCGTGAAGCCACACCGGCTTGAGACAGTGGTGGATGGCCCTCAGGCTCTAGTGCTTTCCCTTTCTTCCTCCCCCCCCCCCCCTTGTCTCGCTTCCCGCTACGGCAGCGTGTGGACTTCAGATTTCCTGTGGAGTTAATAACATGTTCATAGTATTAGGCTCACTGGCAGCAGACAGGAGACTGTTGTGTCTTCTGCTGTGCCATGTGAGCCCCACAGGAAATGATCCATGCTGGCTGCTCACTGCTGCTTTCATGAGCACAGGCATTCAGGGAAGATTCCGTGGGTCTTCAGGCTTATCAAGGCTCCCAGGTGATGCTGAGATCCTAGTCTGAGGACCACCCCTGAGTAGGGAGGCCCCAAAGTCACCTGTCTCCTCTGCATGCTGTTCTGCCCTGCCTCCCTTGCTGCAGACAGTAGCGTGTACCCCTGAAGCATGAGGCACAGGAGAGTAAAGGAAACTAGCTCTTGTTGGGGCTTCTAGGTGGTGTGCCTTTGTGACCAGCGTGGGTGAAGCAGACTGGCAGAGGTCCCTGAATGGTGTCCCCTTTGTTAAGTGTCTGCTCCTGGAAAGGGAGGCCCTGCTCTTCATAACCAAAGGTCAGGGTCTTCAGAATCTTAGTCAGGGAAGGGTACTGCTAGCTTTGCAGGGACCTGAGTTCCCAGGCCTCATGGGAGGAGGGTGAGAAGGGGGTCTGAGTACCGATAGGGAGGACACCACCCACCACTGTTCTGCCCCTCCAGCTCTGTCTGAGGAGGGTTTCATAGCTCACATTTGTCCTGAGGTGAGGTGAGGGTCCCTTCCTGAGGCCCTCTCCACCCTCATGTGGCCCTCCTCCCCAGCTTCTGCTTCCTTCCTCTTGACCTTCTGTGGGGAGCCCCATTCATTCCTGATTCTGCCTCATAGAACAGACACTTAAACAAAAGAACCATTTTCAACTAAAGACAAAAAGGAGCCTTATATAGGTTTTTTTCCTTCCTTCCTTCCTTCCTTCCTTCCTTCCTTCCTTCCTTCCTTCCTTCCTTCCTTCCTTCCTTTCCTATTGGTTTCATTTTTAGTTTACATTCTTTAGATTTTGAGAGTTTCACCATGAGTAATGTGTTTGTATCTTTTCTATCTTTCCATTTCCTAACCAATCTTCGTTGCCAGCCCTGCTCACTGCTAAATTCATGAGCTCTTTTATAATTGTCCACACACACACATACACACACACTCACTCACACACACACATACACTCACACACACACAGTCACACACACTCACATACACACACTCTCACACTCACACACACAACCACACACACAATCACACAAACACACACACACACACACACACACACACACACACACACACACACACACACACACCCCTCTACTCTCCGTCACAGCAGTTGGTTGGCTGCATCTCCCCATCTAGGGGTGAGTTCCCTGAGACTTCCCTCAACCATGCTGTCTTGTGCACTGTGATTGTCATCATGCAGTCTTGTCTAAGCAACCATATTATTGAGATTTCATGGGTGTGGCTTTCCTGTAAGGTTTAGAAGAATTCACCTCACAGCAGATGTCCTGGTCTTACAGCTTGTACAGTCTTTCTACCCACCCCCCTTCAGTGATGGTCCCTGAGTCTTAGGTGTAGGGCTTCATTGTAGATGTACTGATTGGGGCCAGGCACCTCACACTCACCCACCAGTTGTGTTTTTCTGGAGTAAGGTCACATAAGAAAACGAGGCTGCGTACTAATTCATCATTCACCTGCCTCAGCTTCCTAGCGTAATGAGGTTAAAGGTATGTGTCACCACACTGCTCCCAAACATTCTTTTCTTCAGTACCTTCATCGAAACAAGGCCTTCTGCATGCCAGGCAGTGCCCATCACTGAGCTCCACCCTGCCTCACTGTGTACTTTCTATTATAAGACCAAATGCCACTAAAATGCCCAAGATGACTTTGAAATTACTCTATATCCAGCTAAGTCTTAAACTTGTAATCCTCCCAGTAGCTGGTTGGTGCACGAGTCTTCCTGGGTCTTACATGATGCGGCACAAAGAGGTGGGGAAACGGTTCTCAGCACATTAAATGTACCTGAACTTTCAGAACTCCATCCTTACTGCAGAGCACTTCAGTCAGGCCTGCAGGAGGAGCTAGCACCAGCATTTTTCAAGTTGTTGATTTTATTAAACAACCCAGTTTGGAAATGCCTGGTTTAGATAAAGGGATTCCTGGATCCCTGTCTCAGTTGCCCCTGACTTGTGGTGAGAACTCAGTGGCAGCTCCTGCCCCTGACAGGTGCGGTTTCCTTGTCTGCAAAATGGTGCATTAAGCAAAACTCTGAAACCACCCAAGTTTTACAAATGACTCCATCAGGCCCAAGGTTTAG